>NC_133336.1:187017451-187354677 GCF_042186555.1 Aquarana catesbeiana
AAAAAAAAAAAAAAAAAAAAAAAAAAAAGAAGGGAAGGGAGTGATATAGATAGAGATTATATATATAGCTATATATATGTTTAGAAATCAAAGAATTGATGCGCAAATACCGCGTGACATAGAAAACACCCACCAATTTATTCTCTAAGTCAGGGATATGCAAATAGCGGACCTCCAGCTGTTGCAAAACTACAAGTCCCCTCATGCCTCTGCCTCTGGGTGTCATGCTTATGGCTGTCAGAGTCTTGCTATGCCTCATGGGACTTGTAGTTCTGCAACAGACGGACATCCACTAATTGCATATCCCTGCTCTAGGGCCCCAGCTCATAAAAAAAATAAATAAATAAATAAAAAATAATAATTATGTTTGGGGGTCCTAAGTAATTTTCTAACAAAAATACCAATTGTTACAAAAAGTGCCAGAAAAGGCCCAGACTGGAAGTGGATAGACCCTCTAACTCAAAATTTTAAAAAACAAAATAAAACATAAATAAAAAAACTTAGACTTAGCCGCCACACCAGGTTATTTTAACAGTTTTTTTTAGAAAATCCTTGGTCACAGCTGTTGACGGCTTTAACAGTTTACATTCGGCTTTTAGCAGTGTTCTTCCTTGGAATCCCAGACACGAAACCTTGGTGTCAGAGTCACAACAATGACACCGCAAACCGAATCCCCGGAGCCTGAACTGCAGGTTTTTCGGCTGTCACTTATTAATCTGACGCCATTCCTACATAATTAGCATGTGCAGAGATATGCTGTTATCACCCGATGACTCCGTCCCATCTCCACCATGGCTCAATTCCCTTTCTTCATTGCCATCATTATCATAGCTACCACAGGATTTTCCCTGGAAAGGGGTTTTTCACACGTGGGAGTGTCAGCTAGCAAAATGTGCAACCCGGAGGACTAGACTTGTCTGCCACATGAAGGGGTGATCGAGGGTGGGAGCAGGCAGTTGAGCCGCAGTTTTACCACCACCTAAAACTAGGGTATGCAGCTGCTCAGGTCTGTACACTGGCTGCGGCCACAGCAAAAAATTAAAAATGGCATGCCACTTTGGCAGGAGGTACTGCCGCCAAATGCAACCCATTCAACTGAGTTTGGGGGGGGGGGGGGGGGGGCGCTGCACCACAATTGTGTGCAATACATCAATACATGCAGTGCATCAGAATTCCGAGGGTTAAAGCAGGCAATGGAGGAGGACATATATTACCTCCTCTAGCCTGTCGAACGCCAACTGGAAAGCGATTAGAATACTGTGACCTGTACCTGATTTTATGTGAAGCTTATGTATGTATGTATGTATGTATGTATAAACTTTTTCTTTGGATTAAAAAAAAACAAAAAAAAAACCAAAACAACAAAAAACAAAAACACAAACACACCTCTCTAGCAATACACACCAAACTGAGCATGTGCCATAGGCATGCACAGGGGGTGTGTCGGGTAGGCTTGCCCCTTTTCTTCAGTCAAACCCAAACACTTTAGCGCAGGGATCCCTCAAACTATGGCCCTCCAGCTGTTGCAGAACTACACATCCATGAGGCATTGTAAAACTCTGACATTCACAGACATGACTAGGCATGATGGGAATTGTCGTTCCTGAACACCTGGAGGGCCGCAGTTTGAAGACCCCTGCTTTAGCGTTACACAGCTTTTTTTTTTTTAATAGTATAAACTATACATATATTTTGCAATAAATAACATTTCTAAAATAATTTTTTTAAATTAATTTACCCTCTTCAAATTAAATTAATTTCTAAATTAATCACAAGAGTCCCCCTTTACATCAGAGTCCACAGAGATCCCCTTTTACATCTGAACTCGCAGAGTTCCCTTTAACTGTAAGGGGGGACTCTGTAGACTCTGATGTTAGGGAGAACTCTGGGGACTCTAACATAAGGGATGCTCTGAGAACCCTGATTTAAGGGGGAACACTGAGAACTCTGATGTATGGAGAGGACTCTGATGTAAGGGGGAACACTGTGGCCTCTGGTGTAAAGAGGAACTCTGATGTAAGGGGTGCTCTGCGAACCCGGATTTACCTTAATGTACTCAGAGATAAGAGAGAGAAGGGGGGGGGGGGGGGACTTCAGTCACAGACAGGGATGGATGGTGAGCTCACTCACCCCTTGGCAGTCAGCACCTCTCATCCAGATGTATCTGAGGCTGCTGGCTTCAAATTTCCCACCCCCACTTTCCTTTTCTGAGCCACAGAGCCGGGGATTGGAGTGTGGAGTTCCAAACCCGAACTGTCTGGGTGAATCCTGGACAGGTGGCAACCCTAGTGCCTGGGCATGCCCTAATCACCTCGTGAGACGCAGGTTCCCCCTGCTGATATTACACCAATAGGAAAGTGCGGCATCTTCTTTCCTATGTTTTTTTTGTATATATCTCACATTAAGCTGCTGCTTATTGGATTTTGATTTTTGTGATTTTTAAATGACATTAGCACAGTTTTTTTCCCCCCCCCCTTTAGATATTACACCAATGCCCCCCGAACGTGGCTCCTAAAAAAAAAAAAAAAAAAATTATATATATATATATATATATATAAAAAATAAAAAACTACTGACACTGTCCACTGCCCTGACACCAACCTCTTGCTCTACTGACACCATCCACTGCCCTACAAACACTGTCCCATGTTTTTAAAACCATTTGGGGTGCACACCTTAATGAAATAGGCTGTGCACACCTATGGCATGTGCTCAAGTCTGTGCTCATGTGCGAGCAAGGGGCATGCTGATAGGAGTACAAAGCAGAGTGGCGGAGCGGTGAGCTCATCAGTCTGCTGCTTCCCTTTTCTCTTTCCAGCCAGACTTGGGGGAGAAACAAGTTCTGCAAGTGTTACTTAACCACAGCAGAGAAAATCTGATCTCCTGCCACCCAGGTCAGGGAAGGGCTGTGTAAATCTCAGAACTGGATGGACAGGTATGAAAATTCCGTGGCAGGTAAAACAGCTCTCTTTAACATTTGTTATATCAACACACAGCTCTGTGTGTGATGTACTAAAAGTGAAGTTATCCTATAAGTAACAGCCAGTCTGTAAAAGAAGAAGACTTACCTATTCCTTCCAAGTGAAGACCACCCATTGGACAAGTAAATATCCTTTTATAGGCTAGCTCTAGTTTATTATTATTATTTTTTTTTTTAATGTAGAGATGGGGTTACTATAACATACGTATAAGGCAGAGCGCTAAGTAGGACCCCTAGAACAGGGTACGGGGGTGGGGGGGCTCATTGAGCCATCTAGTAGCCCAGAGGCATCAAACTTGCCAGCAAGCTAGAGCGTAGAGTGTGTCAGAGTCCAGACAGAAGCAATCAGCATTCCTCTGGAATAGGAGGTAGCCCCCCGTGTTCTGTCCTTCCCATTGAAGAAGCCTCTCCATGATCCCGTACTTCCCCTTAGCAGATAGGAATTAACCTCTCCATTATTCTAATCTCCCCCTCAGCAGACAGCTGGTAGCCCCTCCATGTTCTGTCTTCCCCCTTAGCAAACAGGAGGTAGCCCTTCCATGATTTTGTCCTCCCATTAGTAGTCAGGAGGTAGTTCCTCCATGTTCTAATCCCCCCTTAGCAGAAAGGAGGCAGCCCCTCCATGTTCTGTTCTCCCCATTGAGGAAGCCCCTCCATGTTCTGTCCTCCCCATTAGCAGACAGCAGCTATCCCCTTCATGTTCTGACCCCCACTTTGAGGTAGCACCTCTATGTTTCGTCCTCCCCAATTGACAGCAGGTAGCCTTTCCATGTACTGATCTCCCCCTTAGCAGACAAGAGGTAGCCCCTCCATGGTCCTGTCCTTCCATTAGTAGACAGCAGGTATCTCCTCCATGTTCTGTCCTCCCCCCTTAGGACAGGAAGAAGCCCATTCTAACTCTTAGCAGTAAAGAGAGGAAATTCCAGAACACACATCACTACCACAACCTTACACTCTCCATGGCCCCCCAAGCATACATGCCAGACATGAAACTGAACCCCTCCCAAACAGAGAAGGCTGTCTCTACACACCCCTAGCAATCTCTGCTGTAGTGCAGTCATGCAAGCTCTTAATAAACAGGGAGGTGGAACTGAAATTATCAGGAGTAGCAAGGATCAACTCCTAACACAGCCATGCTAATCCACAGACGCCTACCACATACCCAAAACACAGAACCTGTATTAAGGAAGCATGGGAGAGGACATTGCTCGCCTTATTATGACTCTGAGAACGTGAGATGGTCCAGTGATCGCTACAGGTGATCTCTAAAATGAGATTAAATCCTACATGTTCATCCCTTTCTGCTGCAGGTGTTACCACTTCCATTGCGTGCTGCTTGTCCAACTGTTAGGCCAAGTTCACACGGGTGACAATAAAAACAGGCGGTTGTGTGTTTTTTATGTCTCACCAAGCCGGCTCTAAAAGGGTCTCTAAAAAGCAATCCACCATCAAATCACTTTTCAGAGGAGCAGTAGAAGTTGCTGTCCATGTGAATGAGCCCTTTCAGGTTCCTCCCCCCCCCCCTTTTTCTTTAGTCTCATCCCATGATCGCTGCCCCATACATTATTCTGTAGCCTGCTCCCATCATCGCTGCCCCATACCTTCCTCTTTAGCCGCTCCCATCATCGCTGCCCCATACCTTCATCTTTAGTCCATTCCTATCATCGCTGCCCCATACCTTCCTCTTTAGTCCGCTCCCATCATCTCTGCCCCATATCTTCCTCTTTAGTCCGCTCCCATCATCGCTGCCCCATACCTTCCTCTTTAGTCCGCTCCCATCATCTCTGCCCCATACCTTCCTCTTTAGTCCGCTCCCATCATCTCTGCCCCATATCTTCCTCTTTAGTCCGCTCCCATCATCTCTGCCCCATTCCTTCCTCTTTAGTCCGCTCCCATCATCTCTGCCCCATTCCTTCCTCTTTAGTCCGCTCCCATCATCGCTGCCCCATACCTTCCTCTTTAGTCCACTCCCATCATCTCTGCCCCATACCTTCCTCTTTAGAAAACATTAGATCAGTCCATAGAATTTTGAATTGATGACCAACAGTTGATCAAATTGGATGATGTTAGCAAACCCTTGTTCAGGCAAATCACTTTTTATCATAATTATTTTTGGAGGAATAAAAACTGGTTCAAAGTAGTTGAAATTGATGACAATTGCTTTGTGTAAGGCCAACAGTAGATTAATACAAACACAAGGAATAAGTGCCGAGCCAATACAAACAAGCTCATTTGTTTTACTACATGCCATTAAGCCTGCTCTTGCCACCAGCTTTTCTGGAAAGGACCCACTTGAGGAACCAAAAACGTGCCCATAGCGGGCGATTTATAACTCCGGAGTCGGACAGCACTTAGCCGTACTAAGCCAAAAGCAGGAACTACCCCTGATTTCTAAGATTTGTCTTTACGTGTAAAGACATGTCCCTCGAAGCATCCCTGGTTTTCAGTATCTATAAGAGCCCATTCATACCATATGCATTGTGATGTATTGTGCAACGCATTCCCAACGCATGGACACTAGATTTAAAATGCATCACAGTTAAGGCATTTCACACAATTGCATATGTTGCTTTCAATGATGCTGAAAAAAAAAAAAAAAAAAGGGTACAACATACTGTACTTGCTTTTTTTCAACAAGGAGCAGAAGCTTCAAGGTTTGTCACGACTTACCACATGACAATCGCAGCAAAATCGCATTGCTTTTAGGAGTTATTGAAAATGAATGGCACCTGCACACGCGTGGTGTGTTTTGCCACTATTGAAGTGCAATTTGGGGTTGCAAGCAGAATCGATCCCAACGATGTAAACGGGGCTTAAAAGCCAAACTCCAGGTATATCTCTGGGAAAAGAAAAAAAATTGCTTTTGCAGTGGGGCTCCCCCCACACTGCAAGGGTTAAATGCATGTTTCGGTCTAAGGGGCCACAAGAAGTCTTTTTTTGCCTACCCGATCTCCTTCTCCCCCAGCAGCCGCCACTCTCCCCTATTCCCCTACGCTATGGCAGTGGACTGTCCTTTGGCATCCTCACGTCCAATACAAGTCTATAGGCTCTGCATTGAGCTTGATGTCAATCAAACCTACGTTCGCAGGCGCATAGGGGGCTGCCCCCCACACTACAAGGGTTAAATACATGTTGGTCTAACGGGCCAGAAAAAAGCAGTTTTTCTTCCCTGCTCCCCCCAGCAGACACCGCTTTCCCCTAAGCCCTTGCAGTGGACTGTCCTTTGGCATCCTCACGTCCAATACAGGTCTACAGGCTCTGCCTTGAACTTGATGACATCAGGAAGACCTGCGATCGCAGGAGCGTAGGGGGCTGCCCCCCACACGGCAAGTGTTAAATACCCGTTTAGGTCTAACAGACCACAAAAAACAGGTTATTTTTTTTATCCGATCCCCTACTCCCCCAGCAGCCACCAGTCTCCTCTATTCCCCTACACTCTGGCAGAAGACTGTCCTTCGACGTTCTCATGTCCAGTACAGGCCTGAGGGCTCTACATTGAATTTGATAACTTTAAGAAGACACTGCAAGGGATTAAATGCCCATTTAGGTCTATGCCCCAGTTCACAATGATGTGGCTATGAAATCTGGCGGACATTACTGCGATTTGCACTGCTGATTTCATTGCGGCTTGCGACTTCATTTAACAAAAGTCTATGCAAGTTGCGATGAAAATCGGGAAACAGTAGTGCAGAACCCTTTTTCGTAATCACTACGACATGAGTCGCGGCGATATGAACAGTTCCATTGCCGGTAATAGGGGTGCGACTTGTCATGCGATTTGGAACTGTCAAAACGCATAAGGGGACACAAAAAAAAAAAAAAGGGCTGTTTTTTTTTTTTTCTTACCCGATCCCCTGAACCCCGAGCAGCCACCGCTCTCCTCTTTTCCGCTACGTTCTGCCAGCGGACTGTTCTTTGGTATCCTCACATCCAATACAGATGCATTGAACTTGATGACATCAAAAAGACCTACGCAAGAGAATGTCACCAAGGATCTTCAGAATGGGTCCAAAACTTTAATCAGCGATCACAGCAGATTGCAACATTTCGGAGGCCATGCACTTCATCGGCTAAGAAGATCTACGACCGCAGCAGCATAGGAAAAGACGCTGGGACAAGACTAAGGCAGGTTCACATCCAATTTGTATGACAGGACAGTGTGACCGACTCTCAATGGAGCCGGTTCGCACAGCTCCGGGGAGGCCGCAGCCTGCATTTACAAAAGGGTCCTGTGCATCTTCTGGTCCGATTCAGCTGCGAATTCAGGCAAAAATTCGGACCCAACTTGCACCTGAAAATCGGTGAATAGGGGACCCCATGCTGTGAGCTGCGGCGTGTGTGAACGGAGCCTTCCAGCCCAGAGAGAGTTTGTAGCAGCGGAGGGTCAAGACCCCCCTCCCAGACATACACGAGCATTTAACCCTTGCAGTGGAAGGGGGCAGAATCCACTACACGAGAGGATTTTTACTTTCCCTGAAGTTCAGCTTTCAATGAAAACTTAGGCTGGGCTCACATATATGCAAATTGGATGCGTTTTTTTTAACCACATCCAATTCACATAACACGCGAGTGTGACTGGCTTTCAATGGAGCCGGTAAACACATGTCCGGTTTGGTTTTAAAAAAGGGTCCTGTGCGTTTTTGGGTCCGGTTTAGGTGCGAACTCAAGGGAAAAAAAAAAAAAATATATATATATATATATAAATAAAATTTGCACCTGAATCACACCTGTACCAGTGAACAGAAACGCACGAGATACCGCACTGCAAACCGCAGCTGCACATACACATAGTGTGTGAAAAAAAAAAAAAAAAAAATGTTATATATATATATATATATATATACACACACATATACATACACACACACACATATACACACACATACATACACAGCATTAAAAAAAAAAAAAAAAATTACGTATTCAAGTGAATAAAAATAACAAAGTTTATAAAAAAAATGCAATGAAAGCGCAGCAGAAAAACCGCATGCCAACATGCGACAGCATTATGATGTGAATAAGCCCCACAAAGATCTTTCTTCTTCTATAAGTCCCCTTCTGTTATTATCAGGGATCCTCATGTTGTGTTTATTTTTGCAACAAAATTTACAAAACAAAAAAAAAAAAAAGTGTTACAATGTAACAAATACATGTAAATGCTGAGCCCCCCAGCTTCCCCAACCCACAGCTAGCCTAGACCAGAAGCTTGCAATCTGTTGGCTCACCTGATTTGGGTATTAGTGATCAAAATGAATAATCAATGATTAGAAAATCACAGATGGGACACTCGCTAGCAGTCACGTTGTAATTGTCGGGTTGTAAAACTTGCGCAGCAACCCAGGCAAAACTGACAGCGGTGGGTGGACAGTGACAGGCATGAGAAGGACTTACCTGTCAGGAGATCAAGAGGGGAAAAGGTCCTGCCAGTACTGGAAGGGGGGAGAAGTTCTCTAGTCTGATCCTGGGAATTGAAGGGAGAGGGGGAAGCAGTCCTGTAGCCTGATCCTGGGATTGGAAGGATAAGAAGTCCTGTAGTCTGATCGAAGGACTGGCAGTGGGGAAGATGTCTTGCAGTCCCAGCAGTGGAAGGGTAAGGTCCTGCTGCCAGACACCTGATCCCAGCACTGGAGAGGTCCTGGGACTGGAAGGGAAGAAGGTACCTTGTGCTCTCCCCAGGAGTTTCAGATCTTCTGACGTTGCCTTTCACCCCTCCCCTGCATGTTAATCCTACAAGAGGAAGGGCAGACTACTCCTCTTCCTCCGAGCTAGTCCACTCCCTCCTGTCCCCCTCCTCTCTACAAACCAGGGTTGCCAACCACCAGTAAATTTACTGACAGTTTGTAAAAATTAGTGATTTTTTTTTTTTTTTTACAACTGCCAGTAAATATCAGGGGCTGATAATTTAATGCTGTGTTGAAGTTTTGAGTGTAAATCAAGCAAATGACTTTGCTTTAGGTATTGTCAGTGTTTCCATATCATGTTTATACTGTATAGAAATATTCACTGTGTTAGTTTTCAATAGGAGTTCTGTCATTTCTCAGGTTGCCAGTAAAAAATGTGCTCCGCCAGTAATTTTTCGATGTTTTGTTAGTAAAAAATGCTGCGGGAGGTTGGCAACCCTGCTACAAACCTCAACAGCGAAGACTAGGGGCCACATAGGGCCCCCTCTCAGGGCCGGTGGAATGTTTTTGACACCCTAGACGAAACCTCATTTTCCTGCCCCCCCTTGGCTCCACCCCTGACCCCACCCTCTTTGCCCTGCCCATGTATACCCCACCTTTTTAATGAAGCGCCCATCAAATGCAGCCGCACCAGCGCCCATCAAATGCACCCTCACCAGCGCCCATCAAATGCAGCCCCACCAGCGCCCATCAAATGCAGCCCCACCAGCGCCCATCAAATGCAGCCCCACCAGCGCTCATCAAATGCAGCCCCACCAGCGCCCATCAAATGCATTCTCACCAGCGCCCATCAAATGCAGCCTCACCATCAATGAATGTTTGCTTGCTTCTATTAATTCGGGAGTCGGGACACAGACACAGTCCTCCGCCGCCGCCGCTGCGCCTCTGACACTATGTGCGAGCGGAGCGGCGGCTGCCTGCTGAGACTTAGTTGCTTGCTGCATAGAGAAGAGAGAGTAGGAACGCCAGTGGCTGGGCACCCTAGGCAGCAGTGCACCCTAGGTGGCTACCTAGTTTGCCTAGTGGTAGCACTGGCCCTGCCCCCTCTGGTATCTCACCGGTTAGCAAAAGCTCGAAAGCTGAGCCCTGTCCTCTCAATGCAAAAGCTTCCAATCATTTTCTAGCACTCTGGGGTTCAAAGCAAAACATTTTAGTGCCCATTCTCACCAGAAACTGCACGTCTACTGCACATTTTTTTCATGCACGTTTGCGTGCATTTGATGCATATTTTTATGCACATTTTTATGTGAAGTTGATGTGCATTTACATGCGTTCATGCACATTTTACCATAAGTGTTTGTCCTCTGAGGGCACTTTTTTCTTTGGGCGTTTATGTGCACTGTGCATTGTGGTGCAGAAAAATGCAGCACGTTGTATTTTTCTTCATGCACTGAATTGCAATAATGTCAACTATGCCCATTGGATAACCTGAATTTTGGACTGTCCATGTAGTTGGAATGCAGTTAAAATGCACCAAACTGCAACAATTGCTTTTCACTTCATTGCATACTAGCATTTTTTATAAGCTCAAAAAACGCTAGAAAAAAAATCACTGGATGAAAAATGCTGATACTAGCGTTTTAGGAGCGTTCAGCGCTTTTTTCTGCTGGAAAAACGCTTCAAAAAAAGACTACAAAAAGTGCTAATAGCCTAAAGTATTGAATTGCATTATAACTGTACTGTCTGCCCCCATGTTGTAAGACGCTGCGCAAACTGTTGGCGCCATCAAGGACATCCACCTCTTTGTTCGTAAAATTCTATTAAAAAGCATGTTTACCAAGAAACCTGGTCCTGACTCTGAGCAGTCTGACCAGTCTGGCAGGCCCTGCACACCAGTACATTCTCATATAACTTGATTTTAGATTCAGGACTAGGGATGAGCCGAACACCCCCCGGTTCGGTTTGCTCCAGAACCTGCGAACGGACCGAAAAAACGTTAGAACCCCATTGACGTCTATGGGACTCGAACGTTCAAAATCAAAAGTGCTCATTTTAAAGGCTAATTTTCATGGTATTGTCCTAAAAAGGGTTTGGGGACCCGGGTCCTGCCCCAGGGGACATGTATCAATGCAAAAAAAAGTTGTAAAAATGGACGTTTTTTCGGGAGCAGTGATTTTAATGATGCTTAAAGTAAAAAAAAAAAAAAGTGAAATATTCCTTTAAATATCATACCTGGGGGGTGTCTATAGTATGCCTGTAAAGTGGCGTGTGTTTCCCGTGCTTAGAACAGTCCCTGCACAAAATGTCTTTTTTAAAGGAAAAAAAGTCATTTAAAACTGCTTGCAGCTTTAATGTAATGTCGGGTCCTGGCAATATGGATGAAAATCAGTGAGACAAACGACATGGGTACCCCCCAGTCCATTACCAGGCCCTTTGGGTCTTGTATGGATATTAAGGGGAACACTGCACCCAAATTAAAAAAAGGAAAGGTGTGGGGCCACCAGGCCCTATATACTCTGAACAGCAGTATACAGGCGGTGCAAACAAGACAGGGACTGTAGGTTTGTTGTTAAGTAGAATCTGTTTGTAATTTTGAACGGGTACATTTTTAACGTGTTTAGCTCCAGCCAAAAAATCTTTTTTAAGCTTTTTGGAAAACATAGGGACATTTGTTTTGCTGTCTGTGCTCCTCTTCAGAAGATTTCACCTCACTTTCTGTCCCAATGACAAATGTTTTTTGAATATTTGGTTTTTTTTGTGAAACAAGGATTGGTGATAAAGCATCAGTGGAAAGGAGAAATGTTTTTCCCATAATAACTCTTACAGGAGAGAATTTGCCTTCCTAGGGGTAGATTTCATCTCACTTCCTGTTGTCTCCTTCCGTTTGCAAGTAGGAGTCGTTTGTAAGTTGGATGTTTGAAAGTAGGGGCCTGCCCTATATACTCAGCAGAGATTTGGGCCTTAGGTGTTGTTGTGGCCACAACACTGTAAGCCCTCACAGGGCCCTGCTGTGAAATATTAGATCAAGAATTGTAATTACATGCCCCTGTTGAACAGGGGCAGAAAAATTGGGCCTTTGGTGGTGGTGCTGGTGTAAGTCCTGTAAGTCCTCACTGTAAGTCCTCACTCACTCTTGGTGGGTGCAGAAACGGGCCCTGCTGTGAAATATTAGATCAAGAATTGTAATTACATGCCCCTGTTGAACAGGGGCTGAAAAATTGGGGCTTAGGCACCGGTGCTGGTGCCACAACACTGCAACCCCTCACAGATACTCTAGTTGGAACGCAGGAACCAGCCCTGCTGCAAAGTATTGCATCAAAAATTGTAATTATACGCCCCTGTTAAACAAGCTGAAAAATTGGGCCTTAGGCACTGGTGCTGGTGCCACAACACTGCAACCCCTCACAGAAACTCTAGTTGGAACGCAGGAACGAGCCCTGCTGCAAAGTATTGCATCAAAAATTGTAATTACATGCCCCTGTTAAACAGGGGCTGAAAAATTGGGCCTTAGGCACTGGTGGTGGCGCCCAGAACCAAAAATGTTCTTACAAGCTATCAGCGTGATCATTGAGGAGGAAGAGGATAATTACTCAGGATAGTCACTCAGCATCAGCATAGGCAGTCTTTGAAGAGATCTGAGATTTCAAAAAAAATTATTCGGTTACATCAGCATCAGGTGCTTGGTAGCTGGTGGTGATCCAAGACTGATTCATCTTTATGAAGGTCAGTCGATTGACCGAGTCGGCGGACAGACGCACCCTGTGATCGGTTACAAAGCCTCCAGCAGCACTGAATGTGCGTTCCGAAAGAAGGCTGGATGCAGGACAGGCCAGTAGCTCAATTGCATACTGTGCAAGCTCTGGCCAGTGATTCATCCTCAAGACCCAGTAACCCAGCGGATTTTCGGTGGGAAAGGTGTCCAAGTCAGATCTTGCCCCTAGGTATTCCTGCACCATGTAAAACAGACGCTGGCGGTGGTTGCTGGAACCGATCATACCTTGGGGCTGCGGACTAAAAAATTGTCTGAACGGCCACCTTCTCCACGGCTCCTTCTTTGACTGACCGAAGCCTCAGCAACACGTTGTCCAGAAACAGGAGTTTGTAACCTCCCAGTCTCTGGGAATGCGTTACACAGACCTTTCTGCAAGGCCTCCTGAAGATGTTTCATCTTCTGCTCCCTCTGCGATGGCAAGATAAGGTCCGCAACCTTACCCTTGTAACGTGGATCAAGGAGGGTTGCCAGCCAGTATTGGTCCTTCTCCTTGATACCACGAATACGAGGATCCTTACGCAGGCTTTGCAGGATCAGGGAGGCCATGCAGCGTAGGTTTGCTAAGGCATTCGGTCCGGAGTCCTCTGGGTCACTAAGAACGACATGGTCCGCAGCCACCTCCTCCCAGCCACGTACAAGTCCATGTGTTTCCTGGGACTGATCCCTTAAAGACTGCTGCTGATGCTGAGTGCCAGGCTCCACCTCCATCCTGACACAATCCTCCTCCTCCTCGTCCTCTTCCTGTGTGATCGGCGGGCACGCAGGAACACTGCCTGGATAAAGGGGGCCTTGAGAGCTAAGGAAGTCCTCCTCTTCCTGCCTGTGTTCTGCCTCAAGTGCCCTGTCCATTATTCCACGCAGCGTGTGCTCCAACAGGTGGACAAGGGGGACAGTGTCACTGATGCATGCACTGTCACTGTTCACCATCCTCGTGGCCTCCTCAAATTGTGACAGGACAGTGCATGCATCCCTGATCATGGCCCACTGGTGTGGGGGAAAAAAAAACAAGCTCCCCTGACCCTGTCCTGGTGCCATAGTCGCACAGGTACTCATTGATGGCCCTCTGCTGCGTGTGCAGCCGCTGCAGCATGGCCAACGTTGAGTTCCACCTGGTGGGCATGTCACAGATTAGGTGGTTCTTGGGCAGGTTAAACTCCTTTTTGGAGGTCCGCCAGCCGAGCACTGGCATTATATGACCGGCAGAAATGCACACAGACTTTCCTGGCCTGCCTCAGGACATCCTGTAAGCCCGGGTACCTGCCCAAGAACCGCTGCACCACCAAGTTAAGGACGTGAGCCAAACAGGGCACATGGGTCAATTGTCCCTGTCGGAGGGCAGAGAGGAGGTTAGTGCCATTGTCCCAAACCAACATTCTGCCTTAAGTTGGCATGGCGTCAACCACCTCTGAACCTGCCCCTGCAGAGCTGACAGAACCTCTGGCCTAGTGTGGCTCCTGTTCCCCAAGCACACCAGCTCAAGCACCGCATGGCATCTTTTGGCCTGCGTACTTGCGTAGCCCCTTGAACGCCTACGGAGCACCGCTGGTTCCGAGGACAAATCACAGGAAGAGGTCATGGAGGAAGAAGAAGAGGAGGAGGTGGAGGAGAGAGGTGTGTCACAATCATTAGTAGTGGCATTTTGGAGGCGTGGTGGCGGAACAACCTCCAACACTACTGCACCTTGTCCTGCATCCTTCCCAGCTGCCAGCAGAGTCACCCAATGCGCGGTGAAACTTAGGTAATGTCCCTGTCCATGCCTGCTGGACCATGAGTCAGTGGTAATATGCACCTTACCGCTGACCGCCCTGTCCAGCGAGGTATGGTCATTGCCTTCCACATGCCGGTAGAGAGCCGGAATCGCCTTCCGTGAGAAAAAGTGGCGTTTGGGTACCTGCCACTGAGGAACCGCACATTCCACAAACTCACGGAAGGGGGCAGAGTCTACCAACTGAAAAGGCAGCAGTTGTAGTGCTAGCAATTTTGCCAAGCTAGCATTCAACCGCTGGGCATGTGGATGGCTGGGAGTGAACTTCTTTCGGCGGTGCAGCTGGGGCAGGGAAATTTGCCTGGTACAATCTGGCGTCGGTGTACCGAAAGCAGATTGCCCACAAGTACTTGGCTGTGACACACCTAATTCTACACCTTCATTCCTCTCAGTGCAGGTCTCAGAGAGGACTGAAGGTATAGTGGGGTTGGAGATCTCAGCTGATGAGGAGCAAGGAGAGGTCCTCTTTGTTCTTTGGTGTGGGTCTTTTAGATACGCTTGCCAACGACCTGCATGGCAGGTCAACATATGTCTGGTCAAGTGGTGCCCAAGCGGGAGATGTTTTGGCCATGCGAGATACGCTTGAGACATATGTTGCAAATAGCAGCGGTGCAATCTGATGCACTCGTCTCAAAAAAGGCCCACACCAAAGAACTTTTTGAATAACGTGCAGAGACTGCAGCGCCCTGCACATGCGGAGCTTTGGGGTGTGATGCAGTCAGTGTGCTGCCCTTAGGCTGGCCCCTGGAGGGCATCCTGCCTTGTTGGTGATGTGCCTCCTCCTCCTCTCTCCTATCAGGCACCCACGTTGAGTCAGTGACCTCATCATCCCCTCCCTCCTCATCACTGGAGCAAACCTGGCAGTATTCTGCAGCAGGGGGAGCATGACTGCCAGATTATACAATAGATAAAACAGTGTAGCGCTGGACTATTGAAGATACGCATATAATAATATACGCAAAAGAGCCAAGACCCATATGTTTGTGATTAAATGTGAAAAAAACTTATACCACCTAATCTGATACAATTACGTATCTATATATGTGTATTGTGACACTAAAAATTTAATCAAGTGCACCTATATATATCTATACCGAAAGTTAATAAACAAATACAAATATATTGGACTAAAATAAATCCTGTAAATCAAACGTGACAATAAAAATTGGAATTACATCAACTTGTGGTGAGGAACTTTGTTCACTTATATATTATTAGTTGGTCTTTTGTGTTTGGTGATTACAATAGAAGTGGAAAAATTAAAGTGAATAATTAAAATAAAAAGTCCCAATAAATAATGAACCAAAAGTCCCAAATCGTGATAATATTCCAACACAAATTCCGGTTCAATATTCCACCGCAGCTGTTGCCCACCACCAAAGGAAGAGTTGGAGGCTTACCAGACAGCCTGCGACCACCCTTGTTCAGGGGGGTCAAAACAGGCTCAGTAGGGATGTAGAAATCCAGATGGTGTCCTCGCCCATGCTTTTCAGATGTTCTCCAGGTGTTCCTATGGCAAGCCAAGGGGGGCTTCCAAACAGGGTGTAGCAAGGATTTGCCCACCGGATGCAATAGGGATTGAATCAAAAATGCCCCAAAAAGAAAAAGAGAGAACTCCGATAGTGTAGGACAATCTAACTAATTTATTTAAAAAAGCATAGAAATGCTCTATGCTTTTTTAAATAAATTTTTTAAATAAATTAGTTAGATTGTCCTACACTATCGGAGTTCTCTCTTTTTCTTTTTGGGGCATTTTTGATTCAATCCCTATTGCATCCGGTGGGCAAATCCTTGCTACACCCTGTTTGGAAGCCCCCCTTGGCTTGCCATAGGAACACCTGGAGAACATCTGAAAAGCATGGGCGAGGACACCATCTGGATTTCTACATCCCTACTGAGCCTGTTTTGACCCCCCTGAACAAGGGTGGTCGCAGGCTGTCTGGTAAGCCTCCAACTCTTCCTTTGGTGGTGGGCAACAGCTGCGGTGGAATATTGAACCGGAATTTGTGTTGGAATATTATCACGATTTGGGACTTTTGGTTCATTATTTATTGGGACTTTTTATTTTAATTATTCACTTTAATTTTTCCACTTCTATTGTAATCACCAAACACAAAAGACCAACTAATAATATATAAGTGAACAAAGTTCCTCACCACAAGTTGATGTAATTCCAATTTTTATTGTCACGTTTGATTTACAGGATTTATTTTAGTCCAATATATTTGTATTTGTTTATTAACTTTCGGTATAGATATATATAGGTGCACTTGATTAAATTTTTAGTGTCACAATACACATATATAGATACGTAATTGTATCAGATTAGGTGGTATAAGTTTTTTTCACATTTAATCACAAACATATGGGTCTTGGCTCTTTTGCGTATATTATTATATGCGTATCTTCAATAGTCCAGCGCTACACTGTTTTATCTATTGTTTAGTTCATGTGCCCTTGTATTGGGGTTATTGTGTTTCAGCTGCAGGACTCACTTCACGTTTTTTACATTTTTCTTCACCTTTTAATAGAACACCGAGCGCAATTTTTTTTCCCTTGTCCTTTTCCTTATGACTGCCAGATTGCTGTCCTTCTTGGGCACCTCCTCTGTCCGTGCTCACGTTACTGCCTTCATCTAGCTCAGTATCATCATCAGAGCCTTCCAAACGCTGGGCATCCTCCTGGAGCATGTACCCAACACTGTGGTCAAACAGTTTGAGGGACTCCTCAGGAGGACATGGTGGGGATAGGGAAGGAGTCACTGATGACATTGAGCCGAGGGAAGAGGCCGCTGCTTTGCCAGACAAAGTACCCTGAGCATGGGTGAGAGAGGATGAGGAGGATGAGGACGGCTTGGTCATCCACTCGACCAAGTCTTCCGCATGTTGCAGCTCAACACGGCCAGCTGCCGAAAAAAAATCCAAGCGTGTCCCACGGCCACGTGCTGATGAGGATGCACCGTCTCCACGACCAGCACTGTTGCCTCTAGACACAGAGCCTGCTTGCCCTCTTTTATTGGCTTGTGACTGTCTGCCTCTCCTTGTTGGCCTTCCAGACATACTAATTGCCTGTAGCTGCACTAAGCTGGGATATATATATATATATATATATATATATATATATATATATATATATATATATGTACTGATACTGCAGCTAGCAAAATCAACTGCCTGCCTGTAGTATGAGAACACCACCAACCTTCTACAGGTAGCTTTAGACCCGGTTCACACACGGGCGGCACGACTTGCAGGTCGCCTCAGCGACGACTTGCAAAACGACTTCTGTATAGAAGTCTATGCAAGTCGCCCCCAAAGTCGTACAGGAACCTTTTTCTAAGTCGGAGCGACTTGCGTCGCTCCGATTAGAACGGTTCCATTGTACAGAACGGGAGGCGACTTGTCAGGCGACTAGGTCACCTGACAAGTCGTCTCTGTGTGAACCGAGTCTTAGCTGAACACTGTGCAGAGCTCGCACTACACTAACTTGTAGCTTATTTAGCTGCCTGCGGTAGTAATAGGATCAGGAAAACACCACCAACCTTCTACAGGTAGCTTTAGGTGAACACTGTGCAGAGCTCACACTACACTAACTTGTAGCTTATTTAGCTGCCTGCGGTAGTAATAGGATCAGGAAAACACAACCAACCTTCTACAGGTAGCTTTAGGTGAACACTGTGCAGAGCTCGCACTACACTAACTTGTAGCTTATTTAGCTCACCAGCCATGTGCATTATCTTTTGTAAAACATTTATTGAGTAAAATGATAAAGGAAATTACTCACAAGCAGTACTCCTATGGTTAGCCCCTGCTGAGTTTCAACTGTATTACACCACAGCGACACTCATCAGTTTCTTTACTATATCTATTAATGAATGAATCTATTCATCAATCTATTCATCAACTAATTAAACCATGATGGGCTATCCACCTGTACAGGCGAAGAGTGTAGGAGGGAGGATTTCCCAGAAAGGGAGGAGCCCTATGTGCCCTGCCCCATCCATTGATTGTGCCTTTTTGGCATTCACTATATATACAGGGCCTACTGAAGGAGGGTTCACTGCTGAGCTCTGATGAAGAAGGGACGAGCCCTTCGAAACGCGTAAGCAAGCAGTGTTATATATTCCTCTGAAAGACCTTTGGAAGGCTTCGTTCATCGTTTTAACCACTTGTTGCTAGTTGATGTCCAAGGTCTATGGCACATGATTCACTACTGCTTGTGAGTAATTTCCTTTATCATTTTACTCAATAAATGTTTTACAAAAGATAATGCACATGGCTGGTGCGCCCTTTTCTCTTCTTATTTCTTTGTCTGCTAGGATTCCCCATCCTTGAGGGCAGCAAGGCCTGTGTATCCCTTTCATCTATTTGGTCGACCACTTGTGCGCAGGAGTCATTTTCTGTTTTTGTATCGGTAGCTTATTTAGCTGCCTGCGGTAGTGATAGGATCAGGAAAACAACACCAACCTTCTACAGGTAGCTTTAGGTGAACACTGTGCAGAGCTCGCATTACACTAACTTGTAGCTTATTTAGCTGCCTGCGGTAGTGATAGGATCAGGAAAACACCACCAACCTTCTACAGGTAGCTTTAGGTGAACACTGTGCAGAGCTTGCCAAAAAATAACTTGTAGCCTATTTAGCTGCCTGCGGTAGTGATAGGATCAGGAAAACACCACCAACCTTCTACAGGTAGCTTTAGCTGAACACTGTGCAGAGCTCGCAAAAAAATAACTTGTAGCTTATTTAGCTGCCTGTGGTAGTGATAGGATCAGGAAAACACCACCAACCTTCTACAGGTAGCTTTAGCTGAACACTGTGCAGAGCTCGCAAAAAAATAACTTGTAGTTTTAGCTGAACACTGTGAGGAGAACGCACTACACTAACTTGTAGCTTTAGCTGAACACTGTGGAGAGGTCGCACTACACTAACTTGTAGTTTTCGCTGAACACTGTGAGGAGGACACACTACACCAACTTGTAGCTTTAGCTGAACACTGTGAGGAGGACGCATTACACTAACTTGTAGCTTTAGCTGAACACTGTGCAGAGGTCGCACTACACTAACTTGTAGTTTTCGCTGAACACTGTGAGGAGGACGCACTACACCAACTTGTAGCTTTAGCTGAACACTGTGAGGAGGACGCACTACACCAACTTGTAGCTTTAGCTGAACACTGTGAGGAGGACGCACTACACTAACTTGTAGCTTTAGCTGAACACTGTGCAGAGGTCGCACTACACTAACTTGTAGTTTTCGCTGAACACTGTGAGGAGGACGCACTACACCAACTTGTAGCTTTAGCTGAACACTGTGAGGAGGACGCACTACACCAACTTGTAGCTTTAGCTGAACACTGTGAGGAGGACGCACTACCCTAACTTGTAGCTTTAGCTGAACACTGTGCAGAGGTCACACACTAACTAACTTGTAGCTTTAGCTGAACACTGTGAGAAGGACGCACTACACTAACTTGTAGCTTTAGCTGAACACTGTGCAGAGGTCTCACTACACTAACTTGTAGTTTTAGCTGAACACTGTGAGGAGGACGCACTACACTAACTTGTAGCTTTAGCTGAACACTGTGCAGAGGTCACACACTAAACTAACTTGTAGCTTTAGCTGAACACTGTGAGAAGGACGCACTACACTAACTTGTAGCTTTAGCTGAACACTGTGCAGAGGTCGCACTACACTAACTTGTAGTTTTAGCTGAACACTGTGAGGAGGACGCACTACACTAACTTGTAGCTTTAGCTGAACACTGTGCAGAGATCGCACTACACTAACTTGTAGTTTTAGCTGAACACTGTGAGGAGGACGCACTACACTAATTTGTAGCTTTAGCTGAACACTGTGCAGAGGTCTCACTACACTAACTTGTAGTTTTAGCTGAACACTGTGAGGAGGACGCACTACACTAACTTGTAGCTTTAGCTGAACACTGTGCAGAGCTCACACTACACTAACTTGTAGTTTTAGCTGAACACTGTGAGGAGAACGCACTACCCAAACTTGTAGCTTTAGCTGAACACTGTGCAGAGGTCGCACTACACAACCTTGTAGTTTTAGCTGAACACTGTGAGCAGGACGCACTACACTAACTAGTAGCTTTAGCTGAACACTGTGCAGAGGTCACACTAAACTAACTTGTAGCTTTAACTGAACACTGTGAGGAGGACGCACTACCCTAACTTGTAGCTTTAGCTGAACACTGTGCAGAGGTCGCACTACACAACCTTGTAGTTTTAGCTGAACACTGTGAGCAGGACGCACTACACTAACTTGTAGTTTTAGCTGAACACTGTGCAGAGGTCACACTAAACTAACTTGTAGCTTTAACTGAACACTGTGAGGAGGACGCACTACTCTAACTGTAAATAGTCTAGGTGCCTGACTGTGGTACTAATAGGATCAAAAGAACACCAGCAATTTTCTTCAGGTAGCTGTAAATACTGTAACAAGACAAGCCTGCCTGTCAGTAGGAAGATAACAGGAACCGATCTAGCTAAACTGAATACAGTGTGTGTGTATATATATATATTATATATATATATATATATATATATATATATATATATATATATGTGCAACACCTGGGATGCATATACTCACTGACTGTCCTGCCTAATCTAGCTAACTCAAATGAAATGACACTCTCTTTCTCTCTAAGCACGCCGGAACACACTACACAGAGCCGCCGTGCAGGCGGCCTTATATAGTGTGGGGCGTGTTCTAAACCCCCTGACCCATAATTGGCCAAAGCCACCCTGGCTTTGGTCAATTACAGCTCTCTCTACTGACGGCGCTGTGATTGGCCAAGCATGCGGGTCGTAGTGCATGCTTGGCCAATCAGCCAGCAATGCACTGCGATGCCGCAGTGAATTATGGGCCGTGACGCGCCACACGAATTTGGCGCGAACGGCCCATATCGTTCGCAATTCGACGAACGATCGAACAGCCGATGTTCGAGTCGAACATGCGTTCGACTCGAACACGAAGCTCATCCCTATTCAGGACAGCCCTCAACCTCCATCCCTATAGCCTCAGCTGCACAGAATGAATGTACAGAGCTTCCCGTTTATTCACAAACTGATGTGTAGTAAACACAGTTTACTACACTTCAGTTATTAATGAACAGAGTCAGTGATTGGTGCCGATTTGTCATTTCAGACAAGGAAGGGGCTAGAAAAAAAAAATCATATTTACCGGCCCCTTCCCCGCTCTCCATCCTGACACATCCTCCCGCAGCAGCCGGCAGGAGAAAGGAGGGGGAACCCGGCAGAGCTGCGGGGGAGGCAGGAGGCAATAAGAAGGGTAGGGGAGAAGGGCAACCAAACTAATAAGAGGCATGGAGGAGATCAGCTATGAGGAAAGATTGGAGGAACTGAATTTATTCACTCTTGAGAAGATGAGAATAAGGGGGGATATGATCAACATGTTCAAATATGTAATGGGTCCATATAGTGAACTTGGTGTTGATTTATTCTCTTGACGGGCCAACACAGAGGACAAGGGGGCACTCTTTACGACTGGAGGAAAAGAGATTTCATCTCCAAATACGGAAAGGTTTCTTCACAGTAAGAGCTGTGAAAATGTGGAATAGACTCCCGTCAGAGGTGGTTCTGGCCAGCTCAGTAGATTGCTTTAAGAAAGGCCTGGACACTTTCCTAAATGTACATAATATAACTGGCTACTAATATTTATAGGTAAAGTTGATCCAGGGAAAATCCAATTGCCTCATGGGGGATCAGGAAGGAATTTTTTCCCCTGCTGTAGCAAATTGGAGCATGCTCTGCTGGGGTTTTTTGCCTTCCTCTGGATCAACTGTGGGTATAGAATTGGGTATCTTTTTTTTTTTTTTTTTTTTTTTTTTTTATGGTTGAACTTGATGGACTTGTGTCTTTTTTGAACCTGACTAACTATGTAACTATGTAATACGGGGGGGGGGGGGGGACCGAAGAACAGCACAAGGGAAGACCGAAGAAAAAGCCGGGCCCCTCTCTCCTGCCACCCCCTCTAGCACCAATAAATATCTATCTATGGCCGCCGCTGCCACCCCCTATTCAGGAGCCCGGCCCATAGGCTCTAAAAGGCGGCAAAAAAGGTGACCTGCGAGCGCCATGCTGGGCGCTCGCAGGTCACTCAGCTGTGTTAGAAAAGCGAATGAATATTCGCTTTCCTAACACTAAACCGCCTCTCCGCCAATCAGGTGCTAGGATCTGTTACCCGTCACCTGATTGGCTGAAACGACAGGCTCTGTGACTGGAAGCCTATCAGGTGTCCAATCATAGCAGAGGTTGGGAAGAGAGAACGGGAGAAGACATCGAGGAACTGTCCCATCGAGACAGGTTAAGTACAGACGGTGGGTGGGGGGCACACTGGCAGCATTTGATATGGCACAGTGGCTGCGTTTGATGGGCACAGTGGCCGCGTTTGGCACAGTGGCTGCGTTTGATGGCACAGTGGCGGCAATTGATGGGCGCAGTGGCTGTGTTTGATGGCACAGTGGCTGCGTTTGATGGCACAGTGGCTGCGTTTGATGGCACAGTGGCGGCAATTGATGGGCGCAGTGGCTGCGTTTGATGTGCACAGTGGCTGCGCTTGATGTGCACAGTGGCTTCGTTTGATGGCACAATGGCGGCAATTGATGTGCACAGTGGCTGCGTTTGATGGGCACAGTGGCTGCGTTTGATGGGCACAGTGGCTGCGTTTGATGGGCACAGTGGCTGCAATTGATGGGTACAGTGGCTGCAATTGATGGGCACAGTGGCTGCGTTTGATGGGTACGGTGGCTGCGTTTGATGGCACAGTGGTGGCAATTGATGGGCCCAGTGGCTGCTATTGATGGGCCCAGTGGCTGCGATTGATGGCACAGTGGCGGCAATTGATGGGCCCAGTGGCTGCGATTGTGGCACAGTGGTGGCAATTGAGGGGCCCAGTGGCTGCGATTGATGGCACAATGGCTGTGATTGATGGCACAATGGCTGCGATTGATGGTACAGTGAGGTTGCAATTGATGTTTTTTTTTTTTTTCAGAATTTTTCAGTTTGTTTGCGCCCCCCAAAAAATTTTGAGCACCAGCCGCCACTGGGTACAGATGTCTTCCATGTTCCTCCTGCAGCCTCCTGAATGCCTGCGGGAGGGAGAGGAGGAGAAGCAGGCATTCAGTGGCTGCAGGAGGAACATCTGTTCCTCTATATGCTGCCCCTCCTATCCAGGTGTAGAGGGAGGCCACACTGCCCCCTGGAGCACAGGGCCGGGTCGTGATGGCGACCCCTGTAGTTACGCCCCTTGCGCTTAATGCGTGTAAACAAATCTTGCACCTGAGCACTAGGCACGGTGAACATTAATCATTTCAGTGGCCAGAATAAATTAACGGCCAAGCACTTGACGTGTCTATTGTGTTATGCAAGTTTACAAGTGTCAAGTGTTTCTTTAGCCAAAACTCTGCTGCCAGGAAGAGAGGAGTCCAGGAGAGTTAGCAGAACGTTCAGTGGGCATCATTCCTTACACATATTTTATATAGATATAGCCTTTTCACTGTTTTCACATTTGCAGCTTTCACTACTACCCATTGATCCCGCCAGGAAGGTCTTTGATTAAGCCATCCCTGTTATTGGGTGACAACACCCTGTTCCTGTCTCCCATTTGTTCCCCAGTGTTGTCACCCTGTCACAAGGGCGCCCTCTAGAGAAAACAAGCGGCTGTTTCATTCAGTTGTAAAATCTTTCTTCAGCAGTGGATGTGATTTAAAAGCACGACCTGATGATGCTTTAATGAATTCCTGGATAGATTTAAAAAAAATTCCAGGGGAAGAACATCTACAGCAGATTCTTTAGCATAGATTATTGGCTTTAGGTAAGTTGATTATTTACAGTACTAGCTGCATAGTTTTCCATCAAGCCCATAAAATGTGGGCATTCTACAGTAAATGACCTGCGCTGTAGTCTGAGCCAGGGGACGTCTATAGTTTTCTATGCACAGAAGGTGATTTTCATTCTAGTGATAAAAATGGCAAAGTATGCTGAGTCTAATATTCTACAATGTTATTTGGGCGTTCTCTTTCTAATTGACAGGAAAAAGGGAAATTTTATTTTAAAAGGGAACATTTGCGAGAAGCAAATTTTTTTTTTTTCTTTTTTTTTTTTTGGAGACACACTATGAGGACTATGTATAAAGAAATTAGCTGTTCAGATGTGTTAATCATTAACACAGGTGCAAAAAATCTTCACCATAATTTAATTTATTTCCTAGGTTTCTCGGGCCATCTAGTGACAATAATGCAGTATTTTTCCTGAAGTACCTAAGTCATAAAATAATACTGCATTATTGCCACTAGGTGGCCTGATGATCCGAGGAAATAGAAGTATTAGGAAAATTATGGTACAGATTTGTTGTGTCCCTTACATTGGTGGTAAGTGGGAAGAATCGTCCTTGAATTGGTGATCAGTGGGTAGAAGAATGTCCCTTACATTGGTGGTCAGCGAGAGGAAGAAAGTCCCTTATATTGATAGTCAGTGAGAGGAAGAATGTCGCTTATATTGGTGGCCAATGGGAAAAATGTCCCTTTACATTGGTGGTCAGTGGGAAGAATGTTCCTTACATGGATTGTCAGCAGTAAGAATGCCCCTTACATTGGTGATCAGTGGGAGGAAGAATGTCCCTTACATTGGTTGTCAATAAGAAGAATATCCCTTACATTGGTGGTCAGTAGGAAGAATCATCCTAAAACTGGTGATCAGAGGGAAAAAGAGTGTCCCTTACATTAGTGGTCAGTGAGAGGAAGACTGTCCCTTACATTGGTGGTCAGTGAAAGGAAGAATATCCTTTAAATTGGTGGTCAGTGAGAAGACTGTCCCTTACATTGGTGAAAGGAACAGAGGCCCTTACATTGGTGGCCAGTGGGAGGAAAAATGTCCCTTACATTAGTGGTCAGTGAGAGGAACAATGTCCCTTACATTAGTGGTCAGTGAGAGGAAGAATGTCCCTTACATTGGTGGTCTGTGAGAGGAAGAATGTCCCTTATATTGGTGGTCAGTGAGAGGAAGAATGTCCCTTACATTAGTGGTCAGTGAAAGGAAGAATGTTGCTTATATTGGTGGTCAGTGAGAGGAAGAATGTCCCTTACATTGGTGGTCAGTGAGAGGAAGAATGTCCCTTACATTGGTGGTCAGTGAGAGGAAGAATGTCCATTACATTAGTGGTCAGTGAGAGGAAGAATGTCCCATATATTGGTGGTCAGTGAGAGGAAGAATGTCCCTTATATTGGTGGTCAGTGAGAGGAAGAATGTCCCTTACATTGGTGGTCAGTGAGAGGAAGAATGTCCCTTATATTGGTGGTCAGTGAGAGGAAGAATGTCCCATATATTGGTGGTCAGTGAGAGGAAGAATGTCCCTTATATTGGTGGTCTGTGAGAGGAAGAATGTCCCTTACATTGGTGGTCAGTGAGAGGAAGAATGTCCCTTATATTGGTGGTCTGTGAGAGGAAGAATGACCCATATATTGGTGGTCTGTGAGAGGAAGAATGTCCCTTATATTGGTGGTCTGTGAGAGGAAGAATGTCCCTTATATTGGTGGTCAGTGAGAGGAAGAATGACCCTTATATTGGTGGTCTGTGAGAGGAAGAATGTCCCTTATATTGGTGGTCAGTGAGAGGAAGAATGTCCCTTATACTGGTGGTCAGTGAGAGGAAGAATGTTCCTTATATTGGTGGTCTGTGAGAGGAAGAATGTCCCTTACATTGGTGGATAGTGAGAGAAAGAATACCCCTTACATTGGTGGTCAGTGGGAAGAATGATCCTCCTTACATTGGTGGTCAGTGGGAAGAATGTTCCTTATATTGGTGGTCAGTGAGAAGAATGTTCCTTACATTGGTGATCAGTGGGAATAATGACCCTTAAATTGATGGTCAGTGGGAAGAAAACCCTTTATATTGGTAGCTATTGGGAGGAATGCTCCTTACATTGGTCGACAGTGGGAAAAATGCTCCTTACATTGGTGGTCAGTGAGAGGAAGAATGTCCCTTACATTGGTGATCCGTGAGAAGAATGTTCCTTACATTGGTGATTGGTGGGAAGAATGCTCCTTACATTGGTGATCAGTGGGAAGAATGCTCCTTACATTGGTGATCAGTGGGAAGAATGCTCCTTACATTGGTGATCAGTGGAAAGAATGTCCCTTGGATTGGTGATCAGTGGGAAAAATGCTCCTTACATTGGTGGTCAGTGGGAAGAATGCTCCTTACATTGGTGGTCAGTGGGAAGAATGCTCCTTACATCGGTGGTCAGTGAGAAGAATGTCCCATACATTGGTGGTCAGTGAAAGGAACTATGCCCCTTTTACATTGGTGGTCATGGGGTTGACCTGTGGCCTGGCTACTGACATCTAAATGTTTACACATGCCTAATAGGAAATTCCATTTTCTTTAAAGCAAGCTCTCATTGACCTACTATATGTGGTGGCAGGCACTGTGAACTAATTAATGCTATTAAGTCACAGCAGAAGCACTGGAGTCTTCTAAGTCATTTTCCCATAGCCTTTATGGCAACATAAAATGCAAACTGTGCATTTGATCGGATGTAACATACATTTTAAGTTGAATGGTCCTTTAGGAGCTTGCACTCAAGTTCACGCTTGCGGTTTCTAAGGATTTTTTTTCTTCTATTTTTGTGCTTCAAAAACAGCTCAGTTCCAATCAACCATAATTAACAGCATACCCACAACTTTGTGTAAAGATGTAGTCTTCAACATTTCCTCGAAAACCAACCCTATAATTACACGCTGTGCTGCCTCTGTCATTAAGGGAAAGGCAGTGTAAATACATTAGTCGGCCTATCTGTAATTAGATCAAACTGTTCAGAGGCGAAAACCGATCCGCCATGTACAAACTGTTACCAAAAACAACAAGCAGAAGCCAAACAAATAAACAGGAGCCATAATAATGACAAACAGAATAATGACATTGGCGTTCACTTGTTCAGCGTGAAATGTGCGTTCTTTTTAAATGTTTGATAAAACCCAAATTGTATGTATTATTTATAAGGGAATGCCTGCAATTTGGTGCACAAATTTTAACCTAGCCTTAATCAAGGTCTTGTTTAAGGCTCCATTCACAGCAATGCATGTTGCTTTTGAGCGTTTCTGCAGTGCTTTTTGCTGTGTTTTTAGACACGTGTTTTTCATGCATTTTGGCTATCGCGTTTTTTATGCTTTTTTTTTTTTTCTTTGGCCAATTTGTTGTTGGGTAGATTAAATAATGCAAAACACGTCAAAAACGCATTGAAAGCTCGCTACAAAAGCACTACATGTTTTTCTGCAGCTTGTCCATTGAAGTCTATGGAACCTAAAAAGCAAAAACAGCACCATTTTGCATTAAAAAAAAAATCTCCGACCCTTTCCAAAAATGCAGAGGCACAAAAATGATGTGAACGTGCTCCATAGGAACCCATGTTAAAAATAATGTCCTGCTATTCTGCAAAAAGCATGAAAAAAACCCATTGGTGTGAACAGAGCCTTAATGCGGAGGCATAACTAGAGCCTTCAGGACCATGATGCAAGAAACCATAAAGGTCTCAATGGAATGCCAGGGCCTGTTAAATAAGGGTGACCTTTGAGACCCTGGTAGTTCCGCCACTGGTGTCAGCAGTTTGTGTTTTTTTACAATATTCTTTTTTATTCTTTTTTTACAATTTTTTTAGGAGCCCCGTTTGGGGCTTTGTGAGATATCAGGTGTTTTAACAGAACTCTGATGTTTCAACTTTGAGACTTAAAAAGGAGATCGAGGACACCTCTATCACTGCTTCAGCTGCACAGAATGAATGGACAGGAATAGCTCTGTACAGAGTGTCCCATTTATTCACATACTGAAGCATAGAAAACACAGTTTACTACACTTCAATTATGAATGAACAGAATCAGTGACTGGTACCGATCATTTCATTTCATTCCAGACAAGGAAGGGGCCGGTAAAAGACATATTTATTGGCCCCTTCCCTGCTCTCCATCCTGACACATCCCTCACAGCAGCTGGCGGGAGAGGGTAGGGGGCAAACCCGGCAGAGTTGTGGGGGAGGCAGGGCTGGTGCAAGGATTTTTGACACCCTAGGCGAAACCTCATTTTGCCGCCTCCCCCTTGGTGCCACCCCTGACTCCACCCTCTTTGCCCTGCCCATATATACCCCACCTTTTTAATGAAGCGCCCATTAAATGCTGCCTCACCAGGGCCCATCAATGCAGCCTACCATCGCCCATCATTGAAGGTTTGCTTGCTTTCATTAATTCGGGAGTTGGGACACAGACACAGTCCTCCACTGCCGCTGTGCCTCTGACACTATGTGCGAACGGAGCCGCGGCTGCCTGCTGATGCTGAGACTTTGTTGCTTGCTGCAGAGAGAAGAGAGTAGGAACACCAGTGGTTGGGCGACCTAGGCAGCAGTGCGCCCTAGGCGGCTGCCTAGTTTGCCTAGTGGTAGCACCGGCCCTGGGGGGAGGAGGGGGGGCAGGAGACAGTACAGTGGGACCACGGAGAAAAGCGTGGGGGGGGACTGAGAGAGCACAGGGACCATAGAAGAGCACGGGGGGACCGCAGAAAAGCACGAGGATGGGAGAAGTGGGGGGGGGCGTGTGAGAGAGAACAGGGACTGGAGAAGAGCACAGGGGGGACTGGGGAAGAGCACGGGGACCGGAGAAGAGCACAAGGACCGGAGAAGGGGGGGGGGTCGTGAGAGAGAAGTTGCCAGGGAAGATCCCAGGGGGCCAGGAGAGAGCAGAGGGGCCCACAGGAAGCAGAATGAAGCTGGACAGGAGAGGTAGCTGATAGAGGGATCAATGCCCTCCATGTTCCTCCTGCAGCCTCTTGAATGCCTGTGGGAGGGAGAAGAGGAGATTCAGTGGCTGCAGGAGGAACATGGAGGACATCAATTACCCTATATGCTGACTCTCCTTCCAGGTGTAGAGGGGAGGCGCACGGGCCCCCTGGAGCATTGGGCCAGGTTGCAGTGGCAACCCCTGCGACCCTTTTAGTTACACCCCTGTTTTAATGAGAGTTGCCATTTCCATGGCTACAAATTATCACTTAAAGAGGAAGTAAGCCCTGATGGATTTACTTCCTTTTTGTTTCCCTTCAAAGGTAAAGCATAATGGGCTACTATGCATCGCATAGTAGCCCATTATGTGTCACTTACCTGACACAGGAGCCTGCGATGTCACCGCTGTGCCCTCTGCTACAGAGCATCCATCTTCTTTTTGGGTATCGTGGCTCCGGCGCTGTGATTGGCCGGAGCCACGATGACGTCACTCCCGCGCATGCGCATGGGAGCCGCCACTAACGGCATATCACCGTTAGCAGCTGCATGCTCAGTGCGCCTGCGCGCCGCTGTCTACGGCGCATGCACCGTAGACAGCGGTGCCTGTCTTTTTGCAAATATCTCCTAAACTGTGTAGGTTTAGGAGATATTTCTTGGACCTACAGGTAAGCCTTAATCTAGGCTTACCTGTAGGTTAAATTGGTCTGTAAGGGTTTACAACCACTTCAAGGGCTTTCACATTTGGATCAGCATTTGGGTTGTTCTTCAGAGAGCAAAGCAAATTTTGTGTTTGGATGGGTCTTCAGAGAGCATTTGGCAGGTGGTGAGAAGGTATTGTACTGCTTCCTCACCGCCTGCTTTAACCCCTTGAACACCACATTAGAACGGTTCAGGGGAGCTTGTCACTTGAGCGACAGGGGGCATAAATCCATGTTTACTGCCCCGGCTGCTGCCTCTGCAGTTAAAGAGGGAGCGGTTGGAATGGGGAGAGGTAAAAACGCTGCTGGGTTTTACTGCCTTTCACCCGCTAGTGTGAACAAGCACTAAAGCTAAATTCCAAGTAGCAATTTTTACATTGTTACTGTAGCACCCTTTAGTGTGCTAGGTTGTTAGTGTAGGAACATTTAAGTTGACCTCAGGGCTAAGCCTCAGCTATGAATCTGGGTCAGGGTTCAGTGACTCATCCTAGCAGCCTCTCTGGTGCCTCCCCCTGTTTTCTGGGACATTGGAGAATGTTCCAAACGTAGTGGGTGGAGGTTAGGAGGAGCTGCTTTAGATATTTATGAGGGCCTCAGCCAATCCCCAGTAAAGGGCTGGCAGGTGGCAAGCTACCCCATAAATAGGCATGAGTCATGCCGGGGGGGGGGGGGTAGGGTGAGAGATGGAAATGGTGCACAGCAGGAGCAAGTCAGCACGTCTGGGAGATCTCCCGAAAGTCAGCCGGGTGGGCTGGTGAGTGTCTGTCTGGAGGACCAGGGAGTGTCAGTCTGGAGGACTGTGGGGAGAAGTTAGCCTGGCAGGCTAGTGAAAGGGGCAGCTGCAGCCAGGCGGGTTGTCAGTGCCCGAAGAGGTGGTGCTGGGATCAGTAGCCACTGGAGTGATGTAAGTTGAGTTGAGCTTTGTGCCTGAAGAACCTGAGAACACCACGGACAAAGGGACCAGACTGTGACATCACCAAGGGGATGAAGAGTTTCGGCAGATGGGAACTCTCATGTAAAAGGGGACACTGCGGACCATGATGTAAGGGGAGTATAAGAGGTGTGGGTGGCGCTGCCAAATACTATTGCTTGGTTTATTAAATAAATTAATTCATGTACAATGTCCCTGCTGCCTAGAAGGCCGGATAACTCCACTGACCATATCCAGAGGAGAGGTGGAGGAGATATCAGACGCCATTCAAAGAGACTTGGTGCCTTTGACCCCTGAAGGGGCTCAGCCATCAGGTGAGTGCAGACCTGGAGGTGGGAGCATGAATGAATTCACCTGTTCACCAGCCAGTTCTACCTGCACGGATATTTAAGCGCCGTTCACTTTGAATTGGGAGCGTTCATATGGATTTTTTCAAATTTAAAATTTATATATATATATATATATATATATATATATATATATATATATATATATATATATATATATATATATATATATATATATATATATATATAAATTTATATATATATATATTTTTTTTAAGTATTTGTTTATTGATTTTCAATATAAAGTTTTAACAGGCACTTTTCAAAAGGTACATCTGGTATACAGTGAGTGTTATAGAACCGATAGCCAAACATGGCCGACTTATCAGCACAACAGTATCATGACCCCCAATTCCCCTAACGGGGGAAAATGTCATAGAATAGCATATCAAAATTACCTTATAGGGACCGCATTAGACCCAAAGCTTGTACATTACAGTTTAGCAAGAGGAGGAAAATATCCATACACCATTCACACACAGACATGCCGATCATACAACCGTCACTCAAACCTCACTGCCCCCTCCCTAGCCATCAGATAGGAAAATCTTAAAGCCTACAACAGAACACGTGGTGAATCACAGACACAGTGATATGAACATGAGTCAGCTACCCACTACTGTTGGGAGAGCGGAGGTATCAGCAATATCAAGCCATGGCTGCCAAAATTTTTAAAAACTTTTTAGGGCAAGCCCTGCCATTGTAAATGAGTTTGAAGATGGGTAAAACTTTATTCACCATGCCGGTAAAAGGTTTGTACATATGGAGCAGTAGCATTTTTTCCATCGCAACAGAATACATTTCCTGGCATAGAATAATAATATACGTACAAGAGTATGAGCATGGGTCCTGTGTATAAAGTCATTTAACACACCAAGTAGACCAACATTAGGAGTATGAGGTACAGGTAAATGTAAAGTGTTGTCAAAGAAAGAAAATAAGTCCTTCCAATATGCCGACAAAGCAGGGCAAGACCAAAACATGTGTAAGTACTCTGCGTCTTTATACCCACATCTGGAACAGAAGGAAGCAGAGTCAAGGCCCATTCGGGCCAAGCTGGAAGAAGTATAAAGTAACTGGTGTATAAATTTAAACTGTGTATATTGATCATTAGAACCAATAAGGTCCTGGAAACAGATTTCAGAGACCTACTCCCACCCCTCCTCGGACAACCCAGGAATCAGAACTTCCCGTTTCCGTTGAGCTAGTTTTGAAGGGGTTGACCCCAGCTGACTGAAAGCGAGAGTAAACAGCCAAAACCAATATCTGGATAGGACAGTAGCACCTCCAATGGTGATTCAGAGAGCTCCAGGGTTAAACCAGCAAACTGTGCCCGGATGGCATGACGTAACATAAGTAATTTGAAAAAGAATTTATTAGTCACTCCATACCGAGGCTTCAACTTCTCAAAGGAAGCAAAAATGTGAGAGACATGGGTGACCCCAAGTCGTGTCCACCACAGGGAGTCCGGGTGGCCCAGGAGCTCTGAGAAATTGGGATTGTGCCACAGAGGGGCATTAGAAGACACCCTGCCCGATTTTGTTAACACTTTATTACCCTCCTGCCAGGCAAGCCAGCTAACATCTATTGGAGAGCCGCTAGAGCAGCATTTAGGCATAGACTTGTGGAGTGCATCTACAACTGAGGCCCTAGAACCGCATAATGCAGTCAGCAGTCAGAGTGGTGGAGGGGGATGAGGAGGCCTCTAGGAACCAGTCATAGACATAGGTAAGTTGTGAAGCCAAAAAATAGTGCCATAGATTTGGACAAGCCAATCCGCCGTCAGATTTAGCAGCTTGGAGAGATGCTTTTGCAATACGTGGGTGTGTCCCTTGCCAGAGGAAGGTGGACAAAATCAATCAAAAAAACTGGGGATGCCCGAAAAACGTATAAAACGTATAAAAATCTGGGTAAATATATCATTTTAAAAATGTTCACACGCCCAATCAGATTAACCACTTCCCACCCGCCGGCAGTCAAATGATGTCTGGGCAGCGCGGCTCTCGCTCTGGGTGGACGTCATATGACAGCCCTCCAGAACGACCGCTCTCGTGCGCTCGTCGGGGTGTGTCAGTCTGACACACCGCTACACCGATCTCGGCAAAGAGCCTCTGACGGAGGCTGTTTACCACGTGATCAGCCGTGTCAAATCACGGCTGATCACGATGTAAACAGGAAGAGCCGTTGATCAGCTTTTCCTCACTCGCGTCTGATAGACGCGAGTAGAGAAGAGCCGATCGGCTGCTCTCCTGACGGGGGGGGGGCTGTGCTGATTGTTTATCAGCACAGGCCCCCCTCAGATGCCCACCCAGGGCCACCAGGATGCCGCCTGGACCACCAGGTATGCCACCCTAGACCACCAGGGAAATGCCAATCAGTGCCCAGGCAGCTGCCAATCAGTGCCCATCCCCAATGCTTGCCAGTGCCATCAGTGATGCCTATCAATGCCATCTTTCAGTGTTGCATATCAGTGCCCATCAGTGCCACGTATCAGTGCCCAGCAGTGCCGCCTATCAGTGTCCATCAGTGCTCAGCAGTGCCGCCTATCAGTGCCACCCATAAGTACCCATCAGTGCAGCCTTTCAGTGCCCATCAGTGTCGCCTATTAGTGCCCACCAGTGCCACCCATGAGTGCCCATCAGTGCCGCCTATCAATGCCCATCAGTGTTGCATATCAGTGCCCATCAGTGCCGCGTATCAGTGCCCAGCAGTGCCGCCTATCAGTGCCCAGCCGTGCCGCCTATCAGTGCCACCCATAAGTACCCATCAGTGCAGCCTTTCAGTGCCCATCAGTGTTGCCTATCAGTGCCCACCAGTGCCACCCATGAGTGCCCATCAGTGCCGCCTATCAATGCCCATCAATGCTGCCTACCAGTGCCCATCGTCAGTGCCCATCAGTGCCACCTCATCGGTGCCGCCTTATCAGTGCCCGTCAGTGCCGCCTTATCAGTGCCCATCAGTAAAGGAGAAAACGTACTTATTTACAAAATTTTATAACAGAAACAAAAGAAAAAAACTTTTTTTTTTCAAAATTTTAGGTCTTTTTTTTATTTGTTTAGCAAAAAATAAAAAACCCAGAGGTGATCAAATACCACCAAAAGAAAACTCTGTTTGTGGGAACAAAATGATAAAAATTTTGTTTGGGTACAGTGTAACATGACCGTGCAATTGTCATTTAAACAGCGACAGCACTGAAAGCTGAAAATTGGCCTGGGCAGGAAGGGGGTGTAGGTGCCCGGTATTGAATTAGATTATGAGGCAAGGAAGTCCAGGTACGGAGCCTAGTCTCCATGCGTGTTATAATTGGGGTTATGTTAAGGGGTTCAAAAGTGGATAGATCAGCATTGATATGGATCCCTATTTATTTAAAGGTGGGCCGAATGGTCAGTTTGGTTTGAGATAGATATGTGTATTTGAGGTTGGGGCCAATTGAAAACGCCACAGATTTCTCCCATCCAACATGTTTAAATATATTTATGGAAGACTAAATTACTATTTTGCACATGAGTTTTTTTGTTTACTAGGCACGTTAGGGCTTTAAGGCCGGGTTCACACCTATGCGAATTGGATGCTTGTTTCTCCGCATTCAATTCGCATAGTAGGAGAATGTGATCGTCTCTCTATGGAGCCGGTTCACTTATCTCCAGGGCGGCTGCGCAGCGCAATGCACAGAAACGCTGTGCGTCTTTGCCTCAGTTTCAGGGCCAAATTCAGGCAAAGATTCTGCCCTGATTCGTCCCTGAAATGGAGAACAGGGACAGACAGCGGTGCTGTGCGATCCGCGGCTGGTTTAGGTGTGAACCGAGCCTGAAGTGTATTAGCATGTTCTTTATTTTTGCATACATGTTACAATTAGGTGGCACAATCACTTTTTAGTAGGAACAAACACATTTCATCTAGCACAAAAAATTTTAAGGGACAGTACGCATAAATGTATTTATTTTATTTAAAAACTTGGCAACATGTTGTAATTAAGAGACACAATCAGTAAGGACACATTTCTTTAACCACTTAAGGACCAGCCTCGTTTTGGATTTTAGGTGTTTACACGTTTAAAACAGTTTTTTTTGCTAGAAAATTACTTAGAACCCCCAAACATTATATATATTGTTTTTTTTTTCTAACACCCTAGAGAATAAAATGGCAGTCAATGCAATACTTTTTTTTGCACCGTATTTGCGCAGCGGTCTTATAAACGCACTTTTTTTGGAAAAAATTTCACTTTTTTGAATAAAAAAATAAGACAACAGTAAAGTTAGCCCAATTTTTTTTATATTGTGAAATATAATGTTACGCCAAGTAAATTGATACCCAACATGTCACGCTTCAAAATTGCGCCCGGTCGTGGAATGACGTCAAACTTTTACCTTCAAAAATCTCCATAGGCGACGTTTAAAAAATTCTACAAGTTGCATGTTTTGTGTTACAGAGGAGGTCTAGGGCTAGAATTATTGCTCTCGCTCTACCGGTCGCGGCAATACCTCACATGTGTGGTTTGACCACCGTTTTCATATGCGGGCGCTACTCACCTATGCGTTCGCTTCTGCGCGCGAGCTCGTTGGGATTATTTTTATTATTTATTTAACATGATTTTATTTATTTTTACAGTTTAAAAAAAAAAAATTGTGTCACTTTTATTCCTATTACAAGGAATATAAACATCCCTTGTAATAGAAAAAAGCATGACAGGACCTCTTAAATATGAGATCTGGGGGTCAAAAAGACCTCAGATCTTATATTTACACTAAAATGCAATAATAAAAAAAAGTCATTAAAAAAAAATGACATTGAAAAAAATATGCCTTTTAAGACGTATGGGTCGGAAGTGACGTTTTGACGTCGCTTCCGCCCAGCAATGTCATGGAGACGAGTGGGCGCCATCTTAGCCTCACTCGTCTCCAGGCACAGCACAGAGAAGGACGTGATCGCCTCCGCCGCTACCGACGGCTCCGGTAAGCGGCGGAGGGCACCGGATCGCGGCGGGAGTCCAGATATGGAAGACAGAAAAACAAAACAACAGGCGCCTCTTAATAAGACTGTATAGATTTAATGACAAATTGCGTGAAAACGTTCACATATAGGAAACTGTTGTCAGGTGCAGGGGAATCCAGTAAAGCCACATGCAATCTCAGCAATCCGGATAGAATGAAGCCTTGTGTCTCCCTATGCAGCCGGTGTCCTGGTCCACAGGTTACTTCCGGGATTCGGATCCACAGCGAGGCCTGGAACGCGGCCGGGCAGTCAGAAGGAGGGCTGGAGTGCAGAGTACAATGTAGTGGCTGTACTACCGTAAAGCGTCGCGTTTCAGAGCATGCGCAGTAAGCGCACTCCTTTATCAAGCTCTCATCGTCGCTTTACGGCAGTACAGCCTATCTGAGGCTGCTCGATTTCAAATTTCTGAACCCCACTTACCTTTTCTGAAGCACAGCCCTGGGGATTGGAGTGCGGGCAGACACAGAGGGGTAGGAGCGGGAGGAAAAGGTGCAGATCGAACCCTTTCTCCTCTCCTGTCTGTGTGTGTGTTTTGGGGGGGGATTGTTAGTGCTGGCTTTGGGCAGCATGAAAAAGAGTTTAACAGACACTCTCAGCTTAGACAATTGCAGTCAGCAACCCTGCTGGGAAGCCATAGTCCAGTCTAAATAATGTGTCTGGGTTTCAGGCAGTTTGAAACCCGGACGCATGATTCCAAACCCGAACTGTCCGGGTGAATCCCGGACAGGTGGCAACCCTATTTGTTGCATAGCATAGCAATGAAAAGTGATCTGGACTTTTCTTGCCCTCATGTCTCCCTTCTCTTAGGAAAGCTTCACACTGCCCCGCTGCTCTTTAGCCAAAGTGCAGTGGAGCAATGTGAAGCTGCCCTCAAGTTTCTTTCTCATTTTTCTTGCAAGTCCATAACATTGAGCCTTAAAATAGTATTAAACGCTGCATGTTTTATAACCAGTGCATTGCCATCCACTGGGAAAACATTCCCCATTCCATTATTTTCACCATAAATGTTCCCATGCACTTACATTTTTAAATCTGCAATGCCCTGGCTCAAGACCCCCCAGCGCAGCAACCCGAACTTCCTCTTGGAGAGCACATACATGGCGTACTTCACAAGAAGAGACAACACAGCAGCATCTGTCCATCAACTATCTTGGAGGAGGGAGAAAGTGGAAGCAGGGGAGGGGCTTGCTATTGGGCTGTGCGCTTATGTGGACATTGGACGTTCGGCTCTAGTAGTGGCTGTAAGCGGTCACTCAATGTTGGCTCCATAGGACCAAGCAAGGAAAAGTGCCACCTTAAAGCCTGAAAGTGGGGTTAGCTCTGAAGGCACCAGCTGAAGCAGCAGGAGAGAGCAACTCTTCACCTTGGCAGGAGAAATTGCTAAAATATAAAGCTTTTATTTCATTTGCTGAGGACACGTGGCTGTGGTTCTTTCTGTAAGTGGGTGCAGGCTCTGCACTTCAGTGATTGCACAAAGCGAAAATACACAGCAAACTACTTTGAAAAACACTGACTGCAGGTGAATTTGTTTCCCCATTCAGCTTTCCTTCTTGTCTGTAACATTCGCTCTCTACCACTCCTTCTGACAGTTGTGTCCTCTCTCCTTATACTCTTTCCTTCACCCTTCTTCTCCACCACACAGCTTATATACTGTACATCACCCTGACTTCTGCCCTATCCTCATTACTGCACTCACCAACTCCTTATAATTCTAAACCCACATGCTAATAAACCCTCCAGGATGCTGGGGCATGTCCCCTATTATAAATTGCACTCACATATTACCTTACTTACAATTTTACTTCCTCCTCCCTCTTCTTTTCACCATTGTGGTTCCCCAAGTTTCTCTTCTTGGACCTCTCCTATTCTCAATCTACACCTCCTCCTTGGGTCAATTGATAGACTCCCATGGCTTCCAAGACCATTTCTACGCTGATGACACCCAAATCTATCTCTCTACCCCTCAGCTCATTCCATCAGTCTCTGCGTGTATTTCTAATTTACTAACAGACATATCAGTCTGGATATCGTACCACTTTCTCATTCTCATTCTACAGTATCCAAAACTGAGTTCATACTATTTCCTCCCCCACATGCCTCTTCCCCGGAATTCTCTGTCAAGATTGATGGCACAACTATCAACCCGTCCCTCCCATGCCAAAGTTCTAGGTGTAATCCTGGACTCTGAACTATCCTTTCAGCCCCACATCCAATCCCTGTTTAATGCTTGCCGCCTCAACCCACACAACATCTCCAAAATATGACCCTTCTTTTCCAATGGCACCACAAAGCTCCTAATTCACTTCCTGGTCATCTCTTACCTCGACTACTGAAGCTCCCTCCCCATTGACTTACCTTTAAATAGGCTATCCCATCTTCAGTTCATCATGAATGCTGTTGCCAGACTCATCCACCTTACCAACCATTCAGTGGCTGCTACTCCTCTCTGCCAATCCCTCCACTGGCTTCCGCTCACCCAAAAAATTGGATTCAAAATACTAACAATAACTTACAAAGCCATCCACAACTCGGCCCTCAGCTACATGACTAACCTAGGCTCAAAATACCAACCAAGTCAAGACCTCCTGTTCTCTAGCTCCCTTGTCACCTCCTGCCGTGCTTGCCTCCAGGACTTCTACTGAGCCTCTCAAATCCTCTGGAACTCCCTAACCCAGTCTGTCTGGCTATCTCCTACTACTTTTAGATGATCCCTGAAAAACCTTCTCTTTAGAGAGGCCTTTTCTGCCCCCACCCAAAGACTGTACTTTTATTTTCACCATCAGCTCATCCCCCACATTAATTACCTTTGGTATCACTTGACCCTCCCTTTTAGATTGTGAGCTCTAATGAGCAGGGCCTTCTGATTCCTTCTGTATTAAATTGTATTGTAACTGTATTGTCTGTCCTCGTGTTGTAAAACGCTCCGAAAACTGTTGGCGCTATGTAAATCCTGTATATTGATAATAATTGAAAAGTGGGCTTGAACTCAAGAAGTTAAAAATGTACTATGTTAATGGGAACATCTGTAGTGAAGTGCCCCTTTTTAGTGCCTTCCTCAGTGGTGGACATGAGCTTCTTTAACTCTGTTCCCCACGATCCCCCGAGTCCCATCATCTACTGGACTAATTAAAATGCCCAGCAGATAAAAATTACAGTACTTACCCCCCCGCCCCCCCCCCCCCCCCCCCCGCCGTGTTCAGAGAGGTGACACCCAGTGGCTGATGAGGAGAAGAGCAAGCAACTACTATGCAAGTCCCAGTCACTGTAGAACACCCTGCAAGAGCTGTTCCTGAAGTGCTGAGTTTCCATTGGGATAGACATGTGCATACAGCCACCTGCTAGTGCATCCAGACCAGAGTCACCTGTTTTCTTTCCACTGCAGACCAAGATCATGAAACCTTTGGACAACCAACTGTGCTGCCAGTTGCAGGACACTCCCTTGTGAGAAAGAAATTACTACCCAGGAAATCGCATGTAACAGTATTTACATTAGATTGAAATTTATAAGCGTCTTAGAACCTGTTAATCTGCATTGTGCTGCTGCCTTACGCCCTCTTTAAGAACAATTTCTGGCATTCTAGCATCTGTAGCATTTTCTGTACAGCTTTGTTCTGTTTCCTCTGCATACCTCTTTTCCATTTTGTTGTCTATTGTCAATACAGCATGAATTGTAAACTCCCAGTTTAGCTACTCATGGTCTGGTCTTTTCCTGGTTTACCGTTACGTAACACATCTAGAAATGTGTCACGGTCAGGGGTTTTACTGGATGTTAGTACCAGGTTTTGGTCCTCAGGATCGCCCCACCAGGAGGCGAGCAAGCCGGGGACCAGTAGCAGATATAGTAGGCAGCGATCAAGCAGAAGCGTAGTTAGTAAGCAAGCCAAAGGTCTGTAACAAGTGGTTACAGGTTGGAATCAAGCGGAAGCGTAGTTGAGGAACAAGCCAAAGTTCGGTAACGGATGGTAGTGGCGAGAAGGACAGCTGCAGGTACGCAAAGGAGCAAGATATCGGCTGCAGGGAGCACAATAATCTGGCCAACCAGAAGTGCAGAGACAAGGCTTAAATAAGTTCATAAGAGGAACAAAGAGTTCAAGGTTCACCTGAAACAAAAGACAAGGCAAAATTGTGCTAAGAGATCAGACAGGATGCTTTCCAATATTTTAAGTTGCATAGTGAAAGATCCACAACCAAACACCACAGAGGTCGCAGGTTCAGATCCAGACCCTAATAAGTTGTTTAGTGTGCTTAAGGAGGAACTTCACTCCTCCCTTTTAATTTTTTTTTGCCTCCTGACAGCTGAGTTCTCCTTAAAAAACATACTTACCTGCCCAGTAAATCCAGCGTTGTCTAGCATCAGTCACCACTTGATCTCAGCACTCCAAGTCCCACCTTGCCATCTTCACCTCTGATGTCATCAAGAAGTCAGGTATCTTTTCCAGGTTCTTTGAGCTGGCCCCTTGATGATATGGATATGTGGTGATGCATCTCTGCTGCACTGCAGTGGATGTACAGTGCAGCTGAGATCGACCTAAAGCCTCTTCGGTGATGTCAGAATCCCAGAACACATTAGGCAAGGCGGGGATTTCATCCTCGCCTAAGCGTGGAAGCTTACTTTTAAAATGTGGTGTCCTTGAGAGTTCCCACATGGGCTGGGTGGAGCTCGATATGTGCCTCTCAACCTTGGACTTCATCTAAGGTATAGGGCTGGCAAAGTGATAATTTATAGGTTTTTTTTTTTTATGGTGGATAGAATGTATTATGTATCTTGTTATGTACTATTATGTATGTGTGGTTTGTATACCCCTTCGCTTTCTTATCTTAAATTGATTCATGTTATTGCTCTCTAGACTTCCCTTTCCACTAATTCTAATGCCCTGTACACACGAACGGTTTTGCCGTCGGAATAAACTCTGAAGGTTTTTTCGACAAAGTTCCGACGAAATTCCGCTCAAGCTGTCTTGCATACACACGGTCACACCAAATTCCAACCGTGCAGAACGCGGTGACATACAAAACGTACGACTAGAAAACGGAAGTTCAATAGCCAGTAGCCAATAGCTTCCGTCTCGTACTTGCTTCAGAGCATGCGTCGTTTTTGGTGCGTCGGAACAGCATACAGACGAGCGTTTTTTCCGATAGCAATTTGTTCCTTTGGAAAAATATAGAACATGTTCTCTATCTAAGTCCGTCTGAATTTTCAACGAAAAAAGTCCAGTGGGGCATACACATGGTCGGAATATACGATGAAAAGCTCCCATCGGACTCTTTCTGTCGGAAATTCCGCTCGTGTGTACGCGGCATAAGAGGCAAATCACCACGTTCTGTTCTAGAGCGACAGACGTAACTGCCACAATCAGGTCTATGACTCCTGTCCAGAACATGACGATAGCCGGGCAGGTCCAGAATATATAGATAAAATCCCCTGGAACCTGCCCACATCTCCAGCAGTTCTGAGAGTTTGATGGGGTTATTTTATGTAGTCTACAGTGCCTTGAAAAAATATTCATACCCCTTTAAATTTTATACATTTTGTCATGTTACAGCCAAAAACATAAATGTATTTTATTGGGATTTTATGTGATAGACCAACAAAAAGTTGCACATAATTGTGAAGTTGAAGGAAAACAATAAATGGTTTTGAAATTGTTTTACAAATAAATATCTGAAAAGTGTGGGGTGCATTTGTATTCAGCCCCCCCTTTAGTCAATACTTTGTAGAACCATCTTTCGCTGCAATTACAGCTGCAAGTCTTTTTGGGGATGTCGCTACCAGCTTTGCGCATCTAGAAAATTAAATTTTTGCCCAATTTTCTTTGCAAAATAGCTCAATCTCTGTAAGATTGGATGGAGAGATTCTGTGAACAGCAATTTTCAAGTCTTGCCACAAATTGTCAATTGGATTGTCTGGACTTTGACTGGGCCATTCTAACACATGAATATGCTTTGATCTAAATCATTCCATAGTCAATAGTAGCTGCTGGAAGATGAACCTCCGCCCCAGTCTCAAGTCTTTTGTAGACTCTAATGCCGCATACACACGACCAGACTTTACGGCATATTTGGTTCGGCGGACCAGAGTCCGTCGGACAATCCGATCGTGTGTGGGCTCAAGCGGACTTTTTTTTTCCCCAAAAGTTCAACGGACCTAGAAATGAAACATGTTTCAAATCTTTTCGACTGACTCGAGTCCGGTCGAAAAGTCCGCTCGTCTGTATGCTAGTCCGACGGACAAAAACCGACGCTAGGGCAGCTATTGGCTACTGGCTATGAACTTCCTTGTTTTAGTCCGGTCATAAGTCATCATGTACGAATCCATCGGACTTTGGTTGATTGTGTGTAGGCAAGTCCGTTCATTCGGAAAGTCCGACGTAAAGTCAGTCAAAGTCCACTTGTGTGTACGCGGCATTACAGGTTTTCTTCTAAGATTGCCCTGTATTTGGCTCCATCCATCTCCCCAACTCTGATGAGCTTCCTTGTCCCTGCTGAAGAAAAGCATCCCCACAACATGATGCTGCCACCATGTTTCACGGTGGGGATGGTGTGTTCAGGGTGATGTGTAGTGCTAGTTTTCCACCACACATAGCGTTTTGTTTTTAGGCCATATAGTTCAATTTTGGTCTCATGTGACCAGCGCACCTTCTTCTTGTTTGCTGTGTCCCCCACATGGTTTCTCGGAAACTGCAAACAGGACTTCTTATGGCTTTCTTTCAACAATGGCTTTCTTTTTGCCACTCTTCCATAAAGGTCAGATTTGTGGAGTGCACGACTAATAGTTGTCCTGTGGACAGATTCTCCCACCTGAGCTGTGGATCTCTGCAGCTCCTCCAGAGTTACCATGGGCCTCTTGGCTGCTTCTCTGAATAATACTCTCCTTGCCCGGCCTGTCAGTTTAGGTGGACCGACATGTTTTGGTAGGTCTGCAGTTGTGCCATACTCTTTCCATTTTCAGATGATGGATTGAACATGGCTCTGTGAGATGTTCAAAGCTTGGGACATTTTTTTTATAACCTAACCCTGCTTTAAACTTCTCCATTTTTTTTTCCTGACCTGTCTGTGTTCCTTGGCCTTAACGATGCTGTTTGTTCACTAAGGTTCTCTAGCAAACCTCTGAGGTCTTCACAGAAAAGCTGTATCTATACTGAGATTAAATTACACACAGGTGGACTCTATTTACTAATTAGGCGAAGGCAATTCGTTTCACTAGATTTTAGTTAGGGGTATCAGAGTAAAGGGGGCTGAATACAAATACACGCCACACTTTTTAGATATTTGTAAAAATTATGAAAACCATTTATCATTTTCCTTCCACTTCACAATTATGTGCCACTTTGTGTTGGTCTATCACATAAAATCCCAATAAAATACATTTACGTATTTGGTTTTAACATGACAAAATGTGGAACATTTCAAGGGGTATGAATACTTTTTCAAGGCACTGTATATGGTGTATACTAAGCTCTATGTGTTATCTTAAATTGTATGAGTTTATCTCGCAGAGAGACCAGTATCTGAAAGGGGAATCCCCATATACTGTATCTTCCCAATCCTCTAACTCTGGGATATCACTCTCCCATCTTGACCAGAGCTCCCTCATTTCTAATAAAGATGCTGTCAAAAGGTGGGTATATAGAGCTGATATGGGTTTCTTTATTAATTTCGTTCTGACTACTTGCTCTAACCCAGACCCTAAAAGGTTGGGGGAGACCTTGTGGAAATTGGACAGAAAGGGCGTGAGAAAGTTGCATATAGTGAAAAAAAATAGCTATCTGGAATACTCCACTGTTATAAAGGGTTTCACGTTTCTTCCCTGCTCTACCTGGTCTATAATTTTAACCTTAAATTTAGCCCAGGCTCCTGGATCTTGAATGGAGCTCAATTGGGGCAACTGGGGATTCCCCCACAAGGGGGTATTCAGGGACATAGTCGTTGCAGGATATTTTTCACAAGCTAGCCCGATTCTCTATGCCCTGATAGTTGTTACCATAAAGGGAGCCAAATTATACGGGGCTTTGAAGCCTCAAAACAACAATGCTTGAAGTGCCTCAATGGAATGAACCACCACCGCCTCTAACATTGTAGAAGGATTATATTTTTCTGGATTTAACCATCCTACTGCCGTTACCAACTGTGCTGCCAAATAATATTTATGGAAGTCTGGAAAGGCCAATCCTTCTTGCTCCAGACGACGCATAAGTGTGGCAAGTTTATATCTAGGTGACCAGTTCCTCCATAGAAATGAAGTAAAAATACTATGAAGTTGTATAAAGAAAGATTTTGGCAGCCACTGGGGACAATTTCGAAATACATATAAAAATTTTGGAAGGATTTTCATTTTTATTACATTTATCCGCCCTAGTAACGACAGAAGTAGGGTCTCTCATGCTTTTAATGTTTTCCTAACCTCCTGAACTATTGGGGTTAGATTAAGCGGCACAAAGTCACAAATTTGTCGTGAAATTACTATCCCTAAATATTTAAACTCTGTCACCCATTTTAATGGCAAATTCAAGGATGCTATCGCCTGTGCCCCCTGATCAATAGCAAACAGCAAATATTTATTCCAATTCACCTTAAGCCCTGTTCCCACTGAATATCCATTCATCAGGTTCAGGGCTCCTTGTAATGATGGACCAGCATCGTTCAGGAGTTCAGGAGAGGGTAGCCCTATATGCAGGCGCTATGTAGGAACATAGCGCCTGCATATAGGGCTACCCTCTCCTCCAACCCTCCAATTCAAAGTCCCCGAATGTCTGAGGAAGTCCGAAGAGCCTCTGCCACCGGCTCTATTGCTATAGCAAAGAGAGTTGGAGAGAGTGGGCAGACCTGTCGCTTCCCCTATATAACTAGAAAGGGGCTGACAACCCTTCTCCCAGCTTAACCACTGACATGGAATTTCGATATAGTGTCTGCAGCCACGATATATACACCTTGGGAATCCTATCTTTCTAAGTATTTCCCATAGAAAAGAGCATTCGACAGTGTTGAAGGCCTTTTCTATATCCAAAGAGGCAACCGTTCTAGAGCTTTCATTTATATGTCAAACTTGTAGATTACTATGTAATCTACGTAAATTAATATCTGTCGTTCTGGGGGCATAAATCCCGTCTGGTCCGAGTCAATAATAGATTTTAACAGAGGTTGAATTCTCAAGGTGAGTATCTTCGCCAATATTTTAAAATCAGTATTTAATAAAGCTATTGGCCTATACGAGGTGCATAATTTTGGATCCTTAGCTTCCTTATGACTAAGAACTATATGTGTATATCTCATTGAATCTGGAAGGGATCCCTCCAGTAACCCCCTTGTATATACTACTGCCAATTTTGGAGCTAAAATAACTCCATACTTTTTATAAAATTCAGTAGGGAGTCCATCCGGAGCTGGAGTTTTTCCACTCTGAAAAGTACTTATGGCCTTCTGGATCTCCTCACTAGTAATAGGGCTAACCAATGCCTCTCTCTCCATACCTGATAGCCACCCAAGTGATATCCGATCCAAAAGGACAGACAGTTTCCCTGGGTGGAAGCCAGGGGGGAGAGTAGAGGAATATAAAGAGCTGTAAAACTGCTTAACCCCTTCCCGACCAGCCGCTGCAGTTGTACTGCGGCAGGTTGGCTCCCCTGTGCAAAACAACGTTACCTTACGTCCCTTTGCCTTTTGGCCACTAGCGGGCACGCGCCCGCAGCTTGCCACTGGAGCCGATGCGAGTGTGGGCGTGATGACTGCCGGGCACCTGCGATCGATCGTGACAGAGCGAGAACCAGGATTTGTGTGTGTAAACACACAGATCCCGGTTCTCTTAGGGGAGAGGAGACAGATCGAGTGCTACGTATGAACACCGATCTCTATCTCCTCCTAGTCAGTCCCATCCCCCTACAGTAAGAACACACACTAAGGAACACAATTAACCTCTTGATCGCCCCCTAGTGTTAACCCCTTCCCTGCAAGTGACATTTATACAGTAATCAGTGCATTTTTATAGCACTGATCGCTGTATAATTGTCATTAGTCCCAAAATAGTGTCAAAAGTGTCCGATGTGTCCGCCGCAATATCGCAGTCCCGATAAAAATCCCTGATCACCGCCATTACTAGTAAAAAAATAATAATAATAAAAATGCCATAAATCTATTCCCCATTTTGTAGACGCTATAACTTTTGTGCAAACCAGTTAATATACGCTTATTGCGTTTTTTTTTTTTTTTTTTTACCGAAAATATGTAGAAGAATACATATCGCCTAAACTGAGGAAAACATTTTATTTTTTTTTTAAATTCGGATATTTATTATATCAAAAATAAAAATGAAAAGATATTGTGTTTTTTTTCAAAATTGTCGGTCTTCTTTTGTTTATAGAGCAAAAAATAAAAACCGCAGAGGTGATCAAATACCACCAAAAGAAAGCTCTATTTGTGGGAAAAAAAGGACGTCAATTTTGTTTGGGTACAACGGCGCACGACCGCTCAATTGTCAGTTAAAGCGACGCAGTGCCGAATCGCAAAAAATGGCCTGGTCATTGAGTAGCCAAATCTTCCGGGGCTGAAGTGATTAAAGGAGAAGTCCAGCCTGAGCTTGTTTGGCTGGGCTTCTCCTATGGGTCACAGGAGTGCAATTCGTTTTGCGCTCCTGTGACCCATCTTCAGCAGAGAACGATCTGAAGTCTGCTCTCTGTTGACGTCACTGGAATCAGTCCAGGCACCGCGTCATCACGACAGTAAAGTCTCGATCCACCAGGTGCCTGGACTGAAGCCTGTCTCAGCGAGCCGCTGGGAGCCTGAGATGGCCACTCCTTTGCCCTCCACAGCTCAATGCCCCAGTGAGTGCAGGGGGCAGAGCGGAGGGCTGCTGACTGACAGGCAGCAGCTCTCTGCTCGGGGAGCTGAGAGAACCAAACCATCTGCAGTGTTCGGTTACTCAGGTCTCAGTGCAGAGGCGCCGGGGGCGGTCTAATGCTGCATCCACCTAGGTAAGTATGATGGTAAAAAAAAACAAAAAAACATAATTCTCTTTTAAAAGTCCCTAAGATTTCTTCTGGGTTGGCCCAACAGGAGTTCTAACTTCAGATATAAACTGGATAATCCTGTTGTGCTAACATTGCCAAGAAACTTCCATTTCTATCTCCCTGTTCAAAAACTTTCTGTCTATTTTTATTTAAGTCTAATCTAGTTGTTTCGGTCATATGTACATGCAAATTCCTTTGGGCAGCCATTAATAGATCAAAATTAATCGTATTAGAATCCGAGCCATGAATCTCCTTTTGAAGTTCCAGTTGTATTTGTAAAGACTGGGTATTTGTCTTCTGTCCCTTCCGAACCGCCGCTATGGCTGAAATGTATTGCCCCCGCACAAATGCCTTGAACGCATCCCATACAACATCTTGAGAGGATAATCCAACATTATTTCCCCAATATTCAGCTATTGTTAATGGCATTTTTTCTGCTATATCAGGGTAAGAGACCCACTGGGGTCCCAATCTCCATAATGATGCATTTTTTGAGGGAGGGGTACGAATTAACCGTTTCAGCCCCGGAAAATTTTACCCCTTTCTGACCAGAGCACTTTTTGCGATTCGGCACTGCGTTGCTTTAACTGACAATTGCGTGGTCGTGCGGCATTGTACCCAAACAAAACTGACGTCCTTTTTTTCCCACAAATAGAGCTTTCTTTTGGTGGTATTTGATCATCTCTGCATTTTTTATTTTTTGCACTATAAACAAAAAAAGCAACAATTTAGAAAAAAACACAATATTTCTTTTGGTGGTATTTGATCATCTCTGCGTTTTTTTTTTTTTTTTTTTTTGCGCTATAAACAAAGCAACAATTTTGAAAACAAACACAATATTTTGTACTTTTTGCTATAATAAATATCCCCATTTAAAAAAAAAAGAACACATTTTTTCTCAGTTTAGGCCGATATGTATTCTTCTACATATTTTTGGTAACAAAAATCGCAATAAGCGTATATTGATTGGTTTGCGCAAAAGTTATAGCATCTACAAATTAGGGGATAGATTTATAGCATTTTTATTATTATTTTTTTTTTTTTTACTAGTAATGGCGACGATCTACAATTTTTATCGTGACTGCGACATTATGGCGGACACATCGGACAATTTTGACACATTTTTGGGACCATTGGCATTAATACAGCGATCAGTGCAATAAAAATGCATTGATTACTGTAAAAATGTCACTGGCAGTGAAGGGGTTAACACTAGGGGGCGATCAAGAGGTTAACTGTGTTCCCTCAGTGTGTGTTCTAACTGAAGGGGGGAGGGGACTGATTAGGAGGGATGACAGATCGCTGATCATACTTTGTATGAACAGACGATCTGTCATTTCTCTCCTCAGAGAATCGGGAGCTCTGTGTTTACACACAGAGCTCCGGTTCTCGCAGTGTTACGAGCGATCGCGGGAGCCCAACGGTCATCGAGACCGCCGGGCACTTGCATCGGCTCCGGGGGCGAGCACCCCTTGTGGCCCCCTTTGGAGCCAATGTAACATGACGGCGATTCGCCTGCCCGTGCCATTCTGTGGCGGCTGGTTGGCAAGCGGTTAACGAACGTAGAGGGCAATGGTCCGACAGGCCACTCGGTAGATATGTGGCTTCTATAATGTCTGTCAACAAAGCTGGATTTGCAAAGGCTAGATCTGTTTGAGACAGAGTTTTATAGGAGGTGGAGAAACAAGAGTTTGCTCTTTTTATTGGATTCTTCCATCTCCAAACTTCTGTTACTCCTGCCGATTGTGCCCAATTATATAGTTCTGCCAAATGCTGCTTAGGGGGAATTGGTCTATATAAATTTGGGGATATAATAGAAATAAAATCTCCCATAAAAAGTAACTTTGCTGGATAATCCTCTCCAATATTGCATTTAGTATCCCAGGAGAAAAAGGAGGGGGAATATAAATTGCTGCTATGAGGTTTTGTTGCCACAGTGTAAACACCATGATAACATATTTACCCTGAGGGTTGGTATATATATTCTCAATAACGCCAGGAAAAGATTTATTAAATAAAACTGACACTCCTCTAGCATATGAGAAGTAAGTAGCGTGGTAGGCTTTTTGGATCCAGGGTTTTTTTTAACCACTTCAGCCCCAGAAGATTTGGCTGCTCAATGGCCACACCATTTTTTGCGATACGGCACTGCATCTCTTTGACTGACAATTGTGCGTTCGTGCAACGTTGTACCCAAACAAAATTGATGTCCTCTTTTTCCGACAAATAAAGCTTTCTTTTGGTGGTATTTGATCATCTCTGCGGTTTTTATTTTTTGCGCTATAAACAAAAAGAGAACCCCTTTTGAAAAAGACACAATATTTTGTACTTTTTGCTATAATAAGTATCCCTAATTTTTTTTTTTAAAAAGCTAATTTTTTCCACAGTTTAGGCCGATATGTATTCTTCTACATATTTTTGGTAAAAAAAATAGCAATAAGTGTATGTTGATTGGTTTGCGCAAAAGTTATAGCTTCTAGAAAATAAGGGAAAGATTTATGGCATCTTTATTATTTATTTATTTTTTGCTAGTAATGGCGGTGATCAGCGATTTTTAATCAGGACTGCAACATTATGGCGGACAGATCGGACACTTTTGACACATTTTTGGGACCATTGCCATTTATACAGCGATCAGTGCTATAAAAATGCACTGATTACTGTGTAAATGTCACTGGCAGGGAAGGGGTTAACAGTAGGGGGCGATCAAGGGGTTAACTGTGTTACCTAGGGAGTGATTCTAACTGTGGGGGGATGGGACTGACTGGGTGAGGAGAGAGATCCTTTTTCATACTTAGTATGAACAACAGATCACTCTCCTCACCCCTGACAGCATGGAGATCTGTCTGTTTACATTGACAGATCTCCGTTCTGTCTCTGTGTGGAGCAATCGCGGGTGCCCGGCGGTCGCGATCATGCGCATCGGCTCCGGTGTCGCGCCCCCCCGATAAGCGCGCACGCCCCCTAGTGGTCAGAAGGCGAACCAACGTACAGCTATGACAGTTTGCCCAGGGGAGCCAACCTGCCGCAGTATAACTGCGGCGGCTGGTCGGTAAGGGGTTAATGTCATTAATTTCCCTCCCATCAAATATGTTTCCTGCAGTAATATCATTTGTGGATTATAATTTTTTTAAATACCGAGACATCAATGCTTGTTTAAACTTCAGCCCACGAACATTCCATGATAAGACAGAAAAGGAATCATTCTTGCTTGACATCATGCCGAAACCAATATTGTATTATTTATCTTATTTTTTACACTTTTCTTGTGACAGCAGTTAGCACTGACAGGTAGTCTTTATGGAGAGATCCGGGGTCTATTAGACCCCAGATGTCTCCTCTGCCCTTAAAGTGGTTGTAAACCCTAAAAAAACCAAAAAAACAAAACCTGCAAGACAAAGGCATAATGAGCTAGTATGCATAGCATACTAGCTCATTATGAATTACTTGCCTGTGATTGAAGCCCCTGCAGTAGTCCTCGTTCAGTGCTCCGGTGGCCAACATCGCTCCCAGAGTTACTTCCGGTATCGCGGGCTCCGGCGCTGTGATTGGCCGGAGCATGCGCGCAGGAACCACCGGTAACGGCACAGGCTAACTGAAGCAGCAGCACGAACGAGCCGTTGCTTCAGTGCACATGTGCCGATGACGTCGGCACATGCAAATACAGGGGATATCTCCTAAACCGTGCAGGTTTAGGAGATATCCAGTGTAGCTTCAGGTAAGCCTTATTATAGGCTTACCTGTAGCAAAAAGTGGTTGTAAAGGGTTTACAACTACTTTAAAAGCATCTGATCACACCATGTACGTGATTTGACGGCAAGTGCATAATGTACCATATTTTAATGCTTGTTGTTTGTCAATGTCCTTCGGACACTTTTTTATATGGAACTTTGTAACAATAAAATTGTATATTTTTTTTTTTGTGTTCACTATTCTGTTGGAGGCGTAAATAAAGTCCCATTGGTTTTGGTTAAACACATAGCTTGAGAAGGTATTGTGTTGCCCCCTCATGGTCTGCTTTAACACCACAATAGCGCGCCACAACTGCGTGTGTTGCACACGGCTGGGGGGGGTGTGCAGAGCAGCCCCACTCACTTAAGCGTCAGGGGGCTGCCTCTAAAGGGGGAGCAGTTGGGGGGGGGGTAAAAACATTCTAAAGCTGAATTCCAGGTTTGGCAATTTTTGAATAGTTACATTAGTCCAGTTTGGACCGATTAAAGTATGTATGGGCCATACCTGTGGGGTCTCAGTGAAAGTTGAAAATCACTGTAGTAGGCATCTCTGCTACAGAAACTGCTGCTGCTAGCTTTTGGGTCCCAAGCTGAGCGACTGCTGTACTGCTTGAGCTGGCCATAGGTGGATCAGAAGTTGGGTGGTTCAGTAGGAAAAAAGATCTCCAGCTTCCATGGTGATCCCACAGGCATGGCACATACATACTTACATTGGTCCAAGCTAGAACAATGTAACTATGTAAAAAACCCCATACCTAAGCTTCAGCTTTAAATTGGTTGTCATTGGTTATTCCCCTTTGCATGTCATCTTTTCTCTTTACATTTTATTATAAAATAAAATAAGATGGGATCTCCACTCATCGTCTAATGACAGGTCATGATAGGTATTCGTGGAGATTTTGATCATCTTCTCTTAGATTTAGGTGTGTCGGTGAAGTTGGCAGCAGTATCACGAAGTACCAGCTGTCTCTACAGCCTTGAGCTTCTACAGCACCTGCCAGACCTAGGGATGTGTGCTTTCCGATTTCTCTTTTTGCATGTATATAATTGTGTATTTCCTGCCTTTGGCTTGCCACCATACCATATGGCTTTAGACCAAAAACAATATATTGCTCATTAAATGTAATAAATCTACAGGCAAACAGTTTGAAATTTTGAAAGGTCAGTTCTCTTAGTTTGTAAGTTCTAACGAGCAGGGCCCTGTAATTCCTACTGTATTAAACTGTATTGTAATTGTACCGTCTGCCCTTACAGTGTAAAGCGCTGCGTAAACTGTTGGCGCTATATAAATACTGTATAATGACACTCTTTAAATGACAGAGCTGTCCAGCATTGTCTAGCATCAGTCACCACTTCACCTCAACACTTCAGGTCCCACGCCGCCATCTTCTCCTCTGACGTCATCAGGAGGTCAGCTGTCTTTTTCAGATTCTTTAAGCTGGTCCCATGATGATACGTGGAGATACAGAATGCCTAGTGGATGTGCATTGTGGTGGAGATCGATCAATAGCATCTTGGGTGATTTCAGTATCCCAGGACACATCGGGCAGGGCGCCATCCTTGTCTAGGCATGAAACTTTGAAGTGCAGGACCAGTTTTTGCTAAAAAAAAACAACCTAACCCCTCTCACCCATCAAATAATATCCAATTTCGTTTGAGGAGGGGGGAGGGTAAGGGTCAAATCACAGAAAGTCACAGATGGAATGAAGGTTTGCTTTAGGCAGTACAATGAGAAATGTACCTTCTGTTTGAAATTCCTCCTTAAAAAAATACAGTGCAGTTTCTGTGCCTTGAGCCTCATAGCTAAACTTAATATCTGCAGTGTGGGATCATCTTAGTCATTGTACCTCTGACTGCTAGTCACATGTGATTCTGACTGAGATTTGGTTTTGTTTCTGTTTTTTCTTTGGTGTTCTTCACTGTTCTCCTTGCTGGAGAAAAAGCTGTAGCTGATGACCTGCAATGGAGGGATCTCCCTGCTCTTTTTCATATATTTTATAAATCTGTGCTTTCTGCACCTCTCCAGCTGCTCCATGAATATTCCTCCACCAGTCATCAGATCACCAGTCTTCGTAAGGGCAGCTTTGACACTAAGAAGAAAAGAAAGCTCATTAATTAGTGTGGAAAAAAGATATGGCAAGTCTGTAACGGGAAAAGATAAACTACAGGGAGACCACAGGCAATACTGGCAACTAGGGGTGAGCTTGGGTTTGGACACAACCTGAACTTGGAAGGGAGCTGTCATTGTGTCAGGGTCTGGATTTAAACCTGCAACCTCTGCAGTGCCTGCTTGTAGCTCTTCTCACTGGGCCACCTAAGAGCTGGACAGTGTCATATCTGATCCCTTGGACAATCTTGCATTGTCTCTTGTTTCTGGTGAACCTTGAACTCTTTGCTTCTCCCGTGAACTTCCTGTTCTGCACTTCCTGTTTTACAAATTATTGTGTTCTCTCCAGCCAGTATCTTACTCCTTTGTGTACCTGCAACTGTCCTTACCTTCACTACCACTCATTACTGACCTTTGGCTTGTTCCATGACTATGCTTCTGCTTGATCCCAACCTGCAACCACTTGTTACTGACCTTTGGCTTGTTTACTGACTACGATTCTGGTTGATCCCTACCTGCTATATTTGTTACTGGACCCCAGCTTGCTCACCTCTGGGTGAGGTGATCCTGAGGACCGTGACCCAGTACTAACATGCAGCAAAACCCATCTCCACCATCAGAAGCTCTGGTGAAGGCAGGTGAAGGATTAGACGCCTCGCCTTGGGTGAGGCCACGACATCCACCTGTGTGACTTGCTTGTGTAGTTATCCTGCTGGTCAGTGGGAGCCTCTCTACTGCTATAGCTACTGGTTTCTGAGCCTCACCACTGACCGTGACACATTGCTGGGCCAATTAGCTGGATGCAGGGTTTCTTCACCCCACAGCTGCACAAAACAAAGAATGGGGATGTTTGTGACATCATCACCTTAATACAGTCACACAGCCATATTAAGTCAATGTCATCAATCATAATGTCCATTTTGCCATATTAGGTTATTGATATCACAAGCAGCTCCACCCCTTTGTTTACATACAGAGATTGGTCTGGGATTCCCCCACCTGCAGCTCATTGGCCCGGCAATGACAGCTTACCTCCAGGTTCAGCTTAACTTGGGTTCAATCTGAACCAAAGCTCATCACTACCGTTGATTACTCCTTTACTCTCTGCTTGCTCTTTTTGGGGCACAGCTTTCTCGGTCCTTAAGTCCCCTTTAAGTGCCGTGGCACTAAAAATACCATGGCACTAAAAGAACATTGCGGTTTATCCACAAGTGCAAAGTACCCAGCAGCACAGTAAAGAAACGTACACAGTGCAAAGAATTGTAGTACAAGAGGTCTAAGCCTGAAATACAATGTTCATTTGTTAATGTGACATTTATTGCATACTCTACATATAAACAAGATTAGTGGTCATCTAACGCAATGGACTCCTTACAGTAATACGTGGGATACCAAAAACAGCTCACATCAGTATTAGATCATAGCAGTATCAAATTTACCAATGCAACAAGTAAACAAAGAAGAAACAAACAAAATTCCGGAATGTATAAGTATACATCTTTGGCTGATGTCAGATGCGAGACTCTGCCGCTGGGGATCACGTCGTAGGCAATTTGTCCGTTTGTGGTGGTAGGAAATGTGTTAGTCCCCATGGAATTTCTCTTTTAGCAGCTGAGCCTGAGAAATGTCGCTACCATCGCAACTGATTGAGACTTAACAGCATTCGGGGCCAGAGCGACATATCACTGCATCTTACTACAAAGAGAGCAAGCGCATTGGGACAGATAGGCAGCCTCTTGTAGTTTCTAGTGGCAGAATTGCCCTTCTGACATCACTCTTAGTCAGCCCATACACATAAATCAAGATATCTAATAAAGAGATCCATTTTTTTATGTTTAGTGCTACTCCTTAGAGGGCTGCTGGATTTTTGGGTCCCCCTTCATCTGCATAGCCAGACAACACATTTTCAGCAAGCCCTCCAATAATCCAGTCCATGAGCTTGGTTTTGATCATTTACTAAGGGAATATACTGTAATATGGATGGCGTTATGGTGATATGGGATGCCCAGAACTTTATCACTGAAGAAATTTTGAGGACAATTTTAATTCTCAGGCCTGTTAGCAAAGGTCCCAATCTGTACTCCCTCAGGAATACTGACACACTCTGGCTAGACAAAACTGTTCCTGAACTTCATGCAGGTACTGCAGCTTTCCCTGATGACAAAATGCCAATGCACCTGTCTCACCGGTGCAGAATCCCAAATCAAGGAATAAGGTTAACAGTTCTCTGTCCCTTTGTTATGCTAGCTGTAGATTGACTTCAGCTGCAAACTCCCTTGTTGGCTATGGGGGGTGGACAATGTGGAGGGTTACTCACTCCCGCTTTCCTGAAGCATAACTGGTGACTTCTGGCCAGGCCTCCTGCTGATCAGGTCCCACTCTGCAAATCAGGGTGTCTCCTGACTGAGACTGAAGGGGGTGAGGGTTCCTCTTGGTTCCTTCCTCTCTCTCTTGTCTCTTCCCTCTATATCACTGTTGGCCTTCTGCCTGGAGGCAGAACCCCCGCACAGGGGTCCCCTCCAGGCCTCTGGATCCTGGAATTTCCCCCCCCCCCCACATGGCCAGGCTCTACAATATTTATGGGCCATCTCCCCACTTTCTGGGCCATCCTTACCCAGGGATTGGCAGAGATCCCTTGAATATTCAGGCTCTCATCTCCATACCCCACCCACTAAGCTCTGGAACTTTCCAGAAGCTTCCAGAAACCAGGTGGAGGTACCAGTGACTCAGTCTGCAACTAAATTTACCTAACTATCCCAATTATGTACACAAGGGGATGCTACACATGTCTCCAAACTGTCCCTTGTTGAGTCAAGTAGGTCATCCTCCACTGTGTCCTGGTGGTTCTCAATCCACCTAAACTACATTTCATAGAAATTTTGGGGGCATTCTCCAACTTCATAAGTAAGTATATCGAGTGGGATAGCATTAATTACCAATGGCTTCCACTGCCACAAATGTAATGACTCCATCTTTATACATTTAAGTACAACCAATATTTTTAGCATAGAAATATATGAAAGTTTTAGTAGCATGCAGTGCTGGGACAAGGACATCTAGAGCAAAGGGGGAACATGCCACACTGCGCCCCCACCCCCAAGATGTATGAGTTCCTATGATGTCAGCAAAAACTCTAAGGTTCCTCCCAGATGTTGCTAGGAGTTCTTTAATCCATGAGCTATTTCTGCCTCTCAGATAAGTACCCACTGACAACTTTCCACCATATTTTGCTCATTGATCACTCTCCAAAAGGTGGAAGAAATTCTCCCAGTCAAGGGTTAAACCCCAGTGTGTTATTAGCTGAAAGAGCCAGTGAGGTATCAGGAATAATCTGTAGCTCTACCCCCGCAGGGGTTGCTAGTATTAACTGGTTCTCTCCCAAACAGTACAGAGGCCACCAGCCAGCCAAGCAACAGTTAATTCACTCCGGCTCCAGTAGGTGCAGGGTGGTATGGGATATTCCATAAACACTGAATCAAGAGGACACGCTTCACTAGGCTAGGTGTCTCAGAACAGTCTTTATACCAGAGACAGAGATAAATGGCCAAAACGTAGACCCTGTAAGAGCCGTCTCAGTAAGAGCTACCACTGGTACTTATCACAAAAAGAAAAAACAGGACACAGTCACCTGTATCTTGACACAGGACAGCTGAATACTTCCCAGTTTCCACCAGACATCTCTATGTCACAGGAAAACTGTACAGTTCCTAGCTTCCTTCAGGCTCTCTTTGGTTGCAGGATAGCTACTTACTTCCAGCTTCCACCATACACTCTTCAGTGAGGGAGAGGTTAATACTCACAGTGCAGGACAGCTATATCGTTTCCAGCTTCCACCAGGCACCTCCTCTGTGACCTCTCTAGAATCCTTAGGTGAAGTCCCTTAGCTGGCTCCAAAGATACTTGAGAATAGTCCCCCGGCATTGCTGTAGCTGGGACCTCGATGAGTATCCGCAACCTCTAGTAGGACTGCCTCAGAGGGAGCCGCAGCCCCTAAAGGCTGTGGAACTTCTCCTGCGAGACAAATTCAAGCTGCCTATTTGATTCTCCCAGTTATTTGTTTGGGAACTTCCAGAAGACAGGGGGAAGCAGTCAAACCTGCAAACCCCCCAGCTGCTCCAGATCCCAGAATGTTTATACTCACCCCAGCCATCTACTGGACACACCTTCCCAGGGACTGGCTGAAGCACAATAAATATTCAAGCTGCCTATTTGACTCTCCCAGTACTATGTTCTGGAAACTTAGAGAAGGCAGGGGGAAGCAGTCAAACCTGCAACCTGTGAGATCTAGAAGAGCCCAAAGAAATCAATAGCTGCCCCATTGATTACAGAGGAGCCAAAATGGACTAAATATGCCTGTCATCCTAGCAGCCTACCTAGGAGGGTGTTACACATCTTAGAGCATATCTGAAAATTTTTGACTGACTGTTTAAGGATAGTATTTACTTCCCCAACAGGGCATTGTGTTCTATAGTCAGGATTTGAAAGAACCCAACAAATGCAGACTCTAGGGCTGTGTAGAGGTATTGTACAACTGGAGAAACATCCACCAATGAGGATATATAAAGTGCAAGGCTAGGTTTAAAATAATCTCAGATCTGGAAATGCAAGTCCCCCTGTAGAGGTCAGGAGTTTTAGGGTGTCAAGTGAAAATCTGGGGGACCCCATAGAAAGGAGATCACTAACAACTGGACCATTGGAATGATATTGTCATTGGACCTGCCCGAAGACTGCATTATTAAAGGAATGTATAAAGCAAACTTAAAAATATGGGGGAGGGGGCTTCAGGAGGGAAGAATGAGGCCACGGGAGGAAATATCTGCAGGATTTCATTTTTAAAAATAACCAATGCAGTTGTATCGTCCTGGGGTTTAGTCAGGGAGCTCCTAGCTTAGTTCCTTGTCAGGAGTAGCTACTGTAGTTAATTGCTAGGGATCCTTTGATTTCTTCCTAAGTTTGGCCTGGTTGTACTTTCCTCTTTTATCAATAGGTGGCCGGGCACTTGGAGGTATTAGATTGAGAAGGACAACTCAAGGTCAGGTTATGGGTATATGGGGTATCTCAGCCAATGGGCAGGGATTTTGTTAAATCCCTTGGCCTGCTGGGAGAGCCTATATATTCGGGGGAGATCAGGTGATCCAGGTTCTTGTGTGCCACCCGGACTGCCATCTGGGTGGATGAGTGTCGTTTGCCCCGGGCTGCTAGGCTGGAGATTGGGCCTATCCTGGGGCATCAGGCTGCCAGGCTGTGTGAGGGCCTATCCTGAAGTAAGAGGGCAGCACAGGGTTGGGACTGCAGCTTGCAGTCCAACCAGAAGTGACGGTTCTGCCGGCCAGAGAACCTGTCAGTGGTCGGAGGTAGAAGGGAAGCTGTCGACACGAAAGGACCAATCGCCTTTACCAGGGACCACAGTAAGTAACTGAAGCAAGTATCAGAGCAGTATTCTCACCAAACGGGCACGGTGGAGAAATTAGAAACTTCATTCGGTGATCGAGTCAGGGACCCAACCAGCGGAGGTGGCGCTTGCAGAACAGCCTTGTGTGCCAAGCTGGGGACCAAGCCGGTCAGCAGGGGTGAAGCTTGAAGGTATCCAAAGTGCCAAGCCAGGGACCCAGCAGGGAAGCGTGGGTGACCCTTGAGGGAGATATCACCGCAAAAGCCTTGAGGAGCTCACGGGATTCAGAGTAGTGAATAAGAGGGTCCAGTGAGAGACCAGGAGCTCAAGGGGGCTGAAGAACTACAAGGAGAAGTTGTAGTACAGCTGAGAGAACTGTTACTTTGAGTTGGGAACTGTATAAGTACTGTTACCATAGGAGACAGCAATCCTGCATGTGCAGAAGTGGCACCTTGCTGGGGCCTTTCCCTGTACGGCTGTCCTCCTGTTGAAGTCTCAGAGTCTGCCAATTGAAATTGCAACTACTTAAGGGTGTCCTGGCCCTAACCCTCTTTCCCTTGCAAAATATAAAAAGGACTGTCAAAGAAATAAAGCCTCTTTTACATCCAAGAAGTGTCTGGTGCCCAATGACTTTTATCATCTTAGCACTCACTATGTCTCACAATCCACCACATATTGAAGGATGTCAGCTTTCTTGGGCCTTGAAGGTTCTCATTAAACTGGAAGAGGTAAGAGATTCTGCTACACAATATTCAAAAGTGGGAATGAAACATTTCTTGCTATATAAAGACGTTTGCAGGTAAATAGTACACCTAATTATAGAGATTTCTACAACTGAGCAGCAATGAGGGACAAAGGAATTTGGATTTATAAGTGACAGTTGGTTGCTATGTGTTGCTGTCCGTTGGATGTATCTGAACTGCATCTAAAACTTAATGGAAGTCACTTAACAAGTTCTGCCTGTCTGAAACAACCACTTAGATGAGACTCCATAAATAGCCCTCCAGTTCCCTCAAGTAAAACGTTGCTCAGCCACAGAGAACATATCAGTGTCTCAAAACATGAGGTTGCCTAGTCCAGGGACAGGCAATGGCTAGTGGTATATAGAAGTAAACCTAATAAACCTCCTCTCTATCCAAAATTAAAAAAAGGGGCTTGGGCTGGAGATCTGTTCTAAGGTTCCTACAGGCACAAGTTCAATTTTAGTCTTTAAAGTCCAGCTCCAGGAATTAGACAAAATCTACCCTTGCAGTGGGGCCCCCTTACTGCAAAGGGTTAACTACTCGTTCAGTCTAGGGGTGCAGGAATGAGCTGTAAAAGGTAACCTATTCTTGGCTCCAGAAGGGTCCCTTGAGCGGTACGACAGATCTTCTCTAAGGTGCTCGCGGTTCACTCCTGCCTCCTCCACGTACAATACTGGGTTAAAGCTAAATTCCAGGAATGGAGCTCCTTTGTAAAAAAATGAAGACACACTAAAAAATTAAGTCCAGCGAGGTGCATGTCACCTCATGGGTTTAGCTCTATTATTTATATCTGACAGCTCTATAGTACTCCCGGAAAACATCTGTAGTTCCGGGAGAGCGATGCTGATCCTTCTGAGCTCTAAATCTTGAACAGGAGAGTCTCTGCAACTGCTATGCCCACCCCTCCCCTCCTCCTGCCCAATCACAGAAGCCTTGCTATTATGTGGACACATTCACAAAATACAAAGGTTTCTGTGAATGGGCAGCAGAGGGGAGGGACAGGTATAGCTATACGTATGTTGCTCTCCTCTCAGATCCCCAATCTCTCCAGCAAAGTAATAAACCTATCAAATGTAAATAATAGAGATAAGCCCAGGAGATGTCATGCAGCTCCTTGGACTTCACTCATAGAACGCCTTCGCTTTTTACAAAGTGTCTGAATTCCTAGAATTCAGCTTTACTAGCCCTGCATATACAAACAGATAGGTTGCTTGTAAGCATAGGGGCAGACAGGTTACAGTTATTTTTCATGTCCTCAATGTTTCACTCCTCGCTGGACGTCAAGCAAGGGTCACATTAGAGGCCTACCCCAGGGTGGGTTCTTCTGGCTACACTAGGCACCTTATACAGGGTCACTTTACTACACATGGGGTACCTTTGCTTTGTGCAATTTTTACCGATGCCCTGGAACAAGTCTGAAACTCTCGTGGGAGAGGTGGACCTCTACTCTTAGAGTTGAATGTACACCATGTACACTTGCACTGCAACCGTTCCCCAGTTAACTCTCGGTTCCCTGTGACAATGTACACTTTCTCTGTAATCTGCATTTAGGAGGGACATGCTAAACGCTGTCCACAGCCACCCGTCCAGCGTTTTCCACTACTACTCCCTAATAGCAGGGTGGGCCCACAATGCACTCTGCGCGGGCTCCACACATGCACTTAACTTAACTCTTGAACTTCCATACCTCTGTGCAGGATAGGAACCTCTGTGGTGTGAATTTGCTCCCGTTGCTCTCGGAGACAGAACGCTGGCGGAAGGAATGCCAACAACATCTCCCTCGCGGCTAGAGGCCGTACCACCTATAACAGGTGTATGCTATAGACGGGCTGCTGTAAAACTTCTATTACTCTTGGTAACCACTTGTCTTTATATTACTCCACTCCACTCCACTCCACAGCGATATCTTCATACCTCAATGTGTTTAAGACCGATTTGATTTTGATTTGTGATCACAGGATTAGTGGGCTGGACCCAGAGAAGAACCTACCGAAAGATCAAAGAACTGGGACGCGTTTCTGCCTCCTTCTTCAGGCTAGGCTGCCCCTCCTGAAGTGGGAGAATATATACTATCACCCAGAAAGTGATAGAGCTAAAAAAGGAGGAGATGGGTGGGGCAGGGATGTCCTACCCCACGCTCAGCAGAAACGTCCGGATAGCCAAAAAAACGAACAGCGATCCAGACGGAGCATGTGGGGGATCGCCAACTGCAATAATTTAAAAAAACAGGCAAAAAATTGATTATATAAAAAAGAGCAAGAAATGGGTGGGCTTCCATAGTCCTCCAATCCACCCATGTCTAATGTATCAAGAAACATGAATTACCTAAAAATATTTTGTGCAAAAAAACATGATATATTTGGGGACTGGGTGACAAGAGGTCAAAATTCAGTACCACATCCCATTTATATAAGAATAAAGAGAGGAAGGGAAGGCGGGACTTTCAAGGTACCAAGGTGTGGAATAAACAATCAATTTGAAAAGATACAAATTTTATTTAAACAATTCTTTAAAATCGCAGTAAACATTTACAAGAATCACGTATTAATTCTTTGGACATATACAACCACTTCTTACTCTACATGTTTCGCTCAGAGGAGCTTCTTCAGGAGTTTTTTGGAAGTGTCGCATGAAGTATTATATACTAGAAGAAACATATTCTAAACAATAAAAGTAGAAGACAATTGACCAAATATTGGATAAAGCCTTAACGCAAGCTTATCATTATGCTCATCATTGGCCAATCTAATAGCCAGCATGATTCAACCTACTTTCTCTGAGCTCAGGTCATCCTTGACCCACCCCAAGCTTGTGACTGTACACCAAAAAGTAAAGTATCGCAGCGATGAGCTCATCTCTCAGTCACTCTGCTCTTTTCTCCCATCAGCGTGCTTCTAGTCTGCACATGAACTGATCAGCTTGCATGTGCTTGCATTAAAAAAAAATACATGTGATTGTGTAATAATGATTACAGGGCTGCATTATTCTGTGTCTTTTATATCTGCCTGGAGTTCAGCTTTAACAAGCATTTAACCATTGCAGTGTGGGGGAGGAGGGGTATTCTCTTTAAGGGAAGCGGTTGATGTTGCTCCTACCAGTTGAGCAATGGTGATACTGGTTTCTTTAGCTTTTAATCTGCAAAAGAAAATTCCATATGATTACATCTTGTGGTGAGAAACGTCAAAGTACACACGCGTCCCAGCCCCCAGCTCAGTATCAGCCGGAACTGCGCGTTATATAAGCTGCTCTGCACACAAGTTGCTGTTATCACAAGTTTTTATGACAGAAGATCTGTACAAACCTTTGCTCTCTTCCTAGTAAGAATACACATGGTTAAAGCGGAACTCCAACCTTACCTTCATTAAGGTTGTACAGGCTTCTCTGCTGTATTGAAATTGATTATTCTGATTTCTTGCATACTGTGAGCTTCTCACAGTGTGTATTAGAAGCTGCAGCAGATCAAATAGAGCCCACCTCATTTCTTGGCTGGAGGATGCCCAGCATCATTTTGCACTTAAAGTGATTGTAAAGGTTTTTTTTAAAACCACTTTAGGACCAGCCGAGGAGCGACGCCGTAGCCGATGCGCGTGGCCGGTGGCCGGGATGTCCGCCGGCCACTCGCGATCGCTCCTGAGAGAGACCGAATGGGGATCTGTCAATGTAACCAGACAAATCTCTGTTCTGTCCGGGGAGGAAAGACAGACCTGCTGTTCCTAGAGATTAGGAACAGCGATCTCTCTCCTCCTCCAGTCAGTCCCACCCCCCCCCACAGTTAGAAATACCTCCCTAGGGAACACCTACCCCCTTGATCGCCCCCTAGTGTTTTTGCCCTTCCCTGCCAGTGACATTTATACAGTAATCAGTGGCTATTTTTAGCACTGATCACTGTATAAATGTCACTGGTCCCAAAAAAGTGTCAAAAGTGTCCGTCGCAATGTCGCAGTCCCGCTAATATTTGCTCATCAACACCATTACTATTAAAAAAAAAAAAGAATAATAAAAATGCCATAAATATATCCCCTATTTTGTAGAAGCTATAACTTTTGTGCAAACCAATCAATATACGCTTATTGATATATATTTTTTTTTTTTTTTACCAAACAATATGTAGAAGAATACATATTGGCCTAAACTAATAAAGAATTTTTTTTTTTTTACATTTTTTTGGGATATTTATTATAGCAAAAAATATTGGTTTTTTTTTCAAAATTATCGGTCTTTTTTTGTTTATAGCACAAAAAAAACCACAGAGGTGATCAAATACCACCAAATGAAAACTCTATTTGTGGGAAATAAAGGACGTAAATTTTGTTTGGGTACAACGTCACATCGACCGCGCAATTATCAGTGGCTGCAGGCATCATCCCGGTATAACCACGTCAACCTAAGGACGTCCATGGAAGTCCTACGGTCGGGAAATGGTTAATGCTGACCCGTCAAAAGCACCTACAATGGGCATGCGAGCATCAGAACTGGACCACGGAGCAATGGAAGAAGGGGGTCTGGTTGGATGAATTAAACTCCCATTTGCAGTTTCTGAGAAGCCATGTGGGGGACACAGCAAACATGTAGAAGAAGGTGCTCTGGTCAGATGAGACCAAAATTGAACTTTTTGGCCTAAAAGCAAAACCCTATGTGTGGAGGAAAACTAACACTGCACATCACCCTGAACACACCATCCCCACTGTGAAACATGGTGGTGGCAGCATCATGTTGTAGGATGCTTTTCTTCAGCAGGGACAGGGAAGGTGGTCAGAGTTGATGAGAAGATGGATGGAGCCAAATACAGGGCAATCTTAGAAGAAAACCTGTTAGAGTCTGCAAAAGACTAGAGACTGGGGCGAAAGTTCACCTTCCAGCAGGACAACAACCCTAAACAAACAGCCAGAGCTATAATGAAATGGTTTAGATCAAAGCATAGTCATGTGTTAGAATGGCCCAGTCAAAGTCCAGACCTAAATCCAATTGAGAATCTGTGGCAAGACTTGAAAATTGCTCACTTCTGCAGCACCGCTGACGCCGCAGCGTCATTTCCGGTTGTGTCCTTTACATTGTTGACATCATTTCTGGCGCGATCCTGGCTTGTAAGCCAGCGCACACAGTGTCCTCGCCTCTCGTTTTGGTGCCAAATGGCCTCCAATAGGGAGGTAGAACGGGTATATAAGAATGCTGGCTACAGTCTTTCATTTATGGTCCAGCATAGGAGGGGGAGAAATACATTGTGGAACGTCTTGCTCAAGGTAATCAATCTCATTGAATTTTTTGGCCTTTACTTCTAATTTACAATTCAACTTGTCTTGATTGGATTATTTTTCACTTGATTCAAGGGTCATTTTTGACTTTTTGAAACTCCAGAGAAAATTCCATTCATTTCTCCTCTCCATTTCTCTTAGTTTGCTTACCTACCTTTGGAATAGAAGTGATCGGAGTAATCTGAATTTTTCGAACATATCATCAAGATCTTTAAGCACAGGTAGATTTACCATCTTTTGTCTCATCCCCTAAATGGTTGAGGTAATTGTGTATGACCGTTATGTTGGTTCTTGTTCCTTCCCCCCCAGTTGGACCATATAGTGGGTATTATGTCTATATAGACACATCCCCCTCTATGGTTGCACCAGATGATCCAAATCATTGCATCCCTATGACTCTGGAGCCTCAAAACATTTTCTTAGCTACTTCTTAAACATACAGGTAATTTATATGACCATGGTTATAATCTGCCACTTTACTCTTTGCCAATCCAGGATAATAAAATATTGTGTATGTTTAATAACTCTTTTGCATTATCATTGTATATTTTGTCATATCTCTTAAAAAGATCTTTTTCTATTTCCAGTGTGTACAGTGCCTGATAATAAAATTCTCCTGAGGAAGCCATTATTTATGGCGAAACATGTAGAGATCTAATCAGCCTGCACCTGTTAATGTACTGTATGATCAGATATTCATTTTTGGATGTTTGTTTTTAAAATGTGTTTCAATAAATATAGAAGAATGGACAAAAATGTCACTCTCTAGATGTGCAAAGCTGGTAGCGACATCCCCAAAAAAGATGTAATTGCAGTAAAAGGTGGTTCTACAAATGATTGACTCAGGGGGGCTGAATACAAATGCACACCACACTTTTCACTTATTTATTTGTAAACATTTTTGAAAACCATTTATCATTTTCCTTTCACTTCACAAATATGTACCACTTTGTGTTGGTCTACATAAAATCCCAATAAAATACATTTACATTTTTTGGTTGTAACATGACAAAATGTGAAAAATTTCAAGGGGTATGCATACTTTTTCAAGGCACTGAGATATATATATATATATATATATATATATATATATATATATATATATATCAATCATTCTTTGTTTTGCTTGTTGTAATCTGATGAAGCAGTTGGCACTTGCTGTGGGTCACTGCCCTTTGCATATTATCATTACTCCTTTCCCTGGCATATGATATACGCCTATTTGTTCCTAATGTTGCTTCTCATTCACCATACTGTTGGTGAGAACAAATATACAAATGAATCCTATAAAAGAGTCTTTAAACAAGTGAAAACCATTTGCTATCACTTCCTTGGTAGCTGCCCAGATGGCACAGGATGTGTTGCGTTAGTTTGGTGACTGGTCTGAGAATTAACACCTGCTTTTCCTGAAATATGGAGTGTTGCCTCAATTAGTTGCATCTAAGAATAGGGGCGGGTACCATCATCCTTTTGTATTAGGATATTGGAAAGGGGGTGTGCCAAGGATTAGACCAAAGTAGGTATAAAATCTAAATTTATTAAGAAGGAAAGCACAATTAAAAATATTTTGTACAAAAGTACATAAACAGTTATTGCAGAGTTGATATAAATGGTTCACAAAGAACAGATAAACCTTGCAGGTAGTGTGAGGAATTGAGATGTATGTCCTGACGTAATGCTCTACATGTTTTGTGGCTTTGGCCGCTTCTTCAGGAGAGGTCAACCATAAACATCTACAAAGATAAATACAATCTCATAGTTACATGATCAAAAATGTGTTTGAACATTAGAAAAACAAGTTTAATACATTAAACATAATAGATCCTTTTTGGTTGCAGGGGATCTGTCACTGGTTGCGACCGACCCTTGAACATTATCTCAGTATGCAATCAAGCCTACCTTGTGTCCTCGGACACCATTGCTTTTGGTGCTTTGCCTCTGACCCCTGGGTGTTCTATGTTCACGTATGTGATTAATTAGGTGGGTTTGGTTATCTGATGATTGGACAGGTGTTTGTCTTTCACCTATATACTGTTTATATATTTATTATGTGCCTCTCTCTTTTCTTTCTTTTTAATATATCCCCATTTACCCCTTTCTGTTCATCCATTCCTTTTTCTCTTTCCTTCCCTTCTCTTCCTCTCCCCCCCTTCCTTTTTCTCCCCCCCCCCTTCCCCCTCCTTCCCCCTTTCCCTCTCTCTCCCCCCTCCCTCTCACCCTTCCTCCCCTCTTCTTTCACCCCCACTTTCCCCCTCTCCTTTTTCTTTTCCCCCCTGGTGCCTAGCCCCCCCTCCACCCCGCCTCTCCCCCCTTTTTATCCTTTCTCTTCATCTCCTTTCCTTCTCCACCTCTTCCTTTCCCTTTCTTCTCTTCCCCTCCCTTTCCTTTCTTTCCCCTTTAACCCCCCCCCCCCCCTTTTCCTTTTTCGTTGCTTCTCGATGTATGCTTTTGTCCACAGACCACCATTTATACCTACTACTAGAATATTGTATTTTTCGATTTTAGCTATTGCACTATCAAGTGCCTCCTGTGCCCGCCATGGGGGGATTTTACCCGTACTAGGTGCCTCTCTTTTGTGCTGTCTGATGCCCATTGGGCCTTCATTGGTAAGTCATGCATGACTATATAAATCTCCAATATTATTATGTTTAATGTATTAAACCTGTTTTTATAATGTTCACATTATACACATTTTTGATCATGTAACTATGAGATTGTAGTTATCTTTGTAGATGTTTATAGTTGACTCCTGCTGAAGACGTGGCCCAAGCCGCGATACGTGTAGAGGATTACATCAGGACATACATTTCAATTCCTCACACTACCTGTGAGGTTTACCTGTTCTTTGTGAACCATTCATATCAACTCTGCAATAACTGTTTATGTACTTTTGTACAAAATGTTTTTAATTATGCTTTCCTTCTTAATAAATTAACATGTTATACCTACTTTGGCCTAATCCTTGGGTACAGAGATAGTCCTCAACTCTCACAGTGCCGCAGAGCAAGTTTGGAGCAGCCCCTGGCACACCCCCTTTCCAATATCCTGCTTTTCCTGAAGGTGACCAAGACAAATACTGTAAAGGAATATGATGATCATGGCATTTAGCTTAAGCTTGTTGTTAGCAGAATGGATGTACAGTGCTTCAAACAGCATTTAAAGCAAATCAGAAGTGAAATAAGGTCACCTTAACAGCCCTGGAATCATATAGCAAGCGTCTACAAGCAAGATCAGCACTGTATTTAACCTGAGGTGCCCTGACTTCGCAGGCACTCTAATATGCACATATTGTTCACTCTCCTAGGTCCAGGTCCCAACTCCAAAACTTTACTATTGACATGTCAGGTCATCAGTCACAGTGATGAGTCAACAGTAAGGCTTAGGAGGTAGGACAGGGTGCAACCTGGATATGGTTTGGTTTGGGCTCATACTTATCAGCTGAGCTGCCCCGAATTCCTAGGCACACTGAAATGCACATATCAATCATTTTTTCTGGTCTAGGTTTTACATCCAAAACGTCATTTGGATGTAATGTCACAGTGATGGGCCAATAGTAAGGCTTAGGAGGTAGGGGAGGGTAGAACCTGGCTGAGGACCAGGTTTGGTCTCACATTCATCGGCTGAGGTGCCCCAAATTTTCAGACACTCTGATATACACATATTGTCAATTTTTCTGTTCTAGGTTCTACATCCAAAACTTCATTGTTGGCAGGTGAGACCACTAGTCACAGTGATGGGCCAACAGTAAGGCTTAGAAGGTAGGAGAGGGTAAAACCTGGCTGCGGACCATACATTCATTGCCTGAGGTGCCCCAAATTCTCAGACTCTCTGAATACACACATATTCTTCCTTGTCTTGGATCTTCCAAAATTTCACTATTTGCAGGTGAAGCCACCAGTCACAGTGATGGGACAACAGTAAGGTTTAGGAGGAAGGAGGGGATATAACTTGGATGTGGTTTAGTTTGTTCTCATAATTATCACACTGATAAGCACATATTGTTCATTCTCCCTGGTCCAGATACAGCTTCTAAAACTTCACTACTGGAAGGTGAAGGTGGAAGGTGACGCTGCCAGTCACAATGATGGGCCGAGAGTAAGGCTTAGAAGGTAGGAAGGAATGGAACCCAGCTGTAGGCCAGATTTTGTCTCATGTTTTCCAGCTGAGGTGCCCCAAATTCCCAGGCACTCTGATATGCACATATTGTCCATTTTTTCTGGTCTAGGTTCGACATCCAAAACTTCATTATTGGCAGATGAGGCTACCAGTGATGGGCCAACAGTAAGGCTTAGGAGGTAGAAGGGGTTGGAACCTGGCTGTGGACCAGGTTCGGTCTTACGTTCTTCGTCTGAGGTGCCCTAAATTCTCATATATCTTCCTGGTTTCCTGGTGTAGGTTCCTCCAAAACTTCACTACTTCACCTCACTTTGCAGGTTCGGACTCATGTCCATTACCTGAGGTGCCACAACTTCTAGCCAGCCAATGACCACCAAATGCTGCGGGGGGGGGGGGGGGGTTTACAACCAGCAACTACTATAACATGGAATGACACCTATAAAGAGTCTGGGGAAGTTCCCCTTGGGGTTTTTTAGCAGCAAATATAAATCCAAAAAGAGTTTTTTTTAAAAAGTGGATTTTATTAACAAAATACTCTGGACATAGATTAAACAGTATAAAGATTTAAAACATGAGCTCCGGTTTACTTGATGCGAGACACGATAGATTGGATAACAGATCAGACAATTAGTAATGTATGAAAACAAAAGGGGGTATGCATCCGACGATGCTACCTGCAATATTAAACATGGTTATACTATCCGATGTTGGAAAGAAAACCCCAATGCATTTCAACCTTATTGGGTCATGGTCTTCCTCAGGGGGTCCTTAAATTTCTACAAATGCATCAGAAAAAAACAACATTTTAATATTATTTAGTATATCGTACACATATATTTGTCTGAAGTAGTCACTTTGTATTTACCCTCTATATCGTGTTAACTCGTTTATCCGGAGACTTCTTTAAAAGATCATAAAAGAAAACAGAAGATTCCCTCACTAATGATCACTGGATTCTGCTGGAAAGTCGTCCCTGCTTGCACCCTCAATAGGGAGGCAAAACCGACCTGTGAGGCTTACAAGTGGTCACAGATAAAAAGTGCCCCGGCCGGAGGAGGGAAAAGGGGGACACAGGCACCTGAAAGTTACCATAAGGATGAAAATTAGTATATTATATATATGTTTTTTTATATATGTTTTTTGTTTTTTGTATTTTTTGTTTTTTTGTATTTTTTATATAATAAAAATTACTATAAAAGTATGTGTGTTAGTGTATTTTATACAGATTACTAAAAGTGTATATATCACTATGCATCTAAATTTTATTTTCAAATGTTGGTAATTATGGCAGATTGATATGCTAAATTTGAGTGTCAATATATAAAGTTGCAACCATACCTACAGTTGCTGCTATCTGTCCTCCACCAGCTAACTCTACTCCCACCCCCAACGTTCTTAATGTTTAATTTTATAATTACTGCTGAAAATAATTTTGGTGCATTAGGGTGGGACGGGGGGTGGGGGTGTTAAATAAAATGATCCGCCCTGGGTGCCAGGTATGCTACTTACAGTACGCCACTAGGGGGTAAGGGGGGGTATGGTAATTCACAGATGTAACCTGTGCCTAGGGCTTCATAGACAGAGAACATAGGAATTTAGAAGCTCACTGGATTTCTGTCAGGATTCACGTTTATTTGTTGGCACTTTAAGCAGTTTATGAACAACGATGTACGCCCTAGGCCTGTGACGTTTATATTCAGAAGTATCCATTCACCCAGGAGGTGAGGGCCAGTCCTCCTATATTTATTTTTATTTATTTCAGGTACTTATATAGCGCCGTCAATTTACGCAGCGCTTTACATATACATTGTACAGTCACATCAGTCCCTACCCGTCAATTTACGCAGCGCTTTACATATACATTGTACAGTCACATCAGTCCCTACCCTCAAGGAGCTTACGCTCTATATCTGACAGCTGTCAGAGCAGCCGATGTCTAGCTGATGAGCCTCTGGCCACCTACGAACATGAATCCATAGTGATGGGGCTGTGCAAATATAATATCCTACTATCTGCTGTATGTATATTGTATCATATTGTCACCACATTTATATTGTGCAATCATTTATAATCTACATTTTACCTTTAAAACAAGTCTCTATAATTGAGGAAGTGCTGCCATCTCATGACTGCAAACAATAATGCAGATCTCATTTAAATAACATGTTTAAAGAAGAACTCCCCAAAGTATTTTGGATGCGAGTTTTAGGAAGCAAATGCTAATATTTAAAGCTTAAGTTTAGGTTTTTTTTATTAGCACCAGGGATGGGACTTACATTGAAAGAGAAGTGTCCCTTGTGCTGGGGGCTGCTGTGATCAGTGAAATCCTACTTCCTCTACCCCCCAGATACCCTCACAGCTGTGGTTTTTTGGAGCTGTTAGGGTTAATACAAGCCACTGGACCTGTCAGTACTCATCATCAGTGTTGACTATGCCCATCCTTTCTTCCTCCAAAAATTCAGCCTATAAAGGCCAAATAAGGACTCTTCTATAAAATCATAGAGACCATTCATAAAGTGCTTTTCTTGAACAGGACTGTGCTTGACCAGCCATTTACCTGGCCCTTCAGCTGGAATTTTGACATCTCTTAACCTGGAAATGCTCACAATTGATTGCTTCGGGGCTTACAGTGAGCTTATGAGCAAGTTGCATCGTGGTGTGGTGGGCAGTAAACACGCAGATTCCAAGTTATGCAATAGCAATATATTGTAGAAAGGTCCAACACAACTTAAGTAGACCCAGCGTGATCGCGTGGAGCCACTTACAAATTGTATCAGCAGGCAGTAGACTTGAAAGATGCTAAAAGCATCTGCAATGAGGAGCAGAATGCGTCTTTGCCTGTCCACACCCAAGGGGAGGCTTCCTGAAGTGAGGTACACGTAGAGTCTGCATTGCCCCTATTCCTCCAGAACCTTTCTCTATCACTAAGCACTGTTCTTGCTAGACTGGGAACCTGTCCCTACACTTGCCACTCGCATAAACCATGCCAAATCCACCAGCTGGAGTCTTAACTAGCCTCTGCCTGACCCAAGATGGCCGCTGAAGTCACGTGGGGTGACAGCGTCCAATTGGATAGCTGTCTCCTTGTGAACACAGGAGGTCATAGAGGAACCAAGTTCCCCACAACTTCCTTCCCCTTCTGCATTGCCACTTTGGTCAAGCACCACCTGCAGTGGGGAGTAGAGACTGCACCTGCCTACAAGCTCATCATCTTGACATTGGTCACTATGGTCCTGGGCTCCCAGTAGAAGCAGGGGAGCCTGGAAATCCCCAAGAGAAGGGGTATAGGGAGGACACCCAGCAATAAAGTAAAGGCCCTACAGGTGATCTGTACTGAAAGCTTCTGTTTAGCATTGCCGGCCTCCAGGGTTATGGTAATTTTACAAAGCAGGTATATAAGGTGTGGAAGGGTGTAGCCAGGAGCTGGGCTACAGCAATATGGAGAAGGAGTCATTGCCTTGTTTCCTTCTCTTCCTCCTCTACTCAGATACTTATGCTATGCAGCACCATTCTCCTCTGGCCAGCAGGGGGAGAGCTACAGCAAAGCAAGCCCATAGAAGTCTATGCAGAGTGCTAAGACCGCTGGGAGTTGTAGTTTGAGACAGTAGCCCCATAATGGGACAAATGGACTCCTAACAATACAAATCCCAAGAGGCAATATGCATTAGGAGGAGTTGAGAGATGATTTTTATTAAACTGCCCGGGAAAGCTATTACTCTTTGCACCAAGGGAGTTAGAGAGAGAGCACCTCTGTTTGGATATTTGCCTGCCAGCTGGAGGCCATACCAGTAAGGGTCCAAACCTGAAATTGGGAGTGAGGAAACTCGGGGGCAGTGCAGCACCTAGGGTTGCCACCTTTTCTTCAAGTCAAATCCGAACACTTTAGCGGTGCAGAGCAATATTTTTTTATAGTATAAACTATACATATATTTTGCAATTAAATAACATTTCTAATCAAATGAAGTTAATCACAAGAGTCCCCCTTTACATCAGAGTCCACAGAGTTCCTCTTTTACATCTGAACTCACTGAGTTCCCTTACACTGTAAGGTGGAGGGGGGGGGGGGGAGACTCTGCAGACTCTGATGTAAGGGAGAACTCTGGGGACTCTGACATAAGGGATGCTCTAGGAACCCTGATTTAAGGGGGAACACTGAGAACTCTGATGTATGGAGAAGACTCTGATGTAAGGGGGAACACTGTGGCCTCTGGTGTAAAGGGGAACTCTGATGTAAGGGGTACTCTGAGAACCCTGATTTGCCTTAGTGTACTCACTCAGAGGCAGGAGAGAGAAGGGGGGAGACTTCAGTCACAGGCAGGGATGGATGGTGAGCTCACTCACCCCTTGGCAGTCAGCACCTCTAATCCACATGTAGCTGAGACTGCTGGAATTCAAATTTCTGGCTCCCACTTTCCTTTTCTGAGGCACAGGACCAGGGATTGAAGTCTGGCAGACACAGAGGGGTAGGGGCGGGAGGAAGAGGAGCAGATCAAGCCCTCTCTCCTCTCCCATCTGTGTGGGGGAAGGGGTAATTGTTGATGCTGGCTTTGGGCAGTGTGAAAGAAGGTGTAACAGACACTCTCGGCTTAAACATCTGCAGCCAGCAACCCTGCTGGAAAGCCATGGTCTGGTCTGAATAATGTGTCCGGGTTGCAGGTGGTCTGAAACCTGGACGCATGACTCCAAACCCGAACTGTCTGGGTGAATCCGGACAGGTGGCAACCCTAGCAGCACTGCTCACAACACAGAAAGACTGGAGCGTCCACTCACCCTCTGCTTTTCACCGCTGATCACCAGAGGTTTTCAGGGAGAGACCGAGGAGTCCACCCTTCAACAGGGAGAGGTCACCACAGCATCCTAGGGACTGGTGAGAGGGCTATTCACCCATTGCTGATTCTGCTAGCAGGGACTGAGCCACTGAGAGCAGGACACCAAGTGTACCAAATCCATACGGCACCCATTCTGCACGCTATACTGCACTTATACCAAACCAAGACTGCAACTATACCAACCTTATACAGCATTATACCGAACCTTTACCATATCTGAACCACGTCTACCTTGCACCTGTGCTTAGACTATACTGTGCCTATTAACCACTTGCCGACCGCCTAACGCAGATATACGTCGGCAGAATGGCACGGGCAGGCAGAATCACGTACCTGTACGTAATCTGCCTCCCGCGGGCGGGGGGTCCGATCGGACCCCCCCCCGGTGCCAGCGGCGGTCGGCATTTCACTGGGAGCGTTGGGAGGCGAGGAGGAGACCATCCGATCGTGGCCCCCCCCCTCGCGATCGCTCCCAGCCAATCGGAATCCTCCCCTGCCTGTGTGTAGTTTCACACAGGCAGAGGATGTGATGTCATCTCTCCTCGGCTCGGCAGTTTCCGTTCCAGCGCCGAGGAGAGAAGACATGTAAGTGCACAAAACACAAACACACACAGTAGAACATGCCAGGCACATAAAACACCCCCGACCCCCCCCCCGATCCACCCCCCCCCCCCGTCACAAACTGACACCAAGCAGTATTTTTTTTTTCTGATTACTGATTGGTGTCAGTTTGTGACAGTTACAGTGTTAGGGCAGTGAGTGGTAGCCCCCTTTAGGTCTAGGGTACCCCCCTAACCCCCCCTAATAAAGTTTTAACCCCTTGATCACCCCCTGTCACCAGTGTCACTAAGCGATCATTTTTCTGATCGCTGTATTAGTGTCGCTGGTGACGCTAGTTAGGGAGGTAAATATTTAGGTTCGCCGTCATCGTTTTATAGCGTCAGGGACCCCCATATACTATCTAATAAATGTTTTAACCCCTTGATTGCCCCCTAGTTAACCCTTTCACCACTGATCACCGTATAAGTGTTACGGGTGACGCTGGTTAGTTCGTTTAATTTTTATAGTGTCAGGGCACCCGCCGTTTATTACCGAATAAAGGTTTAGCCCCCTGATCGCCCGGCGGTGATATGCGTCGCCCCAGGCAGCGTCAGATTAGCGCCAGTACCGCTAACACCCACGCACGCAGCATACGCCTCCCTTAGTGGTATAGTATCTGTACGGATCAATATCTGATCCGATCAGATCTATACTAGTGTCCCCAGCAGTTTAGGGTTCCCAAAAACGCAGTGTTAGCGGGATCAGCCCAGATACCTGCTAGCACCTGCGTTTTTCCCCTCCGCCCGGCCCAGCCCAGCCCACCCAAGTGCAGTATCGATCGATCACTGTCACTTACAAAACACTAAACAAATAACTGCAGCGTTCGCAGAGTCAGGCCTGATCCCTGCGATCGCTAACAGTTTTCTTGGTAGCGTTTTGGTAAACTGGCAAGCACCAGCCCCAGGCAGCGTCAGGTTAGCGCCAGTACCGCTAACACCCAAGCACGCACCGTACACCTCCCTTAGTGGTATAGTATCTGAACGGATCAATATCTGATCCGATCAGATCTATACTAGCGTCCCCAGCAGTTTAGGGTTCCCAAACACGCAGTCTTAGTGGGATCAGCCCAGATACCTGCTAGCACCTGCGTTTTGCCCCTCCGCCCGGCCCAGCCCAGCCCACCCAAGTGCAGTATCGATCGATCACTGTCACTTACAAAACACTAAATGCATAACTGCAGCGTTCGCAGAGTCAGGCCTGATCCCTGCGATCGCTAACAGTTTTTTTTGTAGCGTTTTGGTGAACTGGCAAGCACCAGCGGCCTAGTACACCCTGGTCGTAGTCAAACCCGCACTGCAGTAACACTTGGTGACGTGGCGAGTCCCATAAGTGCAGTTCAAGCTGGTGAGGTGGCAAGCACAAGTAGTGTCCCGCTGCCACCAAAAAAGACAAACACAGGCCGTCGTGCCCATAATGCCCTTCCTGCTGCATTCGCCAATCCTAATTGGGAACCCACCACTTCTGCAGCGCCCGTACTTCCCCCATTCACATCCCCAACCAAATGCAGTCGGCTACATGAGAGGCATTTTCTTTATGTCCTCCCGAGTACCCCTACCCAACAAACCCCCTCAAAAAAGATGTTGTGTCTGCAGCAAGCGCGGATATAGGCGTGACACCCGCTATTATTGTCTCTCCTGTCCTGACAATCCTGGTCTTTGCATTGGTGAATGTTTTGAACGCTACCATACATAGTTGAGTATTAGCGTAGGGTACAGCATTGCACAGACTAGACACACTTTCACAGGGTCTCCCAAGATGCCATCGCATTTTGAGAGACCCGAACCTGGAACCGGTTACAGTTATAAAAGTTAGTTACAAAAAAAAGTGTAAAAGAAAAAAAAAAACACAAACAAAAATATAAAATAAAAAATAATAGTTGTCGTTTTATTGTTCTTTCTCTCTCTATTCTCTCTATTGTTCTGCTCTTTTTTACTGTATTCTATTCTGCAATGTTTTATTGTTATTATGTTTGATCATGTTTGCTTTTCAGGTATGCAATTTTTTATACTTTACCGTTTACTGTGCTTTATTGTTAACCATTTTTTTGTCTTCAGGTATGCCATTCACGACTTTGAGTGGTTATACCAGAATGATGCCTGCAGGTTTAGGTATCATCTTGGTATCATTCTTTTCAGCCAGCGGTCGGCTTTCATGTAAAAGCAATCCTAGTGGCTAATTAGCCTCTAGACTGCTTTGACAAGCAGTGGGAGGGAATGCCCCCCCCCCAACGTCTTCCGTGTTTTTCTCTGGCTCTCCTGTCTCAACAGGGAACCTGAGAATGCAGCCGGTGATTCAGCCAGCTGACCATAGAGCTGATCAGAGACCAGAGTGGCTCCAATCATCTCTATGGCCTAAGAAACCGGAAGCTACGAGCATTTTATGACATAGATTTCGCCGGATGTAAACAGCGCCATTGGGAAATTGGGAAATGATTTTATCACACCGATCTTGGTGTGGTCAGATGCTTTGAGGGCAGAGGAGAAATCTAGGGTCTAATAGACCCCAATTTTTTCAAAAAAGAGTACCTGTCACTACCTATTGCTATGATAGGGGATATTTACATTCCCTGAGATAACAATAAAAATGATTTAAAAAAAAAAAAAATGAAAGGAACAGTTTTAAAATAAGATAAAAAAAAATAATAATAATAAAGAAAAAAAAAAAAAAAAAAAAAGCACCCCTGTCCCCCCTACTCTCGCGCTAAGGCGAACGCAAGCGTCGGTCTGGCGTCAAATGTAAACAGCAATTGCACCATGCATGTGAGGTATCACCGCGAACGTAAGATCGAGGGCAGTAATTTTAGCAGTAGACCTCCTCTGTAAATCTAAAGTGGTAACCTGTAAAGGCTTTTAAAAATGTATTTAGTTTGTCGCCACTGCACGTTTGTGCGCAATTTTAAAGCATGTCATGTTTGGTATCCATGTACTCGGCCCAAGATCATCTTTTTTATTTCATCAAACATTTGGGCAATATAGTGTGTTTTATTGCATTAAAATTTAAAAAAGTGTGTTTTTTCCCCAAAAAATGCGTTTGAAAAATCGCTGCGCAAATACTGTGTGAAAAAAAAAAATGAAACACCCGCCATTTTAATCTGTAGGGCATTTGCTTTAAAAAAATATATAATGTTTGGGGGTTCAAAGTAATTTTCTTGCAAAAAAAAATTATTTTTTTATGTAATCAAAAAGTGTCAGAAAGGGCTTTGTCTTCAAGTGGTTAGAAGAGTGGGTGATGTGTGACATAAGCTTCTAAATGTTGTGCATAAAATGCCAGGACAGTTCAAAACCCCCCCCAAATGACCCCATTTTGGAAAGTAGACACCCCAATCTATTTGCTGAGAGGCATGTCAAGTCCATGGAATATTTTATATTGTGACACAAGTTGCGGGAAAGAGACAATTTTTTATTTTTTTTATTTTTTTTGCGCAAAGTTGTCACTAAATGATATATTGCTCAAACATGCCATGGGAATATGTGAAATTACACCCCAAAATGCATTCTGTTGCTTCTCCTGAGTACGGGGATACCACATGTGTGAGACTTTTTGGGAGCCTAGCCGCGTACGGGACCCCAAAAACCAAGCACCGCCTTCAGGCTTTCTAAGGGCGTAAATTTTTGATTTCACTCTTCACTGCCTATCACAGTTTCGGAGGCCATGGAATGCCCAGGTGGCAAAAACCCCCCCAAATGACCCCATTTTGGAAAGTAGACACCCCAAGCTATTTGATGAGAGGTATAGTGAGTATTTTGCAGACCTCACTTTTTGTCACAAAGTTTTGAAAATTGAAAAAAGAAAAAAAAAATGTTTTTTCTCGTCTTTCTTTATTTTCAAAAACAAATGAGAGCTGCAAAATACTCACCATGCCTCTCAGCAAATAGCTTGGGGTGTCTACTTTCCAAAATGGGGTCATTTGGGGGGGGGTTGTGCCACCTGGGCATTCCATGGCCTCCGAAACTGTGATAGGCAGTGAAGAGTGAAATCAAAAATTTACACCTTTAGAAATCCTGAAGGCGGTGATTGGTTTTCGGGGCCCCGTACGCGGCTAGGCTCCCAAAAAGTCCCACACATGTGGTATCCCCGTACTCAGGAGAAGTAGCTAAATGTATTTTGGGGTGCAATTCCACATATGCCCATGGCCTGTGTGAGCAATATATCATTTAGTGACAACTTTGTGCAAAAAAAAAAAAAATTTGTCACTTTCCCGCAACTTGTGTCAAAATATAAAACATTCCATGGACTCAACATGCCTCAAAGCAAATAGCTTGGGGTGTCTACTTTCCAAAATGGGGTCATTTGGGGGGGGGGGGTTTATGCCATCTGGGCATTTTATGGCCTTCAAAACTGTGATAGGTAGTGAGGAGTAAAATCAAAAATGTACGCCCTTAGAAATCCTGAAGGCAGTGATTGGTTTTCGGGGCCCCGTACGTGGCTAGGCTCCCAAAAAGTCCCACACATGTGGTATCCCCATACTCAGGAGAAGCAGCTAAATGTATTTTGGGGTGCAATTCCACATATGCCCATGGCCTGTGTGAGCAATATATCATTTAGTGACAACTTTTTGTAATTTTTTTTTTTTTTTTGTCATTATTCAATCACTTGGGACAAAAAAAATGAATATTCAATGGACATGCCTCTCAGCAATTTCCTTGGGGTGTCTACTTTCCAAAATGGGGTCATTTGTGGGGGTTTTGTACTGCCCTGCCATTTTAGCACCTCAAGAAATGACATAGGCAGTCATAAATTAAAGGCTGTGTAAATTCCAGAAAATGTACCCTAGTTTGTAGGCGCTATAACTTTTGCGCAAACCAATAAATATACACTTATTGACATTTTTTTTACCAAAGACATGTGGCTGAATACATTTTGGCCTAAATGTATGACTAAAATTGAGTTTATTGGATTTTTTTTAGAACAAAAAGTAGAAAATATCATTTTTTTTCAAAATTTTTGGTCTTTTTCCGTGTATAGCGCAAAAAATAAAAACGGCAGAGGTGATCAAATACCATCAAAAGAAAGCTCTATTTGTGGGAAGAAAAGGACGCAAATTTCGTTTGGGTACAGCATTGCATGACCGCGCAATTAGCAGTTAAAGCGACGCAGTGCCGAATTGTAAAAAGTGCTCTGGTCAGGAAGGGGGTAAAACCTTCCGGGGCTGAAGTGGTTAAAAGTATATTTAGAGGTTAGGTATAGCTGCTGACACTTCACTCAACATAAATAGTGCATACAACATGTATCTAATACTGCACTATATTTTAGATATACTGTACCTATACTGCATGCGGGTTAACTGAGACTGTCATTAAGTGCAAAGATGCTATTAAAGAGCCCCAACAAAAGCCGGCAGAAGAACATCTCAAAGGACCGCCCCTCCCGCAAGGCTTTTTTTCACAATGAATAAGTGCAGGTACACCTTCCTTCTGAGTCACTCCTTGTCTCCGCCCCCTAACCACCTTCCAGTACTGCCCCTTTTAGGGAATGCAAAACCAAGAATCATTTTATGGTGCTAAGTAATTTGTAAGGAATAATAACAAGAAATGCAGTAAAATGGAACCCCTGAAACAAGCAAAAATAGACCCCTCACAACAATAGACCACCCTCCCACCAGCAACAAATCATCTTCTAACAGCCAGCATCAATAGAACCTCTGGCATCCAGCAACCCCTTCCTTAACAGTAGACCTCCCCCAGCAATAATTACCCCCCCAGCAACAATAGATCCCCCAGCAGCCAGCATCATATAATATTTATTCTGCAAGCCCCCTTTGTTCTCTTGCCCCCTCCGCTACTATTTTCCTTTTCTTTTGGACAGTGCATACCCAATCAGTTTAGTACAAGCATTGGCGCCATAAATGTGCTTTAGCAGTAAAGATCCAGTGATATTGTATGTTTGTACACTCAACCTGGTGTGTCAGAGGAGCTGAGGTTCTTGAGAAACCCTAGGCTCAACAAAGGAAATAGAGGACCCATCCTTTCCAGCGGCTCCTACAGGGTTAGCGCTAAAGGAGCTTACCAGATTTATGCCCATTGTGTACATTATAATTTAATCATTAAAAGAGGGCAAAGCAAGCCAGGAAGAATCAAAGAAGAGTAAAGGAGTTAGCTGGGCCAGTAACAGAAGATCAGGATCAGCTGCAGAAGCACAGATCACATAGCACAATTGAAGATCAGCACTGGAGTCCTGCAGGTGTCAGCCTTACAGTATATCACCAGCTTAATACCACTATGAACGTGCACGTACACCTACCTGCACACCGCAAGATGCGCATTGGTTTGCCCATGTGGGATAGCTTTCAGACACTTTGCTCTATGTATTTAATTGCGACAACATCTCCTTTGATTGGACAGCCTTCTTTGTGGACCAAAACTATTCTTGGCTAAAATTTTTTAGTTGGTAGATAAAGATCTGTATACATGTCCAATGAGCTGTAGGAGGTCCCAAAAATCCAACAAAGTAAAGCACCACTCCAGGTCAGTCCACAAGATACCTGATTCAAGAGTCGTTACAGAACGGCTTGCAACCAAGATAACTTCAGTTAAAAGAGAAGATGGCCAACACTGAGGTAGGGAAATTCCAAAAGTGCAAAAAAGCTTTAATGACTTAAAGTTCACAATGAAACCATCACAGCAACAGGATCTGAAGGAGCTGTGTTAACGCGTTTCACGCTAGGATGCGCACGTCACCTCCAGATCCTATTGCTGTGGTGGTTATATTGTGGATTTTATTTCAGTAAAGCTTTTTGGACTTTTGGAATTTCCTTACCTCAGGGAGCTATAGGAGGTGTTTATGTACAATAGCTCTAATTCTTCTAACAGTTCATCCTGAAATAATCATGGTGCTAATTCTCAAATTCAGCTGTAGGGCACCTGTAGACCAATGTTTCCTAAATTGTGCCCATGGACCACCAATGGTCCTCACACAAGGTTCTGGCTGATAACCATTTTATTATATTTGGTTGTAGGATATGTGGTCATTAAAGGCAGTAAGTGGGTGGGGCCCTTACTGCCAGCCCCCCCCCCCACTCCCCTCATCCTACTAGGGCTAAAGATAGCTCTATACAGCTTGATGTTGTCTCGCTCACCCCTTCAATTTCCCCATACACGCTAACAGTGTGGATGAAGGAACCTCCATTGCTGGCTATTGTTTTCAGCAAGGATTGGATAAAATTTGAGCTATCTAAGGCCAGCCTAAATATAGTGATGCTTTGCGCTATGTTGTCCAGTCCAAATGATGCAAAAAAGGGGGTGGGTCTGCTCAGGCTGGCTATGAGACAGACCTTCCTATGAGGAAGCCCAAGGTAGACCTGCCGCATGGGGTTGCCACATCATCCCTTTAATCCAGGACACACATTAATTACACAGGTTCTGTGGCTGATTAAGGTGGTAATTAAACTCACTTGGTGCCTTATCTGCATTAAATCAGCCTCAGAACCTGTGTAATTCATATGTGTCCTGGATTAAAGGGATGATGCCGCACCATGAGGACACAGGCTTGAAGCGGTGTAAGGAGACTCGCAACAATATGGGCAGGCTGTGCTCTGCAATGGTACTCTAAAGCATTCAAGCATCTTATTTACCTTTGACAAGGCACCCCCATGGCTGTCCGATCTCCCCAAGGTCTTTATTCAAGCTATAGTTACCTATAAGGTTTAAAGCATGTTGGGTAGGTGCAGCGTGGTGTGGTAGGCAGTAAAGACTCAGAGTCCTGATTAGCAAAGAATTTTTTATTGAAACAGCAGGTTAACAGCACAAATAAGCCCAGTGGGGAGGCTCACCTGTCCGGTACCACATACAACTATACAGTTGACAGCAGTCAGAAGACTCAGGGATGCCGAAAGCGTCTGCCACGTCTCTCTCACGTCTCTTTCTCCCTACTCCTCTTGAACCTTTCCCTATCGCTACTACTGTTGCTGCCAGATGAGGAACCTGTCCCTAACTCATTCACTTGCAAAAAGTGCACCAAGCCCGATAGCCAAAGTCTTAAATAGACTGTGCCTGATCCAAGATGGCCACCAGAATCACGTTGGGGGGGCCGGCATCCAATTGGATAGCTGCCTCCCTGTGACCGAGGAAATCATAGAGGAACCATGTTCGACTCAACTTCCTCCCCCACCTGCATTGCCCCTGCAGTCGAGCGCCACCTGCAGTGGAGAATACAGACTGCCCCTGCCTACAAGCAAATGTAAACCCAATCACTAAACTCTCATATGAGCTTTATTATACTTTCAAAACTTATTAATATCTGTAAATCTGCAGCTTGTTTTAAATTAACACCTGTTGATCCTGCCATGAAGGCCTTCAGATACTTCCTGCTACAGGAAATTGTGCTCCAGCATTGTCAGCCTGTCATACAGGCTTCTAATAGAGACAAATGCTTATTTCAACCCATTACCCAGCCATGATCCACTGTTATTACCCTCCCTGAGAAATGCCATGAAGCCCTTGCTGAAGGGCATGTAGACAGGAAATGGCAGCAAAGAGGTTGCGGAAGATCAGCTGCACTGATATGTAGCAAAGGATGAAAAAAAAAAGGTGAAAGAAGTATCTTATAGAAATAAAATTATCATTATCCCCCCGTTCTTTAACAAACTAAATACCAATTGGTAAGGCGCATGGGTGTTCAACCTGTGGCCCTCCAGCTGTTGTGGAACTACAAGTCCCATTATGCCTCTGCTGTTGGGAGTCATGCTTGTATCTGGCAGCCTTGCAATGCCTCATGGGACTTGTAGTTTCGCAACAGCAGGAGGGCCACAGGATGAGCACCCCTTTAGGGTTAAGCTTTTACTTGCGTTTGGGGGCATTAAAAACAGGCGGTTGAGCCTCATTATTACTGCCCCTGACTGCCCCAATTAAGGGGGGGTGTATACTTGCAGCGGGCATGATGCTTTGCTTCATGATGTGGCAAGAATTATACCCCCTTGTCTCATTAAGCGAGTGGTACTGGGGTTCAAGTGAATGCAACATGCAGTTCCGGTATGGTGGTGCTGGCTTTTAGAGGATGAAGCAGGCAGTGAGGAGGCTATGAAATCCTATGAAAAGTGATCCATGGCAGAGCACTCTTCAAAGGGCAACCCTAATGTAAATGAGCCTTAAAGCTGAACTTAGGGATAAGCAAATATTGTCTAAATACAAGAGTCATGTGTATTCTTCCTTGAATCTCGGTGTGCTTTGTGCATTTCTTCTAGATCTGTATAGAAATCCAGTTTGAAACATTTTCCTGCAATAAAGACTAGTCACTGCTGCGCTCTCTCCTTGTGCAGGGTGACTAGTCTTGTCTCCGCCCCCTCCTGTAGTTTTATGCAGGGAGCCTATAGTGGGTGGGGCCTGCTGAGCCACTCACAGAGCTCTGCTCTCTGCACAAGCTACAGTATCTCACAAAAGTGAGTACACCCCTCACATTTTTGTAAATATTTTATTCTATCTTTTCATGTGACAACACTGAAGAAATGACACTTTGCTACAATGTAAAGTAGTGAGTGTACAGCTTGTATAACAGTGTAAATTTGCTGTCCCCTCCAAATAACTCAACACACAGCCATTAATGTCTAAACCGCTGGCAACAAAATTTAGTACACCCCTAAGTGAAAATTTCCAAATTGGGCCCAATTAGCCATTTCCCTCCTGTGGTGTAATGTGACTCGTTAGTGTTACAAGGTCTCAGGTGTAATGGGGAGCAGGTGTGTTAGATTTGGTGTTATCGCTCTCATTCTCTCATACTGGTCACTGAAAGTTCAACATGGCACCTCATGGCAAAGAACTCTCTGAAGATCTGAAAAAAAGAATTTTTGCTCTACATAAAGATGGCCTAGGCCAGTGATGGTAAACCTTGGCACCCCAGATGTTTTGGAACTACATTTCCCATGATGCTCATGCACTTTGCAATGTAGTTGAGCATCATGGGAAATGTAGTTCCAATACATCTGGGGTGCCAAGGTTCGCCATCACTGGCCTAGGCTATAAGAAGATTACCAAGACACGGAAACTGAGCTGCAGCACGGTGGCCAAGACCATACAGCAGTTTAACAGGACAGGTTCCACTCAGAACAGGCCTCGCCATGGTCAACCAAAGAAGTTCAGTACACGTGCTCAGCGTCATATCCAGAGGCTGTCTTTGGGAAATAGACATATGAGTGCTGCCAGCATTGCTGCAGAGGTTGAAGGGGTGGGGGGTCAGCCTGTCAGTGCTCAGACCATACACCGCACACTGCATCAAATTGGTCTGCATGGCTGTCGTCCCAGAAGGAAGCCTCTTCTAAAGATGATGCACAAGAAAGCCCGCAAACAGTCTGCTGAAGACAAGCAAACTAAGGACATAGATTACTGGAACCATGTCATGTGGTCTGATGAGACCAAGGTAAACTTATTTGGTTTAGACAGTCTCAATTGTGTGTGGCGGCAACCAGATGAGGAGTACAAAGTCAAGTGTGTCTTGCCTAGAGTCAAGCATGGTGGTGGGAGTGTCATGGTCTGGGGCTGCATGATTGCTGCCGGCACTGGGGAGCTACAGTTCATTGAGGGAACCATGAATGCCAACATGTACTGTAACATACTGAAACAGAGCATGATCGTCTCCCTTCGGAGACTGGGCCACAGGACAGTATTCCAACATGATAACAACCCCAAACACACCCCCAAGAAGACCACTGCCTTGCTAAAGAAGCTGAGGGTAAAGGTGATGGACTGGTCAGGCATGTCTCCAGACCTAAACCCTATTGAGCATCTGTGGGGCATCCTCAAACAGAAGGTGGAGGAGCACAAGGTCTCTAACATCCACCAGCTCCGTGATGTCATCATGTATGAGTGGAAGAGGACTCCAGTGGCAACCTGTGAAGCTCTGGTGAACTCCATGCCCAAGAGGGTTAAGGCAGTGCTGGAAAATAATGGTGGCCACACAAAATATTGGCACTTTGGGCCCAATTTGGACGTTTTCACTTAGGGGTGTACTCACTTTTGTTGCCAGAGGTTAAAGTCTCGTACACACGATCGGATTTTACGACGAGAAATGTGTGATGAGAGGCTGTTGGGGGAAAATCCAACTGTGTGTACGCCTCATCGGACAATTGTTGTCGGATTTTCCGCGGACAAATGTTGGATTGCAGGTTTTCCGGGACAAATGTCTGTTGTCGGATTTTCCGAGCGTGTGTACACAAGTCCATCGGACAAAAGTCCAAAGTACAAACACGCATGCTCGGAAGCAAGGACGAGCTGGAAGCGGTCAGTCTTGTAAACTAGCGTTCGTAATGGAGAATATATATTTGTGACGTGGCAAATTATTAAATCTCGAAATGCAGCGCACAATTCTCTTCTTCTTTAATTTGGATAATAATGAAGCTGCTTTGCTGGTGATACTGATGAAGTTATTGCAAATGAATTTTCAAAGGCTTTTTTTTCTAGTGATATCAAGAATAATATTATTATGCTTTATTTTTATTTTTTTTTGGGCAAGTTACCACAACACCATTATCCCGTAGTTTTTAAGATCAAAGATACAACTATGTTGTTTCTTTTGTCAATTTTACATTGTTTTTTTAAATGTAACTGCCTACTCCCAAACTGTCATTTGAAGTAAAACACACAGCCAAGTATTATTCTCCACATTTTTTTTTATTGTGCATTAAAAAAAGAAAACAAATAAAATTAGACATGCTATCTGCCAATAGAACTTAACCAAAAACTGCATTCTATGCATCCAAAAATATAGAAAATATACCAAATCAAATTATTATTCAACCAAAATAATGTCAAAGCAATAACTCCAAGGCCAATAATAAATAACACATTATCTCCTCCGATTCCGCAATTGGCTGGTTGACGAACGGCCGTTCAGAAACAAACTGAAAAGCGTGAAATGAAAAGCGTGAAATGAAAGCGCGAAATGAAAAGTGTGACATGAAAAGCGCAAAATAAAAAGCGCAAAATGAAAAGAGCATAATGAAAAGCACGAAATGAAATGTGTGCAATGAAAAGCGCGAAATGAAAAGTGCGAAATGAAAAGCGCCAATCAACACTCACCAAACTTCTACTAACACAAAATTAGCAGAAGGAGCCCAAAGGGTGGCGCTAAAGAGCTGAAAAACAACGTAGTTCGTCACTACGTTCATATTTGTTGGCCGACAATTCCTTGCCGTTTGTATGCAAGACAAGTTTGGGCCAACGCCCTTCGGACAAAAGTCCACGGTTTTGTTGGTCAACAATCCGATCGTATGTACGAGGCTTTAGACATTAATAGCTGTGTGTCATTTCTTCAGTGGCAAAGTGTCATTTCTTCAGTGTTGTCACATGAAAAGATATAATAAAATATTTACAAAAATGTGAGGGGTGTACTCACTTTTGTGTGATACTGTATGTGCAGCACAGCAATGATGTCACTGTAAATTTACGAGGTGATATGTAGGTTTGCAAAGGCATTTAGTGCACACAAAGTGATTTGATATCCTTTGTGTCTATACAGTATATTTCAATGAAAGTTTTTGTGCCCAGTGCTTAGCTTTAACTCCTTCGGAGGATCTACTCAGTAGTACAATATAAAAGCCCTTTATAACAATCGCCGATTTACAGATTAAAATCATGCAAGTGCGTCTAATAGAAATTTCTAAGGCCAAAAAAAATATATTATTATTATTTTTTTTAAATCCTGGGCCCTTTAATGCTTTTCGTTCTTTTTTTTAGCATGCTTTGTTTCTATTAGTACATCTGATAGCAGTGACATCAGAAACAACATTCAAATATTTCCTTTGAACTTCACATTTTGCTTGGGAATCCTTGATGTACAGAACAATGTAAAATCTGACCACGGGTGTGGCCGATCGGGATAATATGACATCAAACCACGTTCCTCTTTCCTATCTTGGCAATAATAGGGGCTGTAGGTGGGTATATCTGATATCTCCTGATCCTGAGCATTTTACTTTAGGACGCCACCTTAAAAGCAATACAGATAAGAGGAGCTTATTACCAGTGCTCGGAATAGTGGTGACGTGAGAAACGCTTTACTATTATAACTTGCGTCTATTTTACCGTATTTACACATTTTACACTTTTTTTTTAAGAGGTTTTAATATTTCCATTTAGGAGATCTGGGTACTGCCTCTGATCAATATAGCAGCATTTAACTATTTCAGGCCAATTCTGACACTTGTCACATATATGTATAAATCCACGTTTGTTGGGCCTTAGTCACAGCTATAGTCAAAAGTCTGACCCATCAGGGGGTGTATTAGACCTCTGGACCTCTACTGCTCTCGAATCAACATAGCTTGTGCTGCCTGCAGGTTGGAGGGCATGCCAAGCCTCTGCATAGAGAGCACTGCTTCCACACAGAACTCTTTTCCGCCCCATGCTGGCAGTAAAGGTGATTTTGTTTTTTTTACCCTGGCTGTGGCTACGTTTTACAGAAAATCACCCCCCCGCCCCACACTCCTCTCCTGTACATACTGCTCACTGTCATACCCCCCCCACACTCCTCTCCTGTACATACTACTCACTGTCATACCCCCCCACACTCCTCTCCTTTACATACTACCCACTGTCATAACCCCCCCACACTCCTCTCCTGTACATACTACAGGAGAGGAGTGTGGGGGGTTATGACAGTGGGTAGTATGTACAGGAGAGGAGTGTGGGGGGGTTATGCCAGTGGGTAGTATGTACAGGAGAGGAGTGTGGGGGGGTTATGACAGTGGGTAGTATGTACAGGAGAGGAGTGTGGGGGGGTTATGACAGTGGGTAGTATGTACAGGAGAGGAGTGTGGGGGGGTTATGACAGTGGGTAGTATGTACAGGAGAGGAGTGTGGGGGGTATGACAGTGAGCAGTATGTACAGGAGAGGAGTGTGGGGGGGTTATGACAGTGGGTAGTATGTACAGGAGAGGAGTGTGGGGGGGTTATGACAGTGGGTAGTATGTACAGGAGAGGAGTGTGGGGGGGTTATGACAGTGGGTAGTATGTACAGGAGAGGAGTGTGGGGGGGTTATGACAGTGGGTAGTATGTACAGGAGAGGAGTGTGGGGGGGTTATGACAGTGGGTAGTATGTACAGGAGAGGAGTGTGGGGGGTATGACAGTGAGCAGTATGTACAGGAGAGGAGTGTGGGGCGGGGGGGTGATTTTCTGTAAAACGTAGTCACAGCCAGGGTAAAAAAAACAAAATCGCCTTTACTGCCAGCATGGGGCGGAAAAGAGTTCTGTGTGGAAGCAGTGCTCTCTATGCAGAGGCTTGGCATGCCCTCCAACCTGCAGGCAGCACAAGCTATGTTGATTCGAGAGCAGTAGAGGTCCAGAGGTCTAATACACCCCCTGATGGGTCAGACTTTTGACTATAGCTGTGACTAAGGCCCGTATTGGGCAGCAACGCGTAAACGTTGGGACTTTTCATGTATCTAGTAACCATGAGAAATAAAACTCTAGTTAGATCCTGAGGACATGTCCTGACGACATGGACATATATATAGTTTATGTGGACCCTTTTCTGGGTATTGAGGAGCGCCTATTACAAAAGCTCATATCACTTAAAAGTCTTTTTGAAACGTTTATTTGTTAAGGGCATCAAACACAGCCAACACGTTTCAGAATAAAGGCCATCCATCGGGCCATCGGGTGCTGGAAGGAACCTGCCAAAAACACACAGGAGGAAGTCTTAGTTGGAGGAACGGGAGCAAGAGAGAACAGAGTAAGTAATGCAACACTGTGGGGACTAACAAAGGGGGAGACTGCTACATGTAGCCAGTCTCCCTTGAAGACAGTGGTGTGCTTAAAGGGGTTATAAACCCTTGTGTTTTTTCATTCTATGCATTAAGGTGAAAAAACACCTGTCAGTCACCGGCCCCACAGCCCCCCGTTTGACTTACCTGAGTCCCTTCATCTTTTAGGCGGGGGAAGCGCTGTCCCTCTCTCCACAGGGTCCCGGCTCTTTATTGGATAGATTGAAGCATCACAGCCATTGGCTCCCGCTGCTGTCAATCAAATCCAATGACGCGGGCGCCAGGGGGCAGGGCCGAGTCCGGCATTTGTGTCTGTGGACGCAAATGCTGGACTCGGGAGCGTGCCCGCAAGGTAACCCCCTCGGGAGAGCGCTTCTCCTAGGGGGTTATCTGATGCGGGGAGGAACCGCGAGACCCCAGAAGAGGATGTTCGGGGCCACTCAAAATGAGCTGTACAGTGGAGGTAAGTATGACGTGTTTGTTATTTAAAAAAAATAAAAAACGATCCATTACTATCACTTTAAGTCTTCAGGCCTTTTCCCAAGAGATCTCTTGAGAGTCAGCTGGGTTGGCTGGTAAAGAGTGAGTTGGGTGGGCTGGTAAAGAGTCAGTTGGGTGGGCTGGTGTAGAGAGACAGCCAGGAGGGCTGGTGAAAAGGGCAGCTGCAGCCAGGTGGGTTGGCAGTGCCTGAAGAGGTGGGGCTGGGATCATTGACCACACAGGAGAAGTTACACGCTGTTTCACTACATCTGTGCTACACAAAAGAGGGGCTACGAGTTCCTGCCTGTAATGGGCTATTCAGCTGGAGCAAGCAAGTGGTCGTGCTCACTGCTCAGTGTGGTGCTCAGATAAAGTTCCACTTTCATTTTAATCTGCTTGGCAAATTGAATCTGTCCAGATTTAGTCATCGTGTAAATACTACTAGTGATTGGAAGCATACAGTGCGCATGCTGTAAAGTGAAGTTATGTCTTGATGAGATGTTAGTGAAGCCATATATAGAATGCATCCATTGTGACCCCTGGCAGGACTTAGGTGTCGGCTATGGAGAATAGGAGAGTTCCCCTGTTCTTTGCATTGCCTGTGTTCAATTACACCAATTTTTATAGCTACATGAAAAAAAATTGCACTTTTTTTTACATCAATGCATAGATTTGAAGGGGTTAAGCTGCAGGTGGATTCATCTGGTTGGGGTCAAACTCCTGTTAGCACGTAGCATGTGGTCTAACAAGTCCTGCATGTTCTTCTCTGGGGCCCTTCCCCTGGTATGCAATGGCGCTGAGCCACTGCCTGCTAAATGAATGGAGATCGCCTTGCAGGGGCACGGAATGTGTAATATGGGTGTAGCCTGGAGCACAGAGATTACTGTACAGGAGGAACGGCAAGGCTGTCAACATACCTTTCTCTAGATCCCAAACCTTTCATCTCATGTATTGCAGAACCCGGGACCATGAATTACTGCAGGCCAGCTCACAGCAAGATTAAAATGATGTGTCCATAATTTTGAACTGTTACAATGAAAAGTTCTGAGTACACACCGCTAGGTGCTTACCAATATTAACTTTCGGCAGCAGGAGGTTGATGCTGGTAGTTATCATCACAGAGCCCCCAGGACTGAGAGTAATACCCTGCTATAAGGCCCCTCTTACATTAACCCTCTATATAATCCTAACACTAACCCTCACACTAATCTTAGTTATAATCCTAATTCTAATTTACCCTCACATTAATCTTTCCCCCTCATCAGGGGAGTTGCTAGGTCTGCAAAAGATCTGGGGCTAGAGCCCATAGCAGCGGTCACCAACCTTTTTGCATGCCCGCGGGGGGGGGGGGACCAGTGGTAAGCAATTTTTCACGGGTGATGGCTGGTGTTGGCGCTTCAATCATCATGGCATAATGGTTGATATGGTGTCAGGGTGATTGAAGTGCATTATTTCTATTGTTACATTCTAATATATAATGAAGTGGTTCAACTCACCATACTGCAGAATCAGTGGGAGCCCTGGGCGTGTTACTTGCCACATCTCCTGCCACCAGATGCAGCGTCTTACTTGCCACCGTCACCTGCCACTAGATGTGGATTGTCACTTGCCATGTCGCCTGCCACCAGAGGTGGATTGTCACTTGCCACATCTCCTGCCTCCATTTGCAGATTGTCACTTGCCACATCTCTTGCCACCATTTGCAGATTGTCACTTTAGTGAGAGTAGGAGAGCGGTGATGCGGGGTTGGCAGTGAGAGATGATCTCATCTCGCTGCTGCCCGCCGCACCTCCGACATTGAAGCAAGGGGGTCTGGCTGCAAAGTGGAGCTCAACAAAGACTGTGCTGTGACGGCGGAAGAGCGCCGATTTGTGGCGGACAGTGAGAGATTATGTCATCTGTCTGCTGCTCACCACACCTCGCTCCCAAATTGAAGAGGCCCAGCTGTGAAGAGCTCACTTCTTTCCTCTCCTCCGCCTCTCTCATGCAGCCAGCCCGCCTGCCACAGCAGCCGCAGCCCGCTGGTTAGGCAGGGACCCTGCAGAAAGAGACTCGGGGCTATGGGCCCCAGATTCGGGGCTATAGCCCCAATAGCCACCCCCTAGCAACGCCCCTGCCCCTCATAATAATATTCCTTATACTAACCTTCCCTAAAGTTATAACACTAACCCTCACACTAACCTTTCCTATAGTCCTAACACTAACCCTCACACTAAACTTTCCTATAGTCCTAACACTAACCCTCACACTAACCTTTCCTATAGTCCTAACACTAACCCTCACGCTAAATGTCAGGAAGATCCTGCCAGATTCGGGGCTATAGCCCCAATAGCCACCCCCTAGCAACGCCCCTGCCCCTCATAATAATATTCCTTATACTAACCTTCCCTAAAGTTATAACACTAACCCTCACACTAACCTTTCCTATAGTCCTAACACTAACCCTCACACTAAACTTTCCTATAGTCCTAACACTAACCCTCACACTAACCTTTCCTATAGTCCTAACACTAACCCTCACGCTAAATGTCAGGAAGATCCTGCCAGTAACGGGCAATCCAGACCTATTGGTGCGCGACTGCGGGTGCCCATGCGCATGTGCACATGCGCGCGTGCGCCCGTTAGTGTCTGGCGGGCTATTAAAACCTGGCTGTCACAGGAAAACGTTGCTGTTTGCTCTGCAGCTTCCCGTGTGTTCCCTGATAATCTGAGACCTGTTTATACTTTGATCCGGCTTATCTGAAGAGTATTCCTGCTATCCGCCTGCACCTGACCCCTGGCTTGTCTGACGATTCTCCTGCCTGCTCCTCTTGTTCTTCTGCTGCCCGCCTGATACCGACCTTGCCTGCCTGACCTTCCAAGACTACCTGTCTACTATACTTACCTGCTGCAGCCATCCAGCTCCAGAGCCAGTCCTCTGCTCCTACATGCTGAGCCATCCAGTCTGCTATACCTGTCTGCTGAGCCATCCAGTCTGCTATGCCTGCTACCTGATCCATCTGCTGTAGGTTCCGGTCTGTTGATCCAGTTCAAGTCTTTGGTGCCTATCTGCTGTTCCGGTTGTTCTGATTCCTGTCCTTGGAGTTCGGTTCCAGCCTGCACTTCCAACTCCTACCTGAATCTCCGAACTACTGGACTGATCTTCTGCTGTTGATCCTGCCAGGCACTTGTACCACTCCTTACTCCTGTGCTCCTGTCTTCACTACCAGGAGCCTTGAGTCGGAGGCATAAGAGAGGCCATCCTCTGCAATTCGGGCTCATCTACTAGGTACATAACACTAACCTTTCCTATAGTCCTAACATTAATTAACCTTTTCCCCGTGACCTATTTCTAAAATGTTTCTGATCTAAAGACTAACCCTCCTAAACCCCAAGATACTAACACCAAAATCCTGGCCCTGTAACCATCTGCTTATAACCTGTGTTAACCAATCATGGCAATCCTACATCGCCCCCATGCCTAAACTGGTTTCTCTTTGCTACTACAACCTCCCTAACGTTGACTGGCCTTGACTTCCAATTCCCTGATTTGTGGACCGTGCACCAAGGGCCAGAAAAAGGAAAGTAAAGGGCCACATCTGGCCTCTGGGCCATGGTTTGGAGATCACTGGCTTAGAACTAAAGTCAGGAAAGTCAAGTATTCTTATGCCGCGTACACACGAGCGGACTTTTTGATCGGACTGGTCCGATGGACCAAGTCCAGCGGACAATTCGACCGTGTGTGGGCTTCATCGGACCTGCAGCTGACTTTTTCGGTCAAAAATCTGACGGACTTTAGATTTAGAACATTCAAATCTTTACGTCGGAACTCCATCAGACCCAGTTCCTATCGAAAAGTCCGCTCATCTGTATGCTAGTCCAACGGACGAAAACCGACGCTAGGGCAGCTATTGGCTACTGGCTACCAACTTCCTTATTTTAGTCCAGTTGTACGTCATCACGTACGAATCCGTCAGACTTTGGTGTGATCGTGTGTAGGTCCGTTCGGGAGTCCGCCGAAAGTCCATCGGATAGACGTCGGACCAGTCTGGTCGAAAAGTCCGCTTGTGTGTACGCGGCAATAGTATCTCTGTCAACCAAGACTTTTGTCTTTGAATATCTCTTATCTGTATTGTAGAGTAATGGCTCTGTAGATAAAGCCGGCCACAGGTGCATACAGGAATGATTTGCATGGCTTTGCCTTGTTTCCAAATGTGAACATTGGATCCTGTTATGTCCTACATTTTGTCTGAAAGTGATGGCATGTGTATACTTTGTGTTTTAATATGTACCTAAGATGATGGTAATCTAACAAAACCACCATCCATCAGGCAGGAAATGCTTTGCATATGTCCACGGCTAGGTGCCATTCATACTTTCCTGTCATCTGCTTACCAGTAGAGTTTTATCTGCTGGTTAGCAAAAGATATTGCCTGACATATATAGTCAGGGCCGCCATTAGAAATTATACCAACAAGGGGGCCCATACAGCATACTCGACAGGGTCTCCCTCCATTCGCCAGAGCAAGAAACATTACTGTGACAACCCACATTGTGAAGTCGGCCAACCGAAACAGCCAAAGACCAGCACCCAAAGGACCCGGGGAGAAGATGCTGGAACCTCACGGGCATCGGACAATTGGAGCATAGGTGAGTATTTGTGCAAAATTCAATGCACCATGGCAACCTGGAGGCATTCTGTACACCATTCCTTGCTTGTGTAATTGGCTCACTGATTTTCTGCATTAAGATATCAATCAAATTTTAGGTATCTCCTGCAACAGACATTTCATTTTTGGTGAGATACTCCCCAAGGGTCAATGACTTCTAAAGGGATACTGACCCTGCCACTTCTCTCATCAGAATACTGAGAGTTTACCAGGTGATTGTAATGAATTAGACCCTCCCATTCAGAATCAGTCTGCACAGGAGATGGTGAAACAAACAAGTATACAGTACCTTCAGAGAAGAAAAAGGAGGAAAGTTTGTTAAAACCCTTACAATGCATATTGATCACACAGATCATTTTTTTTTTTTCACAATAAAAGTCGAGCTGCTCTTTAAAAAAAACAGACCCGTGGGTTACTTATAATGCAGTGTGACAATCTGCTCATTTTGTGCACAGGTTGGAGGATGGAGGAGGTCAGGCTTGCACAGGAAAGGGTGTAAGTGAACATCTGGGCAGCCAGTCAACAGATTAGAGAAACCCGCCCTTGTGCCAGTGAATCTACATTCACCCAGAGACCGATCGTCTCGCTCTGTGTAAGTACCGTGTGTTTGGGTGTTCTCTTTCTGCACCCCACGATGCATTTCGGATCATTTCTGTTGTTTCTGCAACGTTTCTGTATTATAAAACTGTTGTTACTCATCCTTTTTCCTCCTTATGACTTTCCAGAAAAAAAAAAAAAGCTCCTGACTCATCCCAAGTGAGACAATATACTTTGTGTACAGAAGTCCTATGTTAGTTAATTACAGTATATATGTGACTTTTCTGGAATGTTTTATCTCAGTGGTTCCCCTCTCAGCTTGCCATTGCTGTCTGTGTCTTTGTTAAGAAGATTCACCCTCTCTATTTGTCCTGTTTATCATTATGACCGAAAGTGGAAGAAAATCCCAAATTTTGGGTTGTCCTCAGAAGAGGAGAAATCTTCCAATGGGGACACTAGTTTTGGTGACTATCAGGAATTCCCTTACTTTTGAGGGATATCCTCTTACATCCCGTTGGGACTATGGGACAGGAAGTGAAAGGAAATCTCCCCAATGGGACACAGATGGTAAATAAAAACTAACAGAGGTTATAATCCTCCTTTACTCTATCTAAAAATAATTTAAAAAAAGTTTTTTTTTAGGCAGATTTTGTATTTTTTTAAAATAACAAACATGTCATACATACCTGCTCTGTACAATAATGATGCAAAGAGCAGCCCTGATCCTCCTCTTCTCGGGTACCCCGCTGGTACTCCTGGCTCCCCCCCTGCCGAGTGCCCCTATACCAAGCCTCTTGTTACGGGGGCACTTATGCGAGCTCTCCCCCGAGCCGGCTCTGTGTGTCCATTGACAGTCCCTCCTTACTAAGAGCCCTAGATACCACTTTAATACCATTAAAGATCAGGGGTGCAGAACAAGAAATAGCCAACATGTTTCGGGGATCTATCTGCCCCCTTCCAGTGTGAGTTGAAAGTTGTCCAATCACAGTGGAAGCTGGTCACCAGCGGCACACATGCCCCTGAGACCAGGAAGTGCAAACAACGTACAGGTACGTTGTTTTGCACAGCCGGGCCACCCTACCGCAGTATTTGTGTGGTGGGCAGTCCGGAAGAAGTTAATCTTTCACTGTATCTATTGAGGGAGGCATGGTTGTTACCTAGGATGGACTTCAACATATCTTCATTACATGGGGTTGATGAGATTAGTAGGTTACTCAAGAAAGAGAAAATGGACATTGCTAGAAATGCAAAGACTGGTAAACTGCAATATACATATGCCATTTTTGTTCCTGGTCTTGGCCAGTGGTCTCCCATGGGCCCGATGCGGCCTTTTGTTCCCTTTTATCTGGTCTTTGGAGTATTTTTCTTCCCATTGATACAAGATACTATGCGTCCCCCTGACACCAACAATGGGGCATAATTCCTGTTACTGACATCAACAACGGGGCATTATTTCTCCCATTGACTCCAACGATGGGGCAGTATTCCTTCCACTGACACCAATGATGGGATGTTATTCCTCCCACTGATACCAAGATACTATTCCTCCCACTGATACCAATGATGGGATACTATTCCTTCCAATGACTCCAATGATGGGATACTATTTCTTCCACTGACACCAATGATGGGACACTATTCCTCCCACTCATACCAATGATGGGATACTATTCCTTCCAATGACACCAATGATGGTATACTATTCCTCCCAATGATACCAATGATGGGACACTATTCCTCCCACTAATACCAATGATGGGACACTATTCCTCCCACTGACACCAATGAAGGGATACTATTCATTCCACTGATGCCAATGATGGGTCACTATTCCTTCCACTGACACCAATGACGGGGCATTTTTCCTCTCACTGATACCAATGATGGCCACTATTCCTCTTGCTGACACCAATGATGGGTCACTATTCCTCCCACTGACATTAATGGTGGGGCATTATTCCTCTTACTGATACCAATGATGGGGCACTATTCCTTTCACTGATACGAATGATGGGGCACTATTTCTCCCACGTACACCAATGATGTATTGTTTACTCCCACTGACACCAGAAAAATGTTTACTCCCAATGGCCAAAGTCAGGCTCCCTTAAACATGCCCTTTGTCTAGAAAGTATGGAGACCCCTGGTCTTGGCTATACTCTATTGCCACTGAAATCCCTGAAACTGTTTCAGCCTGTATGTGGGTAGCTTAGGAAAGAGATATCTGACCATCATCTGTAGGTTTGGGTCCCATCCATCTTTTTTACCGGAGTAACTCTTTCTCATTTCCCAAGAAAGAAGTATCAGCCAGGGCACTTGGAGATTTTCCAACAAGCTGAAAAAAATATGCATAATATGTGTGTTTTGAGCGCCTCCAATCTTGAACTGTCATTATTACCTTGTAGGGGTACCCTAAAGATTACTTTCAGCCTACCCTACCCATGTCCAATTTCCCAACCCCAATTGAATGCCCCTCTTCCTTCCTATTCCTTGCATCCTGATATTGTGACTGTAGAGCACTGTGCTTTCACTACATCGGGGGGTGGACTCTTGACACCCTGCATTCACAGGAAGTGGGTTAAATAATGCTGGGAGTCATTCACCCCAGAAGACTGGTTACATCTTGTGGTGAAAATGAAGTACCACAGGCAACAGCTGCAGAGAGGAGAAAAAAAATTGTGGACTTGCCTTTTATTTAAGAAAAAAATTGTAATTAATTAACAAAAATATTATACTTTAGTTGAGCTTTTTTTGCTACCCAGATATCATTTTCGGCTGCCAGATCTGGCAATTTATGGTGTTTCTCTGTAGTCCCACATTCTGTTTTATTAAGAAAAAGTTTTCTTTTTCAAACTAATAAAAGAAAAAAGCAATATGTGATTTTATTGTATAAACTAAGAAGTTCTGTATGACGGATGAAACAAATACAACATAAACAACAACAGTAATGGTAATTATAATAAAACATAAGAAGGTCAGTAGTCCATTACATATAATTGGTTGGCTGTAGGCTGGTGTGTAGTCAGGCGCCTTCCCGATCCCCTTCAGTCATCACAACAATCACATTAATTCCAGCTAACTGCAAACCCAGCACTCACCCTATTTCTGCTCTGCATTGTTTAAGGGGCACCACTCAGGACCTTTGACTCGCTAGATAGTAATAGTAATTTGTGATAGAACAAACTATTTCTAAATGCAGAGTGTCATGATGCTTGCACACTTGATGGCTTATTTTCATGCTTCCTAAAGTGAACAGTTAACCCCAGGTGCAAAACAAAATAACAATTTGTAATGTTTGTTTTTCTTTATGACATATGAGGGTGCAAACGCCTAGTGCATTATAAAAAGTTGATTGCTATAAAGAACAAATCGTCAAACCCATACTCACAAAAATAGGAAATATATACTGTAGGCGTTGCAATACACCAAATTACGATCCAGTGGGGGTGTCACACAGCCTGACCTGATGCAACTCTGCATTGGCAAGCTAACAGGATTCAGGTTACACACCTCTTTCTTTAGAGATAAGCTCTGAGAAAGGGGGTACATCCCCCGAAACATGGCAGCTACTGTAAGCTTTGAGGAAGGAGTTGCTTCCCCCAAAACACGTCTTGGGCTTGGCTGTTTGTTCTTCATATCATTAAACTTTTGGTAATGCACTAGGCGTTGTGCCCTTCTGTGTGCTTTTTTACAGTTATCCACTAGATTCCCCCATCTGAGGATGGCTGCACCAATGAAGCATACCAGAAGGAATCTTTTACGCTATTGTTGATGGTCCACATAGGATTGAGACTTTATGGCAGTACTCTAAGCGCTGTAGTTGTTTTGTGTGTTTATGACTAGGAGTGAGCTTCAAGTTCGAGTCGAACATAAGTTCAACTCGAACATCGGGTGTTCGCCCATTCGCCGAACAGCAAATTTTACGGGGTGTTCGCGGCAAATTCGAGTGACCCATAATGCACTGCAAGACCGCAGTGCATTGCTGTATGATGATTGGCCAAAGCATACACCTGACCTGTATGCTTTGGCCAATCACAGCACGCTCCTCAGCGAGAGCATTATTGGCCAAAGGCAGGGTGCCGTTGGCCAATCATGGCTCAGGGGGACTAAGTACACACCCCACACTATAAAAGGTTGCTTACACAATGCCCGTATAGTGTGTTATAGTGGACGGAGATAGAGAGGTTGAGCTAGATTAGGCAGGCAGGTTAGGTAGTGGCAGTGTATTTGATATATATATATATATATATATATATATATTTTTTTTTTTAGACGATGTACAGCTTGTATAACAGTGTAAATTTGCTGTCCCCTCAACTCAACACACAGCCATTAACGTCTAAACTGCTGGTAACAAAAGTGAGTACACCCCTAAGTGAAAATGTCTAAATTGGGCCCTAAGTGTCAATATTTTGTGTGGTCACCATTATTTTCCAGCACTGCCTTAACCCTCTTGGGCATGGAGTTCACCAGAGCTTCACAGGTTGCCACTGGAGTCCTCTTCCACTCATCCATGACAAGATCACGGAGCTGGTGGATGTTAGAAACCTTGCCCTCCTTCACCTTCCGTTTGAGGGTGCCCCACAGATGCTCAATAGGGTTTAGGTCTGGAGACATGCTTGGCCAGTCCATCACCTTTACCCTCAGCCTCTTTAGCAAGACAGTGGTTATCTTGGAGGTGTGTTTAGGGTCGTTATCATGTTGGAATACTGCCCTGTGGCCCAGTCTCCGAAGGGAGAGGATCATGCTCTGCTTTAGTATGTCACAGTACATGTTGGCATTCAAGGTTCCCTCAATAAACTGTAGCTCCCCAGTTCCGGCAGCATTCATGCAGCCCCAGACCATGACACTCCCACCACCATGCTTGACTGTAGGCAAGACACACTTGTCTTTGTACTCCTCACCTGGTTGCCGCCACACACGATTGACACCATCTGAACCAAATAAGTTTATCTTGGTCTGCTGAGACCTTGTAACACTAACAAGTCACATAACACTGGGGAGCGAAAATTGCTAATTGGGCCCAATTTGGACATTTTCACTTAGGGGTGTACTCACTTTTGTTGCCAGCAGTTTAGACATTAACGGCTGTGTGTTGAGTTATTTTGAGGGGACAGCACATTTACACTGTTATACAAGCTGTACATCCTGTACTTTACATTGTAGCAAAGTGTCATTTCTTCAGTGTTGTCACATGAAAAGATATAATAAAATATTTACAAAAATGTGAGGGGTGTACTCACTTTTGTGAGATACTGTATATACTCTGCATTCAGCATAGCCTATATATAAAGTGCATTCGGCGGTGTACAGTAGATAATACAGTGCAGGCAGTGTACACATTATAATAATACAGTGTGTACAGTTTCAAATACACTTCAGGTGGTGTACACAGTATATAATACAGTGTAGAGCGGTGTTAAAAAAAAAACAATACCCATCATGTCCGGAAGGCCTCCAAGGAGAGGCAGACGCTCACAGGCCACTAAAAGAGGGCAAGCAGCTTCTGAAATAATATTTAACAGCAGGGACCATTCCTGTACCCAACAAGAGTAACCGTGAGGGGTTACAGTGTTCTGGCACCACTAACACCTAAGGTCCAATGTTTCTGCCCCTGTTTAACAGGGGCATGTAATTACAATTTTTGAAATAATATTTAACAGCAGGGACCATTCCTGCACCCAACAAGAGTAACTGTGAGGGGTTACCGTGTTCTGCCACCACTAACACCTAAGGCCCAATTTTTCAGCAGAGTATATAGTGCAGTCCGTATAGTATGTATACTGCAGTTCAGAGTATATAGTGCACTCAGCGTAGTATATATAATACAGTGCAGGGTATATAGTGCAGTGTTCAATATATAATATAGTGTAGTGAAGTGGTTAAGGGGAGCCCTATGATGTGATTAGGAAAAAAACAGCATGGGTTCCTCCGTCCATACCAGGCCCTTTGGGTCCCCCTTGCCATAGAAAAAAAATTTTGGGGTGTGCTGTTCACCTTAATATCCATATCAGACCCGAAGGGCTTGGTATGGACTGGGGGGGGGGGACCAAGCTGTTTTTTAAAATGATTTTTTATGTATATTGCCAGGATCTGGCAATACATTACAGCCATGAGCAATTTTAAATGACATTTTTTCCTTTAGAAATGTCATTTTGCTGCGGTACTTGTCTAAACATGGGGAAAATGCGCTACTTTACAAGCAGACTAAGGGGACCCCCCAGGCATGATATTTAAATGAATATTTCCTTTTTTTGTTTTACTTTAAGCATTCCTAAAATGACTGCTTCCGAAAAAAAACTACCATTTTAAAAACTTTTTTTTACATTGATACATGTCCCCTGGGGCAGGACCTGGGTCCCCAAACACTTTTTGTGGCAATAACTTGCATATAAGCCTTTAAAATGAGCACTTTTGACTTTTCACGTTCGTGTCCCACAGACTTTAATGGATGTTCACACAAATTTTTTGTCGGTGCGAACCAAACCGGGGGGTGTTCAGCTCATCCCTATTTATGACATATATCCAATCTGAACTTCAGTTAAACTAAACTCCAGACATTAATAAAGGCAAAAATGAATGCAGCTCGGTAACAATTAATTCTTCATAAACCATTTTGCTGCCAAAGCCATTTTTGTTTAAATGCAGATTTTAGGCCTGAAGATTAGTTAAAAACCCCTAAAAACATTTTATATGTTCTAAGCAGAGACCCCGGAGAATAAAATGGTGGTAGTTGCAGGTTTATGTCAGATGCTATTTAACTGTTTATTAAACCCTTATTTTTAGTAAAAAATACACCAAAGTAAATTTGAGTGCTATATTACCCTTTTTTTTTAGTGAACGTGATATATTACCCATTTTTTTTTTGTAACATATAAAAGATGAGGCTACGTCGAGTAAATATATACCCAACATGTCATGTCTTGAAATTTGCATGCCTGTGAAACAGTGACAAACTTTGGCACCCAAAATTGTCCATAGACAACACTTTATAAGACCCTACAGGTCATCAGTTTAGGGGTAACAGTGAACGATGGCTAAAGAATGATTGCTCTCACTCTGGAGTGCACAGCGATACCTAATACGTGTGACACAATCGTTTTTCCATTTTTATTTGTGTGTATGTGGGGGTGAGGGGCTTTCAAAACAATTTTTGGTGTTCTTTTTTTTATTTTTTTAGTGTAACGTTATTTTTTTTTTTAACTATGTTTTTTTTTAACCTAAACCTTATTGCTATAAGGGGGGTGATGCATAACAGGGGGTTGGGACTGAGTCAAGGGGGGGTGGCATGCTACAGATGTCAATACTTCAATACTTTTTGAGTCACCGACCAGGAACAAGTATGTATTGGAAAATCAGAGTAAAGGCTAAAGTCCTGACGGCCACACTTGTTCTGGGTTAGTGACTCAAAGTAATAAAGGAAGAGGGTCAGTATGATAGTCAGGCAACTAGCATTTTCATAATGAGAATTCCACAGCTTCCATGTTTCCTTTTGTACCTAAAGGTCTTGTCTAAAGAGCAGAGACCACAACATGCCTGCTATGACCTATGCTAGTTTAAATATTTAAATGTTGTTTGCCGGTCAGTGATTCGTACAGGCAGCAGTTTGTTAGTAGAGCTTGATCATTGAACGTCTCTAAGTTTGCTGACATCAGCCCACTGATATGTCCACAGCATTAAAGACGCAAATTTTTTCAAAACTGCATCTCCATGTCTCTGAAACACACACACACCCGTCAACGCATTCTTTTTTCTGTCACTGATCCCTGAATGACAGCTTTCCTTGTTGGACTGGTCTGTACCTTTATCTCATCTCGCATACCTTGGTGATCAATATAGACATTCCTTGTATGCTCACTACCTGCCAAGTTCTATTGTAGTTGTAACACGGCACACAACTGGGGGCTGCCATGACTTGTTCACTTGGTTTGACAAACATTTTAGTCAGTGCATTAGTCACACCAACTGATGGTTGTCCCAGGTTTGGCTTGTCCTTAACCATTGAAGAAATAAACCGATCAGTCATAACCTTATGACTACCCACCATTACCCATCGAGGCATTAACTCAGATTGACCTCTGAAGGTATGTTGGGGTATCTGGCATCAAGCTGACAATAGCAGATCCATTAAGTCCTGTAAGTTGCGAGGTGCGGCCTCCATGGATCGGACTTGTTTTTCCAGCACATCCCACAGATGCTCGATTGGTTTGAGATTTGGAAGCCGAGTCAACACCTCAAACTCATTGTTGAGTTCCTCAAACCATTCTTGAATTCATAAGACCAGGCCACCTTCTTCCATTTCACTGGTCCAGTTCTGCTACTCACGTGCTCATTGTAAGCCCTTTTGGCTTTGGACACGTGAGCACCCTGACTGGTCTACAGCAATGCAGCTCCATACACAACAGACTGCGATGCTCTGTGTGTTCTGACACTTTTCTTTCAGAACCAGCACAAACTTTTTTATCAATTTGAGCTCCAGTAACTCTTCTAATGGATTGGACAACATGGACCAGCCTCCGCTACTCACTTGCATAAATGAGCTTTAGCCACTTATGACCCTATCACTGGTTGGCCGGTTTTCTTTCCTTGGACCCTTTTTGGTCAATCCTGAACACTGCAGATCAGGAACATCCCACAAGAGCTGCAGTTTTGGAGTTCCCCTGGCCCAGTTATCTAGCCATTACAATTTGGCCCTTGCCAGAGTCACTAAAATCCTTATGTTTGTTAATTTTTTTCTGCTTTTAACCACTTCCGGACCGCCCAATAACAGGTTTACTGCTACTGTGCAGAATCACATATATAAATATGTGATTCTGCACAGCAGAAGACGATCTGCAGGTGCTGGGCACTGGATGTCCACCGGCACCCGCTGATCATCGGTAAAACGCACAGAACGAAGCTCTGCCTATGTACACACGGCAGATCTCCATTCTGACAGGGGGAAGGGATAGATTTTGTGTTCCTGCAAAGCAGGGAATAAAACCCATCACATCCCTTAGTAAAAGCACCTAACGTAGTACACAAAAACACTTGCTAGGCACACAGTAGAATTAAAAGGCAAAACGTTTTAATGCACTTTGGATAATAAAGCAGGACTAAACTCCCAAAAGGGAGTTGGTTTTACTCTAACACTCCCCTCCGCAAGCAAAAATGATTTGACGTCTATCCTTGTTCTGGTGACAAACAAAAGTTTTGCCTTTAGTTATATTTTATCTTTTAACAGTATGTAGTTAAGGTATATGTGAAAGAAAGAAAATCATTGTATTATATAGAACCCTATAGAAATAAAGTTTTTAAAGTTCTAATTTAGGCTACGTTTCCACTATTGCGACCAAAAAGTTGCGCGATTTAGGGTGCGACTTTGGGGTACGACTTTGAGTGCAGCTTTGATCCAACTTTACAGTCTCTGGATCAAAGTTGCATCAAAAGTCGCATCAAAGTAGTGCAGGAACCTTTTCAAAGTCGCATAGATGGAAACGGGTGCCATTGAAATCAATGGGCTGTGACTTGTCATGCGACTTTATGTGTCCAAAGTCGCATGACAAGTCGCACTAGTGGAAACGGAGCCTACATTCATTTAAATAAAATCAATTTATGTACTTTTTTTTTTCTTGAATAACTGTATTTTTATTCAGGTTTTACAAGTTTTATATTTCCAACAATGCACAATTACATAGAATGTAAGGGCAAGTCCCATTTAGGAGAGCACACAAGAAAAGTTACAAAACATCTAAATTAGTGATGAGCCTGGGATCAGAGTGAACTTGGCTGCCATTGCCAGGACAATGAGGTGCAGGTGGGAGATTTCCAGTCCCACAGTGGACAGAAGGAAAAAGGGCCGGGGATGTTTGTGACATCATATGGGCACATATGACCTAAAATGGCTATATCAGGTGGACGATGTCACATCATTTCATTAAAAATACACTAAAATCATTATTACATAACATGTTTATCGGAAACATTCCCCTGTGTGCCCGCAGCAGCTTCCGGCAGGAGAGGAGGGAAGCCAGCCAAGCTGTGCGGAAAAGGGGTGCACAGTGGGGCCTGGAAAGTAGAGATGGGGGCACGGATGCTAGAACTGATCCCCCTGCAGCACATCTGGAGGGCGGGAGTGGAAAGGGAGCTGGCAGCACTGCAGGTGAAGGCAGAAAATTGGTGACACCCCCCCCCCCCCCGCTTGAACTGATGGGGCCCGGGCCCAGTACAGGAGGGCTGTACTGCCTTATCAGCGGCCCTGCTCCTAGCTTTCACTAGAATATGAAGGAGAGTTTTTTTTGGGGTTTTTTTGGAGAAATTGAATGTATTTGTAAGGTGAGGCCCAACAGATTATGTACCTTTTTTTTTTAGTACTTTATTCCATGAGCAAGTGACTGCTAGGTCCTCCTACTCCTCTCTTACCAAGCTTGGCGGCTGAGGGTGAAGACTGCAAGAAATGCTCTGCAGCTTCTCACAGCTTCATAGATCCAAGAAGACTTTTTTTTTTCTTTTTTCTCGTCGCGTAGTGATACACACTTTTAGAATAATTAAACACCTAGTGTGCACACAAATTTGAAATGGAGGAGCTAGTGACGAGCACTGCCGTTGCGAGATACCAGCATGGCAGCAGCGGCTTTGAGGAATCACGCTCATAGCGGCTGATTGCTTTCCATTTTGTTGCCTGACCTACAATTGGGTCTATGTGAGTGTATCACTTTGTTTATTCCCCTTGGTTTCTTTTTGATCATTGCGCAATGATGTGTATTGTTTTACTTACATGAAACATCTGCATGCTGAGAGTGAAACAAAGCGCAAGTTGCTATCTATGAATGACCTGGTAAACAATATACATCTACTTTGGAGGCATAGTTGAATGCAGGCTGAAAATCAAAACACAAACCAACTCCTATGGTTGAGTGAAGATGATTAATGGACTTGTTGGTGATTATTATTGTTTGTGTTTGAGGCATAGTTAGCTGGAATACCATAATTCATAAGCCTTTTTGCATGTTTTTCACTATGCATGTCCTACCAATATGACAGTTCATGAGTTCTGATAGTTATATATGCACATTTATATATATATATGCAGGGGCGGTGCTAGGTCTACAAAAGATCTGGGGCTAGAGCCCATAGCAACGTAGTAAAGAAAGTCATAGGCTTGGGCGGGCATACACATGTATATAATATACGTGTGTGTGTGTGTGTATATATATATCTCCAGAAAGCCTCCCCCTTCCATCAGGGTCCCCAAAGAGACCCTCTTACGTTAGGGTCTCCAGAGAGTCTCCCCCTTAAATCAGGGTCCCCAGGGAGCCTCCCCCTTAAATCAGGGTCCCCAGAGAGCCCCCCACTTACATCAGGGTGGGTCCCCAGAGAGCCTCCCCTCCCCTTGGGGACCCCTGCAGAGACTTGGGGCTATGGGCCCCAGATTCGGGGCTATAGCCCCAAAAGCCACCCCCTAGCGACGCCACTGTATATATGTATATGTTTATAGTGTGATTGCGGTTGATCACATGTATTTGATGCTTGACGTTTGCACCCACATATGGTATTTTGTTTATTTAGTATTAATTGCATATACAATTTTTTAGGGGAGCCGTGCACTGATTGACAAGTTAATTAGAGCGCATCATTTATTTTTTAATATTATTTCACACTAGGGTGCCTGAACACTCATGATTGATTGCAGCTTAATTATTTAGTTATTTTTTCAATCACCATTTATCACAAATTCCATCTCAGCACTTGAGTTTCTACACAACACAAAAAAGTGCACAGGGTGTACACATAGTCCTCCAAAGAAAAAGGACCCTTGCCTTGATCCCCTAGGTTGCAGGGCTCCTGACAGGGACTGGGGTACTCACTGGTCCACCTAGCCGAAACCAGGCGGGCCCCTTTCTTCAGGAGGCCTGCCGAAACAAACCAACCCTGAGTACTAGACCGGGCTCCCCCGAAGGGAGATCCTTAATGGAGAGGGAGAGAACCCGACCAGAAGGCCACGTGCCCTCCCCCCAAGACTTTCAGGGCAAGCCCGAGGACCTAGACCCTACTAATCTGGAGGTGAGAAAGTGCATACAGTGCTGTGCAAAAGTATTGGGACAAACACACATATTAAAAAAGGGAAAAAGGGAAGTGGATAAGTGCTTGTGCCATAGTGAAGTACCATGGGAGGCCCTTTGGCCAGTAATAAAAAATTCTTCTAGTCCTAGCCAAAAGGCCTGGCACTAGAGGCAGGCGTGAAAAAATTGTGTACATGGTTCAGTGGCCATAGTGGCAAAAACCCAGGGTGAACTCCCCCACCATGAGAATTATGGCACCCCTGTACTGCAACTCCAGGGGCACATACACCACAGGCTTCTTTGACAGCCCTGTTCTCAGCCAGACCAGTGCAGCCCCATTCCTACCAGGAAGGCATCAGAACTTAAACAACTTAGGGAAAGGCCTGCCATCAAACGGGGACATGCCTGTGGGACTCAGGCTATATTCACCGCCCTCACCATTCCTTACCTGATTACATCAGAATGGATACTCACCAGCACCCCCAAACAACAAGAGGCACAGGCATTCTCCCTCCCAATGACTGATAAGAACAGATACTACACTTGATCTTAGCCAAAAAGCCGAGAAGCGATCCAAGAAGACCTTTATGTCTATGAAAACCCACTTAGGCTGTAGGCAGTGTACAAGGATGATTGATATCTCTTGTCAATCCCTAACAGAAGCTGCTGTCATTCACACTGTGGAGAGCAGGTCCGAGGGGGGGGGCGTGACAGCAATATTTTAACATCAGGACTGCAAGCATGCCAAGCAATGGCATGGCGTCCAGTATCTCCAATGTCAAGAAAAGAGACGCAAATTGACCATGCTACAGACTTGCTTCTCTCAATGGGGGCAGTTGGGTTTTTCTTTTGTGGGGAGGGCAGCAAACAACCACTCCCCCCACCGGGCGGCCGGCGGCGCGGCACTACCACCCCCCCCACCCCAGGCGGCCGGCAGTCTGCCACTTTACCAATCTAGGTGGCTCCGGCGTCCGCTCCTCCAGCAGCTTCCTCTGCCATGTGTCTCCTCTCTCCTCCGCCTACGCGCTAGGCTTCCAATAGGATCGCCTGACGCTTTGGCTAATCGGGAAACAGGTCTCACGACCTGCCTCCTGATTGGCGGGGAGGAACTTTAGGGTGAAAATAGTGAAAATGTATTGGCTATCGTCACAACAACTGGGTAAGGTCGGAACGCAGTGCTCTGCACCCCGAGCCCACCCTTTTCTGAAGCCTATTAGAGCCTCTGGCTCTAATCACCTGCTTCAAAAAAACACTCCCCCCCCTCATTGGAACCCATAGTCCGGTGCCCTGATATGTAGATCAGGGGGCTGGACGCATGGATGGGGGGGCGGCGCCCATGCACCCTCTATAGACGGGCCGCCACTGGTGCCTGGCATGATTGGTTTTAAACAGGAAGAGGTTGTTCTCTGAAGGGATTGACAGGATCGCCAGGATCACCAGGTATTTTATGACTTGTTTGGAAACCGGAGATAACCAGGTGCAAATTACGCCACCCCTGACCTGTATTACCACCTCCGCGCTATGTTAATAAATGTCAAAACCCTACCAAAGCTGCCACTTAACAATAAAATATATATAAACCAAATTCACCAAAAGAAAATTATAGATGAAATATTGGCGCTAATCCCCAGGTGGGGAGATGCCAGACACTCTTATCCAGCCAGTGAGCTGAATACAGATGTGACTAGAGAAAAAGTGAAAAAACATATATTGCTAAATATCCCAAAAAGTAAAATTAATATTAAATAAAATAAAAAATTCAATATGAGCTAATATAAATTATAACACTCAGTGAAAGTGATATACAAATATATAAATCCAAGAAAAAAATATATAATGAAAATTGAACACAGTAAATATCTATAAAGTCCAGAAACCAATCAATCGTGAAAAATAATCGTGAAAATATTTGAAAAAAGTCCAAAAAAAGAGTGAGGGTGACTCCAAAACTGCTCAGCTGAGAACTCCCACAGCACAGCAAGCAATAGTAACTGAAATAACAACAGGCAGGCCACGGCGGACCCAGGAGGTGTGTGTGCTCACGTTCGTCTCACCCGTCCGCAGCACTCGTCCCTTCACTGGAGCTCCGCTCTGTCCCCCTTCACTCCCTCCTCTAGCACTCGTGTGAGATCGCCGTGTAGCTACACGGCGATCTCACACGAGTGCGAGTGAAGGGGGACAGAGCGGAGCTCCAGTGAAGGGACGAGTGCTAACGGACGGGTGAGACGAACGTGAGCACACACACCTCCTGGGTCCGCCGTGGCCTGCCTGTTGTTATTTCAGTTACTATTGCTTGCTGTGCTGTGGGTTTTCTCCATTTGCCGTGAAGTGACTTGCCTGTTATTTTATTTTAAATGTGAGTTCATTACAAGTTGTTTTATATGTGATTAAATCGTTTAAACGAGATTACACTATTGGAGCTTCTTTTATTTTTATGTCATACTACCAACCTGAGAAAAGCGGTGTTCCTATGGAGCAGTGGAGGTGTATGCTCGCATGTTAACCCCCATGTAAGTGGGTTAGAGGCTCTGTCAGGCCAAACATGAGAGTGAGAGGCCTTAACAGCTGGTGAGTTTGAATTTCAGCAGGGAGTGGATTCACGTCACAGAGGTGTGGTGGATGTTTGAAAACACAGCTGAACAGTTTTGGAGTCACCCTCACTCTTTTTTTGGACTTTCTTCAAATATTTTCACGATTATTTTTCACGATTGATTGGTTTCTGGACTTTATAGATATTTACTGTGCTCAATTTTCATTATATATTTTTTCTTGGATTTATATATTTGTATATCACTTTCACTGAGTGTTATAATTTATATTTGCTCATATTGAATTTTTTATTTTATTTAATATTAATTTTACTTTTTGGGATATTTAGCAATATATGTTTTTTCACTTTTTCTCTAGTCACGTCTGTATTCAGCTCACTGGCTGGATAAGAGTGTCTGGCATCTCCCCACCTGGGGATTAGCGCCACTATTTTATGACTTGTGTATTTTAAGAATGTAGAATGCTTAGGGATTAAGTACCTGGCCTCTGGGGCAATTTTGTAATTTTTCACATGTTAAAATCCTGCAATTTATGCTGAAAAATTATTTAAAACCCCAAACAATTACATATTTTCTAAAAGCGGAGGTCATGCAGAGTACAATAGTGGTTGTTGACTTTTTTATGTCGCACAATATTTGAACAACTGTTTATTAAACACATATTTTCAGTAAAAAATACACTCAAATTAATGCGTACAAACAATGTAATACCAATGTTTTTGGTAAAATATAAAAAGGAGGGGTTACAGCGAGTAAATAGATACCAAACATGACAAGTCTGAAAATTGTGCGTGACCTTGTAATTGTGAAAAACCCAAAACCGTCCCTAAGCAATGCTTTAACCGCCCCGGAAGATTTTACTCCCTTCCTGACCAGAGCACTTTTTGTGATTCGGCACTGCGTTGCCTTAACTGACAATTGCGCGGTCGTGCGCCGTTGCACCCAAACAAAATTGACATTTTTTTTTCCCACAAACAGAGCTTTCTTTTGGTGGTATTTTATCACCTGTTAGGTTTTTATTTTTTGCACTATAAACAAAAAAAAAAAGCGACAATTTTGAAAATAAAAAAACGCATTATTTTTTACTTTTTGCTATAATAAATATCCCCCAAAAATATATAAAAAAAATATTTTTTTCCTCAGTTTAGACCGATATGTATTCTTCTACATATTTTTGGTAAAATAAATCGCAATAAGTGAATATTGATTGGTTTGCGCAAAAGTTATAGCATCTACAAAATAGGGGATAGTTTTATGGCATTTTTAATTTTAATTTTTTTTTTTATTACCCTGTTTCCCCGAAAATAAGACCTAGCGTGATTGTTGGTGATGGCTGCAATATAAGCCCTACCCCCCAAATAAGCCCTAGTTAAAGTCCTTGTAGGTCTTATTTTCAGGGTAGGGCTTATTTTCGGGGGAAACAGGGTAGGGCTTATTTGGGGGGTATGGTTTATATTGCAGCCATCACCGTCAATCATGCTAGGTCTTATTTTCGGGGAAACAGGGTAGTAATGGTGGCAATCTGCAATTTTTATCGGGACTGCGACATTATGGCGGACACATCGGACACTTTTGACACCATTTTGGGACCATTGTCATTTATACAGCGATCAGTGCTATAAAAATGCATTGATTACTGTGTAAATGACATTGGCAGCAAAGGGGTTAACCACTAGGGGGTGATGAAGGGGTTAAGTGTGTCCTAAGGAGTGATTCTAACTGTGGGGGGATGGGCTTCAAGTCACATGACAGCGATCACTGCTCCTGATGACAGGGAGTAGTGATCTCTATCATGACACAAGCCAGAATGGGGAAATTCCTTGTTTACATAGGCACTTCCCCTTTTCTGAGGCACCATGACACGATCGCCGGGAGACCGGCGGACATCGAGTCTGCCGGTCCAGCGGGCACGGTCATGCGTGCCCGCTATCCCCGGCTCTTAAAGGGGACGTACAGGTACATCCATTTTCTCACCACTGCCATTGTGCTGACGTATATCGACATGTAGCGGTCGGCAAGGGGTTAAAAGACTTTTAAAGCCCCCTATGTGATAGCATTGGCATGTGACAGGTTCTTTTTAAAGCGACGTCAGGGGAGTATTAGGCCTCTAATGTGTCCCCTGCCCTCCACTGTAGTCAAACAACCGCTGGACTAGAGCTGAATCCACTGTGCACCCGGTATTTCAACTGGGATTTTGACAGCTCTGAAACTGGAAACATTAAGGATTTTCTTCAGACAGGTGGTAAGCTTACCGCCCTCTGAAAAGCGATCCACGGTGGATCGCTTTTTAGAGAACGGTATAGCAGCAACTGACAGGCGTTCAGGAAGTGCTACTGCCACCTGTTTGTTTTTTCATTTTTTAAATTGCGAAAGGATATTTTACATTCCAGGACCGCGCCACAATTGCAAGCCAAGCGCTTGGTTCATGGTTTCAGTACAAACCCCATTGATCCTAATGGAATCCCCATCTGACAAACTCTGCAGTTAAAAATACAAAGGCCATGAAACAAAGCATTGCTGCTGCGGCATGTGTACAGCTCTGTAATGTCAGAATTCGGATGGGTGGCCCGGGGGGGGGGGGCAGTTAAACCTGTTTTTACTGCCCCCTGGCCACCGGTGTGAAAGAACCCTTATAGCTGAGCGCTTCCTGATTTAGTGATCACATCAGGATGTTCCCCCCGGTCTCTTTCCGCTCTCCATCGTGACAGTATTTAGCAAAGTTTTGGGCTCTCATGGGGAGTGTGACAGCCCGGGAACCATGGCGGGCGTAGGGGAGACACGTTTACAGTACTGTAAATATGAAAGCTTAGCTGAATAAAATGATACAAAGCTCACAGCTACTTCTCAAACCGTGAGTTTGTTTTAATCACCATAAATGACCTATAGATGGTGATTGGTTAACCACTTGCCGACCACCGCACACAGATGTACATCGGCAGAATGGCACAGGCAGGCAAATGGGCGTACAGGTACGTCCCTTTAAATTTGCCGCCTTTCGGGCACGCGCGCCACACGCCGCAGGTCCCGGAAACTTGATGTTCTCTGACGGCCCGCGATTGCGGTGTGGAGCGGTAGAACGGGGAGGTGCCTATGTAAACAAGTCATTTCCCCGTTCTGTCCTGTGTCATCACAGAGATCTACTGCTCCCTGTGATCGGGAGCAGTGATCGATGTCATGTCCTAGGTAGCCCCTCTACCCCCACAGTTAGAATCACTCCCTAGGACACACTTAACCCCTTCATCGCCCCCTAGTGTTTAACCCCTTCCCTGCCAGTGTCATTTACACAGTAATCAGTGCATTTTTATAGCACTGATCGCTGTATAAATGACAATGGTCCCAAAATAGCGTCAAAAGTGTCCGATGTGTCCGCCATAATGTCACAGTCCCGATAAAAATCTCAGATCGCCGCCATTACTAAAAAAAAAAAAAAAAAATAATAATAATAAAAATGCCATAAAACATACTCCCTATTTGTAGACACTATAACTTTTGCGCAAACCAATCAATATATGCTTATTGCGATTTTTTTTACCAACAATATGTAGAAGAATACATATTGGCCTAAATTGAGGAAAAAATTTGTTTTTTTATATATTTTTGGGGGATATTTATTATAGCAAAAAGTAAAAAATATTGAATTTTTTTTTCTAAATGGTCGCTCTTTTTTTGTTTATAGCGCAAAAAATAAAAACCGCCGAGGTGATCAAATACCACCCAAAGAAAGCTCTGTTTCTGGGGAAAAGAAGGACGTCGCTTTTGTTTTGGTACAACGTCGCACGACCGTGCAATTGACAGTTAAAACGGCGCAGTGCCGAATCGCAAAAAGTGCTCTGGTCAGGAAGGGGGTAAAATCTTCCGGGGCTGAAGTGGTTAAAAAGGCCCCGTGAAACAGGCCTAAGTGAATTAGTAACCAGTTTCTGTACACTTGAAAACAATGAGTGTAAGGGTGAGCAAAGGTGTTGTTCATAGCAACCAATCAGATCTCTTGCTTTGCTTTCTAAATTGCAGTAGCAAGGTGACATCTGAATCTGATTGGCTGCCAAGGGCAAGACCCACTTTCCCCGTCACCGGTTTTATAGAAGAACTTTGCTGCCTGACTGTATGTATTGGGTTACGGGACATGCCACCCTATGTAGAATGTATCTGTGTCATTGCAGAGCTGCTCAGTTACTTCCACATTCCTTGACACCATTCCATCTGAGAGCAAAGTATTGTCCACTCCCCCCCTCCCTGCCATAGGACAGGCTCGTTGCTTGCTTAAGAACAGCCAAAACCAGTTATTCGCTTTCAATAAACGCTCCATCCAGAGTTTCTACAACCTTTGCAGCTGAACCCCCCTCCGCGAGTCTCGATTAACTGCACACATTGACCTTCTATCTTCTAGATTGACCAGCAAGGAAATATGACTTTGACTGATGAGATTTTGGGATCGCTACACCTGGCAGATAAGGTGAGTTTGTCTTATCGCTCTTTTTTTTATAATTACATTTGTGATAGAACTGTAAAGACAACATGCCTTCTCCAATGTTATGTGCTAAGCAGGAGAAGTCAATATCTGCCCTACCGATCATATAGTCCTTCTCAACTTACCAGCATTTTGTAAAAAAATAATTGTATGGCTTACTTTTTCATTTGATGATGTCATTGGGCAGAGATGAAGATGCAAAGTCACCAGCACGCCAAATAAATGCATTTGTAGGTGGGGGGCAATGCAGTGCGGCAGTATAACACAGCCCAAGTGCGATGTAAGAACGTGCATTAAAGTAATGCTAAGACAGATTTCAATGGGAAGACATCCCAACACTCAAGGATCCTATAGAATGTATAGAGCAAGTTTCAGCTGAACTGACAGCAACTGTTAGGAGGGGCAGAATGTGGCCTGGCCTTCTTGTGTCCAAGTGGGAAGATGTCCAGAGAAGTTGCGGCCCTACACTTTCCCTCTTCGTCAGAATTCTTTCCCTACCAGACAGGGTACCTGTCCCTACTCTACCCACTCGAAAATACACACCAAGCCTGGCAGCCAGGACCTTAGATATGCTCTGCCTGACCTAAGATGGCTGCTAGAGTCACATGGAGCAGCAGCTGTTTTGTCAGATTAGGTGACCCGTCAGAATGTGTAACGGACGTGACGTTTTCGACGCCGCCATCTTGCTACACCCCGCAACCGTCCACAGTAAGGATACACTGAGAAGGGGGCAAGCGGACATCTTGTTACACCCACCGGAGTTTTGCATTTTACACTTTTTTTTAAGAGTAAACTGAGTGTATATAGTGAAAGACAGTACTTAGAACTCCGTGTGAATGTTTAGATGTCGAATTTTAAAAGCAGCAAACTTCTGTCCGATTAGCAAACCTGTGAGATCAGCACGCTTGCCGCAGCTTTTTATAATTTAGCATCCAAACAGTAAGATGGAGTTCTTAGTACTGTATTTCACTATATAAACTCAGTTTACGGTTAAAAAAATGTGTTGTATGCAAAACTCCAGTGGGTGTAACAAAATGTCCGCTTGCCCCCTTCTCAGTGTATCCTTACTGTGGAGGAGTGCAGGGTGTAGCAAGATGGCGGCGACGAAATGTCACTTCCGTTACACATTCTGACGGGTCGCCTAATCTGATGAAACACAACATCCACCCAGATAGCTTTCCCTATGCCCCAGTAAACCATAGAGGAACCATGTTCCCCTTGATTTCCTCTCCAACTGCACTGTCACTGCAGAGCACCTACAATGGAGAAAGTAGACTGCACCTGCCTACATGTTTTACGTGTTTTTTGTAAAGACAGTGCCACATAAAGAGTAAGACCAACCTTTCAGGGCCTCACAGGGTCCCTTTGAACTATCACTATGTTGCATTGAGAAAGGGACCTTGCGAGGTCCCAAAACATCAGTTCCTTATGCTATATGTGACGCTATCTTTACAATAAACATGTGAAACTAATTCATTTGAAGTGCTGGTGGCTTTACATCTTTATGTCTGGTTTCGGGCATTCATTTCAAGCACCCATCATGAAAAGGCTGGGTACTATGAGGAGTGATGATTATAAAAGGACTTTATCTGGCTGGGGGTACTTCTGTAGCACCCTCCTAGTGTAGGGTGCTAGATAAATTTAGTTATTGGCTCCTTCTGTCATCAAGGCAGTAGTAATCATTTGTCCTGGTTTGTTCAGGGTCTCACAGGCTGGAAGTTTTGATTACTTCCCCCGGCCTCTGGAGGAAGCTTCCGGAGCTTAGAGAGGGACATGCAAATAACCAGTCCTAATTTTTAGCATGCTCCAGCCAATTTCTAGAGAGGAGTGCCCAGAAGGAGGCTGGAAAGATGATAAATAGCCTAAAGCACTGGTGAGCTGGGTTCCTTCTCCCCTGGAGGGTTCCAGAGCCTGAGGGCTGTGCCACTGTTCTAGAGCCCTGAATGGATCTGGAGTCTGTGAGAATGAAATGGTGCTTGTGATGGTGGGCTGTACTTTTAGGGAAGAACCAGGTAATATCAACTGCCCCTATAGGGGTAGCAATACACTTCTTTAGCCTTACACTTTACCCTGGTGACAAAGGAGTGAGTCTGCAAACTACAACTCCTGTGTACAATCTGCAGGAAACTGATTTGTGGTATGGTCCATGGGACCCTTATAGACAGTTCCCGTTAAAGTGCCAACATAAGGTTGAATAGTAGATCATTTAGTTGTTGCATTAGCAAACTCTAGCTGCTTAGTGTCAATAGCAGAAGCCACCACTACCAGAAGACTGCTGTTCTTTAAATCTGAAGATGCATGACCTGGCAGAAGCCATCACTGCCAGAAGATTGAGATGTATTAAATCTAAAGATTGAACAATGTAGTGGTGTATGTCCAGCTTTACAGTCTGTGCAGGTGGTATACCCTGGAAGACCGTGGTGATGGGACATAGACAGCTATCAAGAGATCAGTGTAGTATGTAATGTTGACTTGTTGACTGTAGCACTACCTATAATGAACTGGGGCGGATGTGTGACCAGACATTGAGCAAAGAACTATATCTGCAGTCACCATACCAGGAAACTAGAGAATTTTTTTTCCAGCCAAATGAATGCAACACGACTTCTACCACTTGTCCACACCTTTCATCGTATCGCTACCAATCTACTTTGCACATCATTTATCTTCTCAGAGTTCAGCTTTAGGGGCTTCGATCTGCTGTCCACGGTGACTTTTGTCATGAGCACAAAACAGCTCCATCTTACTAGGCTGCTAACAAAATGCCACAACCAGTTTGCTAATGCCAGGACTGGTAATATTTAACTTTATGGTGGTACTTTAAAGGCCATTGCCATGAGACACTGTACTTGTAGGCTACTGTTACTGACCTTTCTCCAACAATGCCAGTTCCTTGGCTGTCAACCTGACCCTTTTGACTTCATTGCTTGAGTCACTGACCCAGAACATAGATCAGGTGAAGGCCTGCTTTAATTACCTAAACGTTCAGCTTTAATAATGTGATGACTGGACTAAGTTTAATTTTAGGTCAAATTTTACTACGCTCTCTTCCTCATGTTTCTTTTTCTTTGAACTTCCTTAAGCGACGATGCAGAAAATGCTGAGGCTACAAATACATTCATGCTGGGAAATACACCTAAAACAGTAAAGAAAAACAACACCTTACACCAAGGGCCTATTCACATTTTCGTGCTACGATAAATATCTGGAATTTTAATGCCCGCTAATGCATGGCTCTAGGTGTGTTGCTTTACAATGCCATTCGTAATCAATCCGCTATGCCATTCGTTATCCTACCCATCGATGGCAGTATCTGACAACGCATGGTATTGCACCATAGAGGCAGTAGTGTATTTAGGTTTGTGCTGCCCTAGGCCTGACTAAACTTGTGTACCCCCTAATTTAAATATAACCCTTCCCTTCCTGTCAAGGCCACACCCCTTGCTGTTTAAGACCTGCCCTGAAATTTTGGAGTGGGGACACTAATTCGGAGGGCCTGGGGGGGTGGGGGGCAATGGATTCCCTTAATTTGCATAGATTTCCTCTCACTTCCTGTTTGGCTATGGGACAGGAAGTGAAGGGAAATCTCTGCAATGGGACAGGGATGGTAAAAAATAAACTGACAGGGTTATAACCCTCCCTTACTCTATCCAAAAAAAAAAAAGGGTTGCCTACAGTTCTACTTTAAGCACAAATTTCTGATAATTTTATGGAGAGGACTAAGAAGATATAACCATGCCAATGGTGCAGCAGAAAACATATAGCACAGTGAGGAAGGTTTGTGGTCCAGGATGATAGTACAGTTAAAATTAGAAGCAACGCCTCCCCACAGTTGCGGAATGCCAGCCGCCCGTATCCTGGAAGCAGTGCGGCCGTTTTATGGGGGCGCTAGACTAATTTGCCTCTCAGCCCAGTCCGCCCCATAAGACTGGCACTACACTAACAGTGTAGCGCAAGCCGGCGGGGACTCTTTCCGTACTGCCCCCCTGCAAAGTGCTGCCCTAGGCCTGGGCCTTTGTCAGCCTAGGCCAGGATACAGCATTGCATAGAGGTATATACCAATGTCGAGGTATTGGTAAAATGGCCATGGCCAGGAAATTGGTTTGTATTTTTTGTGCCTTACTGCTTTTCTCTCTCTCTCTCGCTCTCTCTTTCTGTCTCTCTCTTGCTCTCTCTGAATCCCTCTCTCCCCCCATCTTTCACGCCCTCTCTCTCGCACTCTCTCCCTCTTTCTTGCCCCCTCTCACTCCTTCTTTCTCCCTCTCCCTCTGTCTCGCTATCTTTCTCTCTCTCGCTCTATCTCCCTCTTTCTCATTCTCTCGCTCTCTCCCTCTGTCTCGCTCTCTCTCTGTAGTGCTCTCTCCCTCTTTCTTGCCCTCTCTCTTTCTCTCTAAGTGGATTTGCCTTTAGCAAATAAACCCCCCAGTAGTATGGCATGACAACCTGTATTCAATGATAACCGTCTACAACTGTCTCGCTCTCTCCCTCTTCCTATCTCTCCCTCTTTCTTGCTCTCTCTCTCCCTCTTTCACACTCTGTCTCTCGCTCTCTCTCTCCCTCTTCCTTGCCCTCTCTCCTTCTCTCTCTCTTTCTTTCTCCCTCTCACTTTGTCTCGCTCCCTCCCTCTTTCTTGCTCTCTCTCGCACGTTCTCTCCCTCTTTCTTGCCCTCTCTCTCTCCCGTTCTTTCTCACTCTGTCTCTCGCGCTCTCTCTCTCTCTTTCTCGCTTTCTCTCGTGCTCTGTCCCTCTTTCTTGCCCCCTCTCTCTCATTCTCTCTCTCTTTCTTTCTCTCTCTCACTCTGTCTCGCCCTCTCTCCATCTCTAGGACTGAGGTACTAGTCTCACATTAATTCTATAAGGTTGTTGTACTGGTCACAGAATAATACTATAGAACTGAGTTTCTGGTCAAAGACTCATACTATAGGACTGAGGTTCTGGTCACAGACTCATACTATAGGACTGAGGTTCTGGTCACAGACTCATACTATAGGACTGAGGTTCTGGTCACACAATTATACTATAGAGCGTAGGTACCGGTTGCCTACTCATACTACACACTGAGAGTGCACTGAAGACACATCGCTTACCAAAATAGCTCCACTCGGGCCATGCGTTCCACGGAGCTGTTGACGTCACTTCCGGTTTATCACTGGCACAGGGAAACCGGAAGTGACGTCGTAACTTGGAGGTAAAGCACTGCCCATGTCCTAGGGCGGTGCCAAGCTAGAACAAAGCACCTGTAGTGATACTACAGGTGGAAGTATTCCGGTGCAATCCATTGCGCCACAAGGCAGGTCAAAACTCTGCAAATGAAGCGTCTCGGCTGCAATCTCATGATTACATAGACATCACGCTTCCCATAGTGCATTGTGTCCGGCACTCAAACACAGTGCACTTAAAGGACCTTTTTTTCATTTTTTTTTTAAGGGCTTTTTTTGAAAAAATGTATTTATTTATTTTTCTTTTTAAATTTTTTTTTTTTGTGACTGCTTGGGGGGCAGTGCCCGTACGTACCCTATGGACGGGCCACCACTGAGTAATGTACCAGCCTGGGAACCGCATCGCCAGCATGAGCTGCGACAGGGGAATAGCGACGCTAGTACTGACAGGGTTCTATACCAACACGTCAAGATTTTAAATGTGATCTCCTGGGATTTACTGCAAAGGGAAAACTTGTGAGCAAAAGGGAGTATCCAGTTCTTTTGGTCCATATTTTTAGAGCTCTTGAATCTCTTCCTTACCTTCCAGTTGTTTGGAATGAGTACTGCAAGTTAGTTGTGGTCATGTGCACTGCTCTATGCACATTACAAATCCCATAGTCCATCTCAGAAGCGAGCAAGAGAGGGTGGCTATGTTTCTACCCTCCTTAGCACCTTCCTGCAAGGCTGCTTAGTTTTAGCTAGGCAATTTTAGTTATTTTCTGACTCTCCTGCAATCAGCAGAGGAGAGTTGATTGCTTTGGGCTTCTCTGGGTTCGGCATGCGGCAGGTTTGTATGCATTCCTCTGTTTTCTGGAGATTTCCAGAATATAGTGGGTGGGAGAGTCAAATAGGCAGCCTAAATATTTTTGCAACCCCAGCTAATCCCCAGAGAGGTGTGTTCAGATGGTGGCTGGGGTGTGTATAAATAGTCTGGAACCAATGTAGCATGGTTCTTTCCCTGGAGAAGTTCTCAGCCAGAAGGGCTGTCAGCCTTCCTGGCCATCCAGCTGAAGGTCCAGCCTGCTCATCAGGATCCCAGCCATGCTGAGAGGGCCTGCTCAGCCACAACCTTATCAGAGGCTAAAGAGGGGTGCCACTGAAGACCTGCCTTGGGAGTTCACAGGGGAGTCTGCTAGAGGTACACTGTGACTACTGACCCAAAAGGGAAGACTTTCAGCGACTGTTGCTTATATCACCCCCTGTTGTACAAAGTATAAGGCTTGCCTAGCATGGGACATTGCTAAAGGTGCCTCAGTGTTGTCCACTTGTTGTCCCACTGTTAAAGGGACTGTTCTGCAGAGATACTTTAAGGAAGAGTGTCCTTGTTGTTCCTGTTAGTAATGTGGAGAACTCAACAGCTTCCTGAACCCTATCCAAGTTTTGCTGCAGTAAACTTTAAAAAGGCAGCCCTTATGGACTGTGTTTTCTGGACTTAGAAGTATGACGTTGCTGTTTGCTTGGCTGCTGCACTGTTGGGAATAGAACCTGGGACTTTGAATCAGCGGCCGTAACGAAGGGTAGTGCTACACTACATACGGTGGGACCATGGAGAATAAATGTAGGGGGGACAAGCCAGGACCCCACCCCTCACCCCCAACCATACCAGGCCACATGCCCTCAACATGGGGGGAGGGGGCTTTGGGGCAGGGGGGGCTCTGCCATTTTGATAGGGACAAGGGCCTCTTCCCCATAACCCTGGCTTATCGGAATCTGAAACCCCACTTTAACAAGGTGGCCCCCAGATCCCGCCCCCCCCACCCCAAAGCACTCTGTTCCCATGTTGATGAGGACATGGACCTCTTCCCCACAACCCTAGGCGGTGGTTGTGGGGGTCTGCGGGCACCCCCCCGCCCTGAAGCACCCCCCATATTGAGGGCATGTGGCCTCGTATGGTTCAGGAGGGGGGAGGGTGCTCGCTCATCTCCCCCTTTTCCTGGACTGCCGTGCTGCATGCTCAGATAAGGATCTGGTATGGATTTTGGGAGAGGAGAAAAAATGTAGTTTATTCATTTATTTTTTTTGGCGTGGGGGGTTTCCCTTAACTCCATGGTGCCGGCTGCATGCAAATGTGCGGCCTCTTGGTGCCCGGTCCTTGAAGGGGAGGCATCGTCACAATGAGGTTAAAATCCATACCAGACCCAAAGGGCCTGGTATTGATTGGGGGGGACCCCACGCTGTGTTTTATTTCTGAATTTTCAATTGCTGGCATTCTTTTGTTTACATTTTAGTTCTCAGCGGGGAAGCCCGCTGACAGCCGATGAGTCATCTGTTGTTAAAGCAGAGTTCTACCCTAAAGGGGAAGCTCCACTCATTTACCTCCCCCCTCAGGTACCCGTCCCCACTTCCGAGAGATCTCGCCACGGCGTAATCCCTTGGAAGTTCAGCCCCCCTCCTCCTTACCCCGCCGTTGGGCCATTCAGAAAGAGCTGCAGCACCCGGGAACTGATGGAAACATCCACTGGGATGCCAACATTGCTGGATTCCAGGACAGGTAAGTGTCCTAATATTAAAAGTCAGCATCTACAGTATGTGTTGCTGCTGACTTTTTTTTTTCTTTTTTTTTTTTTGCAGGGGGCGGAACTTTGCTTTAAGGACTCCTTAACAACTAGCTATTCTTCACACAGAATTCGAATCGCTCGATCATTTTTCGACCGACCCGAATTCGAATGGTTCTGAAAATTTGGAATTCATTAGAAAATAATAAACGAAATTTAACGAAACAAAACAAAACTAATTCTGAAACAAATCAACAAAACTAAATTAGTAACATAACAAATCTATCCAAAACTAAATGAATTTTTCCGTTCTGCACATGTCTAGTGTCACTTTCACCTACCAGCATGTCTTTGGAGTGTGGGAGGAAACCGGAGTACACAGTGGAAACCGGCGCAAACACAGGGAGAGCATGCAAATTGCATGCAGATAGTGTCCTGTCAGTGGCGGCTGGTGTTTTTTTTTTGGGTGGGGCAATAAACAACCAAACCCTCCCTCCCGTGGCAACTCAAACCCCCCATCCCCCCCCCCCCCGGTCAGTTCACCGGAACTTACTCCATCTAGGCGGTGGGGGTTGGGCATCCGAGGAGCAGCGGCGGGGATTGGGCATCCGAGGAGCAGCGGCGGGGATTGGGCATCCGAGGAGCAGCGGCGGGGATCGGGGCACCAAGCAGCGGCAGGGATCGGGCATCCAGGCATCGCCCTATGGCTCTTCTCCTCCTCGCTTCCGCACCGCGTCTCCTCCCCTCCTCCTAGGCATCCAATAGGATCACCTGTCCTTTCAGCCAATCGGGTGACAAGTATCGGACCCGCTTACCGATTGGCCGGGAGGAGGATCAGTGTTGCAACAGCTAACATTCATTCGCTGTTGCAACACACTTGGGTGGGCTCCAGACACAATGCTCTGCATCCCCCTGAGCCCACCCTATTTTGAAGCCTATTAGAGCTTCTGGTTCTAATCAGGTGCTTAAAAAAAAAATCCATGTGCCTGTAATTCTTGCGCCCGGGCATAGTAAGGGGGGCGGCACCCATGCGCCCATAATGGACGGGCCGCCGCTGGTCTTGGTTTGGATTAACACCAAGGCCTTTTTCCTCATTGTGGATAGAGCCATGCAAATCAGTGCTTTATGCCCCATTGGGCAGATGCATATCCTAAACCGCTGGTGTACAGTGTAAATATAGCCTAATATTATAGAGTCAGCATGGAATGAATTGCACTATAATACTATGGTATATTGTAGTTGCACCTTTTTTTTGGAATGAGACATGGGAATACTTCTGTTTTAAGAAGGCTTTACAATGCTATGTACAGATAAATGTTACAGTAATTGTTCAGAATGTGTACACACTACAAACACACCATTGTTTCCTTGTACGTTGTATTGTCACGTTGTGATTAATGATAAATTGCAGCTCAGAGCAAATTTAAATAGCGTCCGTAAATGACTCGCTCTTCACGTCTTAGGTAAATAATGTGCAAAACAGTTTTACGTCACTGTGCTAATTAGAGGTGAACTTCAGGCAAACAGCCAAATATAAAATTGAAATATATAAAAGGGAACTGTATACCTGCAAAGCTTTTGTATTTTGTTCATATACAGAACGCTGCCAGACAGCACCCCAGGCTGATGACCTGACTTTTTTCTGCTGCAGTTACCCAGCACAGCTAGGTCTCCTCCCCGCCCCCAGCCTGTGATTGGACAGTTACAGAGCAGCTACAGATTGACCAAGCATCTCTTTGCTCTCTCTCACCTGTCAAGCATGATCAATGTCAGCAGGGGTATAACTGCAATTCATAGGACCCCCCATAGCAAAATTTTGATGGACTCCCCCCTTCCATCCCCAACCTCTGTTTGTGGCACCTGCACTGTCATTTGAGACAATAGCCACTTAAAGACCAGGCCTTTTCTCAATCTTTTTATTTACAAGTTAAAAATCATTATTCTTTGCTAGAAATTTACTTAGTATCCCCAAACATTATATAAATATTTTTTAGCAGAGACCCTAGAGAATAAAATGGCGAGCATTGCCATTTTTTATGTCACACTGTATTTGCGCAGCAGTTTTTCAAATGCAATTTTATGGGAATAATTACACTTTAATTAATTTTAATGCAAAAAAACACAATATATAACCAAATTTTTGGTACAATATAAAGGATGATGTTACACCAAGTAAATAGATGCCTAACATGTCACGCTTTAAAATTGCGCACACGCGTGGAATTAGACACGATACTTAAAAATCTCCGTAGGCTACACTTAAACATTTTTTACAGGTTACCAGTTTAGAGTTACAGAGGAGGTCTAGTACTAGAATTATTGCTCTTGCTCTAGCGTTCGCATCAATACCTCACATGTGTGGTGTGAACACTGTTTACATATTTGTGCGCAACTTACGTATGCATTCGCTTCTGCGTGCGAGCACGGAGGGATGGGGGCATTTTATATATTTTTTATTATTATTTATTTTATTTTTAATTTTTACACTCCCTTTAATTTATTTATTTTTTATCACTTTTATTCCTATTACAAGGAAAGTAAACATCCCTTTTAATAGAAAAAAGGCCCTCTTTAACCACTTAAGGACCACCCCATATACATATACTGCAGTAGGGCAGCCCTTAAGCGCAAAATCATATAGCTGTACATGATTTCTTTCTTCAGGTCTGGGGTGCGTGCCGCGGTGACCCACTCCCGCTGTGATTGGACACAGCGGAAGCCAATCAGCAGATTCGTGGGTTTGATCGTTCCCGAGGCAGACAGAACGGCGGTCTGCCTATGTAAACAAAGCAGAGGGGAAGATGGAGATCTTGTGTTCTTTCTAAGCAGAAACAGGGATCTCTTTCTTCCCCCAGTTAAACCATCCCCCACACAGTTAGAAAGCACTCCCAGGGAACACATTTAACCCTTTGATCGCCCCTGATGTTAACCCCTTCCCACTGATTGCCGCCACTACAAAGAAAAAAAAAAGTATATACAGTATCTCACAAAAGTGAGTACACCCCTCACATTTTTGTAAATATTTTATTATATCTTTTAATGTGACAACACTAAAGAAATGACACTTTGCTACAATGTAAAGTAGTGAGTGTACAGCTTGTATAACAGTGTAAATTTGCTGTCCCCTCAAAATAACTCAACACACAGCCATTGATGTCTAAACTGCTGGCAACAAAAATGAGTACACCCCTAAGTGAAAATGTCCAAATTGGGTCCAAAGTGTCAAAATTTTGTGTGGCCACCATTATTTTCCAACACCGTCTTAACCCTCTTGGGCATGGAGTTCACCAGAGCTTCACAGGTTGCCACTGGAGACCTCTTCCACTCCTCCATGACAACATCATGGAGCTGGTGGATGTTAGAGACCTTGCGCTCCTCCACCTTCCTTTTGAGGATGCTCCACAGATGCTCAATAGGGTCTGGAGACATGCTTGGTCAGTCCATCACCTTTACCCTCGGTTTCTTTAGCAAGGCAGCGGTTGTGTATTTGGGGTCATTATCATGTTGGAATACTGCCCTGCGGCCCAGTCTCCGAAGGGAGGGGATCATGCTCTGCTTCAGTATGTCACAGTACATGTTGGCATTCATGGTTCCCTCAATGAACTGTAGCTCCCCAGTGCCGGCAGCACTCATGCAGCCCCAGACCATGACACTCCCACCACCATGCTTGACTGTAGGCAAGACACACTTGTCTTTGTACTCCTCACCTGGTTGCCGTCACACACGCTTGACACCATCTGAACCCAATAAGTTTTTCTTGGTCTCATCAGACCACAGGACATGGTTCCAGTAATCCATGTCCTTAGTCTGCTTGTCTTCAGCAAACTGTTTGCGGGCTTTCTTGTGCATTATCTTTAGAAGAGGCTTCCTTCTGGGACAACAGCCATGGAGACCAATTTGATGCAGTGTGCTGTGTATGGTCTGAGCACTGACAGGCTGACCCCCCACCCCTTCAACCTCTGCAGCAATGCTGGCAGCACTCATATGTACATTTCCCAAACACAACTTCTGGATATGACGCTGAGCATATGCACTCAACTTCTTTGGTCGACCATGGCGAGTCCTGTTCTGAGTAGAACCTGTCCTGTTAAATCGCTGTATGGTCTTGGACACCGTGCTGCAGCTCTGTTTCAGGGTCTTTGCAATCTTCTTATAGCCTAGATCATCTTTATGTAGAGTAACAATTATTTTTTTTCAGATCCTCAGAGAGTTCTTTGCTATGAGGTGCCATGTTGAACTTCCAGTGATCAGTATGAGAGCGTTTGATAACACCAAATTTAACACACCTGCTCCCCATTCACACCTGAGACCTTGTAACACTAACGAGTCACATGACACCAAGGAGGAAAAAATGGCTAATTGGTCCCAATTTGGACATTTTCACTTAGGGGTGTACTCACTTTTGTTGCCAGCGGTTTAGACATTAATGCCTGTGTGTTGAGTTATTTTGAGTGGACAGCAAATTTACACTGTTATACAAGCTGTACACTCACTACTTTATATTGTAACAAAGTGTCATTTCTTCAGTGTTGTCACATGAGAAGATAGCATAAAATATTTACAAAAATGTGAGGGGTGTACTCACTTTTGTGAGATACTGTATATCTACATATACTGGGGGGGGGGGGGGGTGCACCTTTATCCCTAATCTGGATACTAAAAATAAAAGTATGGGACTTTGAGTGAGGCAGGCTGTAACACAATGTAGAAGTAAATCCATTTATTAACAAGGGCAAAAAGGATGCATAGAATGTACATGAAGGGTAAATGCTCGAAGCATGCAAAACAAATTGAGTATCAAGTAAACTAAACTTTCAAAATAGTACATAAATAAAACCATAGTAAGATAAGACCATAGTATAAAACATTGATACCATAACATGGGAGCAGATATACAAGATACATGAATGTGATGAAATAAGGTGTCAGTAAGACCAATTGTAAAAAATGGGGACTGCATCCCATGAAGCTTGACGCGAAAATGGGGACTGCATCCCATGAAGCTTGACGCGTTTCGTCGATAATCCGACTCAGGAGCGCATGCTAGAATGTCTGTAAAAAATATAAAATGGTCTAAATAAGAACCCATGTTATGTGAAAGAAATGTACAAAAAATATATAGATGGTCTAATCCACAAACTTACATCCCATTAAAAGTTCAACCCAAACGATACTGGTGGAGTCATACAAGTTTCCCTGGGAGCGAGCTGAGGTGTTTTTTGATCTTCCAGAACATCAGGCCCACACATATTAGGAGTGTATATATTGTAGTGGGTATTGTGCCAATATTTGGCTACATCTGTAATGCCCCGTACACGCGGTCGGATTTTCCTACGGAAAATGTTCGATGGGAGCTTGTTGTCGGAAATTCCGACCGTGTGTAGGCTCCATCGGACATTTTCCATCAGAATTTCTGACACACAAAATTTGAGATCTGGATCTCAAATTTTCCGACAACAAAATCCGTTGTCGTAAATTCCGTTCGTGTGTACACAATTCCGACGCACAAAGTTCCACGCATGCTCGGAATCAGGCAGAAGAGCCATACTGGCTATTGAACTTCATTTTTCTCGGCTCGTCGTATGTGTTGTATGTCACCACGTTCTTGACGTTCGGAATTTCCGACAAGATTTGTGTGACCGTGCGTATGCAAGACAAGTTTGAGCCAATATCCGTCGGAAAAAAAAATATGGATTTTGTTGTTGCAATGCCCGATTGTGTGTACAGGGCATAATAAACACAGGCGAGAGGGGAGTGACGAGAGGAGAGCCCTCACGATGCTTCTGAAAGTGATCCAGCTGCTAATTAGCCGCTTGGACCGCATATTTGAGAAAACAAATCGCAGTCTGAAAGAAAAAAAATACTGGGTTATTTTTGCAGATTTATTAAAAAAGGAAAAACTGAAATATCACATGGTCCTAAGTATTCAGACCCTTTGCTGTGACACTCATATATTTAACTCAGGTGCTGTCCATTTCTTCTGATCATCCTTGAGATGGTTCTACACCTTCATTTGAGTCCAGCTGTGTTTGATTATACTGATTGGACTTGATTAGGAAAGCCACACACCTGTCTATATAAGACCTTACAGATCACAGTGCATGCCAGAGCAAATGAGAATCATGAGGTCAAAGGAACTGCCTGAAGAGCTCAGAGACTGAATTGTTGCAAGGCACAGATCTGGCCAAAGTTACAAAAAAAATTCTGCTGCACTTAAGGTTCCTAAGAGCACAGTGGCCGCCATAATCCTTAACCGGTTCAATACAGGGCATTTTCACCCCCTTCCTTCCCTGGCCAATTTTTAGTTTTCAGCGCTGTCGCATTTTAAACGACAATTGCGCGGTCGTGCAATGTTGTACCCAAAAAAAATTGATGTCCTTTTTTCCCCACAAATAGAGCTTTCTTTTGGTGGTATTTGATCGCCTCTGCAGTTTTTATTTTTTGCGCTATAAACAAAAGAAGAGCGACAATTTTGAAAAAAACACAATATTTTTTACTTTTTGCTATAATAAATATCCCAATTTTTAAAAAAAAAAACTAATTTTTTCCTCAGTTTCGGCCGATACGTATTCTTCTACATATTTTTGGTAAAAAAAAATCACAATAAGCGTATATTGATTGGTTTGCGCAAAAGTTATAGCGTCTACAAAATACGGGATAGATTTATGGCATTTTTAAAAAATATATATTTATTTATTTTTTTAGCGGCGATCGTGATTTTTTTTCGTGACTGCGACATTATGGCGGACACATCGGACACTTTTGACACATTTTTGGGACCATTCACATTTATACAGCAATCAATGCTATAAATCGCGGCCGCTGGGCACACACACCGGGTCCCGTGCAACGCGGCGGGCGCGCGCCCCCGGCGGCACGCGCGCGCCCCCTAGACGGCCGGGAATCCCAGGACGTCATATGACGTCCACCCAGGATGGGAGATCCCATCCCAGGACGTCATATGACTATATGTGGGTAGGGAAGTGGTTAAATGGAAGACGTTTGGGACGACCAGAACCCTTCCTAGAGCTGGCCGTCCGGCCAAACTGAGCTATCGGGGGAGAAGAGCCTTGGTGAGAGAGATAAAGAAGAACCTAAAGATCACTGTGACTGAGCTCCAGAGATGCAGTCGGGAGATGGGAGAAAGTTGTAGAAAGTCAACCATCACTGCAGCCCTCCATCAGTCGGGGCTTTATGGCAGAGTGGCCCAACGAAAGCCTCTCCTCAGTGCAAGACACATGAAAGCCCGCATGGAGTTTGCTAAAAAACACCTGAAGGACTCCAAGATGGTGAGAAATAAGATTCTCTGGTCTGATGAGACCAATATAGAACTTTTTGGCCTTAACTTCTAAGCGGTATATGTGGAGAAAACCAGGCACTGCTCATCACCTGTCCAATACAGTCCCAACAGTGAAGCATGGTGGTAAGAGCATCATGCTGTGGGGGTGTTTTTCAGCTGCAGGGACAGGACGACTGGTTGCAATCGAGGGAAAGATGAATGCGGCCAAGTACAGGGATATCCTGGACGAAAACCTTCCCCAGAGTGCTCAGGACCTCAGACTGGGCCGAAGGTTTACCTTCCAACAAGACAATGACCCTAAGCACACAGCTAAAATAATGAAGGCGTGGCTTCACAACAACTCCGTGACTGTTCTTGAATGGCCCAGCCAGAGCCCTGACTTAAACCCAATTAAGCATTTCTGGAGAGACCTAAAAATGGCTGTCCACCAACGTTTACCATCCAACCTGATAGAACTGGAGAGGATCTGCAAGGAGGAATGGCAGAGGATCCCCAAATCCAGGTGTGAAAAACTTGTTGGATCTTTCCCAAAAAGACTCATGGCTGTATTATATCAAAAGCATGTTTCTACTAAATACTGAGCAAAGGGTCTGAATACTTAGGACCATGTGATATTTCAGTTTTTCCTTTTTAATAAATCTGCAAAAATTTCAACAATTCTGTGTTTTTCTGTCAATATGTGTGTACTGAGGAAAAAAAATGAACGTAAATGATTTTAGCAAATGGCTGCAATATAACAAAGAGTGAAAAATTTAAGGGGGTCTGAATACTTTCCGTCCCCACTGTATACTGACAGCATCAGTAGGACAGAGATTGATCTCAGTAGGGCAGTGGACAGTGTCAGTAGTAGTTTCTATTTTTATTTTTTTTTTTATTTATTTTTACAATTTAATTTTTTTACATTTTATTTACAATTTGAAATATCAGGGGTCTAAACAATCTGCATCACACAGGGTGATTAGGGTGTGCCCAGGCAGGGGAAATCTTCCAATCGGGACACTAGTTCTGGTGACCTATGGGCCTCCAAAAGTTTCCCTTAACTTTGAGGAATTTCCTCTTACTTCCTGCTTGGCTATGGGAAATCTCCCTAATGGGACAAAGATGGCAAAAATAAATCCAACAGGGGTTATAACCCTCTCTTACGCCATCCAAAATGAAAAAAAAAAGTGCATATAGTTCTACTTTAAGCTATGATTAAGCCCCCCTGAGGGCTAAAAGATTTAAGCTGCTTTTTTTTTTTTTTTAGACTTTTTTTTACCTCTGCCTATACTTAAATAGATTTCATGATGTGAAGGATTCAAGTTACAGATTGCATCTCTTTCAAATATTTTGTATTTATTTTTTGTTTGTTTTTTATTATTGATTTAAAATTTTAAAATATTAAATAAAATGAATAAATAAAAAAAATATTAAAAATTTGAAAACGTAAAATCTGACAGTCAGTGAAACCACAGAAATTACATTAGAGTTTGCTTCCAAACAACACCTGTCCTTGTGTTGGTGTCTCATCCACTATAAATTCTCTTTTACCTACAGAAACTGTCCATTGTCTTTGACAAAGCTGGCCTTCTGACTCTGGCATTCCACCAGAACACAACGCCATTATTCCACCGATGTATGGACACAGATACCATTGTACAGACTTTCTGGGATGGTGGGCAGCACAACATATGTACAGTTTCAGTAGACGGGGTCATATACAATACTTATCTGTGTATTGGCTATTGTGAGTTATATGGACAAAATTAAAATCAGACAGCACCGTTTTCTTCAAAGAGAACCTGTCATATGAAATGAAAACAATCTGTAGTTCACTTTGGGGATAAAGTAACTTCTTTCTGAAAGTTCTATGAGTGTTTGCATTAAAGTGTATCTCTAGGACATTCTCAACCTTTTCTTTTCCAATAATTCTTATTGTAGTAAAACACAAAGAGTTACAAACATTTGTTTGATGCAGTGGCTTGGATAAAGCACAAAAATTATAAAATTGCTTATGTGTAAGGAACAGCACACAATGTTTTAGCATAAAGATCTGTACACAATACAGAACCCTTGTCTTTATACTAATTCAATGTACCAGAATGGAGCTAGGCCCAGTACAGATCTGGCCTCAGAGTAAGATGGCCCAGTAATGAATAACTGCAATGTGCATAACCCAAAAAACTATGGTTGATAGGGAGCTACACTATATTACCAAAAGTATTGGGATGCCTGCCTTTACACGCACATGAACTTTAATGTCATCTCAGTCTTTTGCCCCGTACACACGGTCGGATTTTCCGATGGAAAATGTCCGATCGGAGCGTGTTGTCGGAAATTCCGACCGTGTGTGGGCTCCATCGGACATTTTCCATCGGATTTTCCGACACACAAAGTTGGAGAGCAGGAGATAAAATTTTCCGACAACAAAATCCGTTGTCGGAAATTCCGATCGTGTGTACACAAATCCGACGGACAAAGTGCCACGCATGCTCAGAATAAATAAAGAGATGAAAGCTATTGGCCACTGCCCCGTTTATAGTCCCGACGTACATGTTTTACGTCACCGCGTTTAAAACGATCGGATTTTCCGACAACTTTGTGTGACCGTGTGTATGCAAGACAAGTTTGAGCCAACATCCGTCGGAAAAAATCCTAGAATTTTGTTGTCGGAATGTCCGAACAAAGTCCGACCGTGTGTACGGGGCATTAGTCCGTAGGGTTCAATATTAAGCTGGCCCACCATTTGTAGCTATAACATCTTTAACTCTTCTGGGAAGGCTGTCCACAAGGTTTAGGAGTGCGTCTATGGGGATGTTTCTTCCAGAAGGGCATTTGTGAGGCACTGATGTGAACGAGAAGGCCTGGCTCACAGTCTCCGCTCTTATTCATTCCAAAGCTATTCTATTGGGTTTGAGGTCAGAACTGTCAAATTCCTCCACCTCAAACTAGCTCATCCATGTCTTTGTGGACCTTGCTTTGTGCACTGGTACGCAGTCATGGTAGAACAGGAAGGGGCCATCCCCAAACTGTTCCCAGAAAGTTGGGAGTATGAAATTGTACAAAATGTCTTGGTTTGTTGACGCCTCAAGAGTTCCCTTCACTGGAACTACGGGGCCAAGCCCAACCCACGAAAAGCCAACCCCACACCATAATCCCCCCTCCACCAAAAGCAAGGTCCATAAACCTACTGCACTCCAGATATTTAGGCCAAGGATCCAAAATCTTATCACATCTGGGTTGCTTATCTTGTAGGATGCTGGCCAGTTTTTCATGGAGCATAATCCATAAGAGTTTGTTCTTGGTGACAGCTTAGAGAACTACCAAGGACTTCCATGCACTGGTGATCATGGTTTTCACTACCAAAAACATAAAATATATGAAAGTCTGGGTATGTTTAGGGATATCTGCAATTAGTTTGATCAGGAGCGCCGTTCTGGCATTTTTGGGTATGTTGACTACTTTCTCAACCTTTTTACCCTAGATGAACTCCTAAAGTAATTTTCATGTCTTGGGGCATTCTTACTAAAACCATTTCATTGGAGGTAAATAAGAAAAATGCCCCTTAAACTGGTGGTCAGTATTAAGAATGCCCCCCTTACAGTGGTGGTCTGAGTGCCAACCTTACAGTAGAGACACCTAAAAAGATCATTGTTATTATACTGCTGGCTTTGTTAAGTGACCCTGGCCCCGGAACAATGCAGGCACCATCAGATGGGAGGACCAACAGCCACAGCTCAAGGAACCACTACCAACCCTACTTAAGAAATGCTCCTTTAGGCAAATCCTTTTTTCGTTCATTTTGGATAAAGTAAGAGAGGGGTATAACCCCTGTCAGATTTTTTTTTTGCCATTTGTGTCCCATTGTAGAGATTTCCCTTCACTTCCTGTCCCATAGCCAAACAGGAAGTGAGAGGACAGCCCTGCAAATTAAGGGAATCTCTTGGGACCCCCCAGGTCACCAGAACTAGTGTACCCATTGGAAGTTTTCCCCTCTATTACTTTTCTGGGGACATCCCAAGATTTGAGTTTTCTTTTACGTTCAATGATAACAGTAATCAGGGCAAATAGAGAGGGGGAATCTCATTAATGGGGGACACAGACCACAGACAGCAATAAAAACTGACACGTGCTCTACTTCCTCTGCACTCTGTCCAAAGCTAAAAAAAAAAAAAAAAAAGTTTTGCCGTTAGATTTAATTTAATAAAGTTCCAATGTTATTAGCTGTAAGCTAACTTTTGTTGTTTCTGATTTCCTATAGACTGGTGCTTGGGGAACTTTGGGCACGATTAAGCCATTGAAGAATTTTGAACCTGAGCTCATTGTAGACAGACTCCACAACACGCTTACAAATAAAGGTAACTTTTTTTTTTATCTCTAAGCTACTTGTGACTATATGAACAGAATAAACATTGTGCACTACTGTTTTCTAACCTGTGAACTCACCTTACTTAGTCATGTTGCATAGCTCCTAACTGTTCCTGATTTCGAGGGACTGTCCCTGATTTGCAACAATGTCCATCTGTCCCTCTTTCCTCCTCATTTGTCCCTTATTTTGGTCTGATCTATATAGTTGTATAAAAAAAGCACTTTTTAACTTTCAAAAAGTGTTTCCCTTGTGCTAAACCCTTCATCCAATTTCTTACTACATTTGTAAATTTCAAAACCAGTAACAAGGAATAATAGTAGTAAAAAAAAAGCACTTGTGGGTTAACAAATTATTTTTTTATGTATAATTCTCCTTTAATTGGCGTGACAGGGGGTGTGTCCTATGCCTACACACATTTGCTAATAGGTGTCCCTCGTTCCCATCTCAAAAAGTTGGGTGGTATGATATTGGCACAAGTTTCTTGGAGTAGATTTACGATTACTTCCAATGGTCAATGGGATCCGCAAAACCCAACAGGTCTGACCTACCTCCTCCTACCACTCCTGTCTCGCTATTAGACCAAGTGTATAGAAGTGGTTAAATGATAAGATAAATAAAAAATGAAAAACAATTTAAGACCTAACCATGGGCTGACCCAAGAGAGATATTCTTATCTTACCCCATGATCCCAGATGTTTTCTGTCTTGCCTGTTCCTACAGTGATGACCAGTATTTCATCATCCACCATCATTCTATAATCAACCAAATTAACACTAATTTAGTACAACTAAAACCATACGTCTAAAACTAAAATGGCATTTTAGTAAAAAGACTCTGACTAAAACGAAATCGAAATTTGAAGCTGCACTTTTACTTCAACAAGTCGCCTAGTCTTACCGACGTCATCACATACAATGCAGGGACAATGACCACTACTGGTCTTGCATTGTATGTGATGACGTTGGCTAAGATCAATTGTAGTATCTGTTCTTATGAGTGTCCAGTAGGGGTGCTCTGCCGTCATTCAGGCTTTTTTGCAGAAATGGCTGTCTGTATAGTATCCCTGCTGGTATGATGGGGGTCCTGAGTGACCTTTTTCAGGGGAAGGAATCCGAATTAAGTGCCCACTGAGTAAGGAAGGGTCGGTGGTACTTTTGCTAGTGTGGAGGTATCTGAGAAGCCCAGTGCCTCTTGATTTGAGTAGTGCTATCTTGTCTGGCTGAAGGCTGGGGAGGCAGAGAGCCTGCAATGTAAATTTCCCCCTGGGAGTGGCAACCTGAGAGTGCTCCTTGTATGACTATGGATTCGGGAGCCCACAATGAGAATGAATACTAGGCCACAACACCATCTATTTTTTTTCTGCACCTCACTGCATTGGCTTTTGGCCGAGATGGGGCAATTTTTGTTGTCAGGCCACAAGGCCTAGCCTTTGTTCTGCACCTTTATTTATTTTTTGCCCCACGTGTTCGTCACTGCACTTTTTATGTGTGTCTTTTTCACTCGCTGAGGATGACAGGTCTTCAGACCTGCCCTGAACTCTAGGTTGAGGTTGTGTGGCCCTTAGATTCCTTCCTCTCCTGCCTGGGGGTCTCTCTTCGGGAGAGCCCCTTACCTAGCACTCAGTGTTCAGCTTTGGCTAGACACGAGGCGGGGGGTGGTCCACCAGGCCTTTTGACTAGGGGGACCAAAGTGCCTTGCCCCATCAGGAGTCTTGCTCCCTGGGGGGCCAGGGAGGTTCCTCCCCTTTAGAAGTTCCTATTAATTGGGTGGGTGCATTCAGAGTTCTGAAGTAAGGGTCCACATTTCATTTTAAAGTAGAGAACTCCTTTAAGATATTTTTTTATTCTGTTTAGCTTGCATGTTGACAAAATGCGAACCTGCATTAATTTCTGTCTGTATATTGATAGGTAGCCAGCAAACAATCATTGACATTGTCACAGGGCTTGACAATGAACAAAGGCAAGAGGTCATTCGCATATACAATGAAGAACTACAGCAGGTATGGCTAGTAATAAATCTATAATACATCTTAGATTGTAAGCTCTTATGAGCAGGGCCCTCTTAACCCTTCTATATTTTATTGTATTGTAACTGTACTGTCTCCCTTTTATATTGTAAAGTGCTGCATAAACTGTTGGCACTATTTAAATCCTATCTAATAATAATAATTTTACTTCAGTGGTGTCTTACAAACCTATTGGGTGGTCATGGAACTGTGGACATCTCCACGTAGTAAGATACTGTATCTGCCTGCCTTGCTAGAATGCAGGGGCCCTGATCTTCCCCTGATACAGGAACACTTTGATCCTTCCTTCTGCTTCATCTTCTTGTAGGAGGAGCAACTCTTCTACTACCCGAGCTACCTGTTGCCCCGTCCCTCATGATCAGACTGTACATTGTAACTTGGTATTAAATCACAAGGTGAGGGGCAAGCTAACAAGAAGCTGGCAACCATCTATAACATCCTGGCAATATATAGAGCTGACCCAGAGAGGAATACTAAGTTTTCCTAAAAGTGTATTGAAATAACGTTGCATATTTCTACATTGGCAGGACTTGGAGGAGAACATTAAGAAGGCTCTCTCAGGAGATCTGGAGAGGCTAGTTGTGGGTTTACTGAAGACCCCAGCTGTATACGATGCTCAGGAGCTGAAATCAGCAATGAAGGTGAGATGTTCTTCAGAGTCAGAAAAGACATCCAATGAAATTATAAACACCTCATTTGAATCAACTTTTTTTAGTTTTAGATAGATAAATGTAGGCAGGTGCAGTCTTCTCCACTGTAGGTAGCGCTCGACCGCAGCGGCATTGCTGTTGAAGGGGAAGTCAAGAGGAACACCGTTCCTCTATTATTTCCTGGGTCACTGATTAGATGCTACCACCGCATGTGACTTTGGCAGCCATCTTGGGTTAGGCAGAGCTTGTTTAAGGTACTGGCTCCCAGGCTTGGCACGCATTCCACATGTGGGTAGTGTAGGGACAGGTCACTCTTCTGACAGTGACAGTAAAAGCAGTAGGGAAAGGTTCCTGATGAGTAGGAAAAGATCAGGGAATGGAATACTCCCCCATTTTGGCGCACATCAGCCAAGCCAGATTCTATCCCCCCAAGACCTGCTGTTACCCTTCTCTGCAACATTCTGTGAGTGCACTCCATTGGGATGTATCCCTGCTAGGTAGTTGTGTTTGATTGGAGTTTACCTCAATACAGTTCTGTTGTTACATCTGGTCTCTGAGTTTTTACTGCTGCTGCACCATGCTGCACCTCCCCACATATAGACCCCCTATCAGGTTTGTATTGCTGCCTATGTCCCTGCTGGGGAGATTTTCCTTCACATCCCGTGTTATGACTAGGATGGGCAGGGAGACAAATAACACAAACTGACAAATAGAAAGCAGCTAAAGCACTCTTCTATTAGCGTGAGGAAGGCTTCAGACCTCTGTGAGCCTTCCATCTGTGTGTCCATTGCTGAGATTCTCTTCTCTTTCTGTTTGGTCACTGGAAGGAAGTAAAGACAAATTAAGTTCTACAATTTAAGGCCTGGTTCAAAATTATGCATTTTCTAGCGCGTTTTCAGTTTTTCAGAGACACACTATAGTCCATTTAACATGGTTTCTTATGGGTCATGTTCACATTTGTGTATTTTATGAAAAGGGCCAGGGACTTTTTTCTGGCTTTTGGTTTCATAGACTTCAATGGATCAAAAAGGTTTATTGAAATACGCAAAATGCACCTGGAATATGCAAACTGCAACCTGCATAGGTGTGAATCAGGCCTAACCCTTCCCAGCTATCCTAATTTTTTTTTAAAGAAACTGGACATTTTATTTTGTACTAATTGTCTTACTATCAACCTATTCAATGTTGTGTTCAGACAATAAAGATTTTTATTTGCCCACAATGTTTTGTACTGTATATGTATAAAGCTACTATGTCTATGGTAGTGCATGCTGAGAGATTTAAGAACTTCCAGTATTTATTATTACTGTTGCAGGGATTAGGGACAGATGAAGCTGCACTGAGTGAAATCCTCTGCACCAGATCAAATGAACAGTTGAGAGCCATCCAGGCCTGCTTCAAGCAAGGTAAGAGGCGAAGCAGAGTCTAAAATACCCAACTTCCTATTGTATTTGTGTTAGACCAGGCGGTATCGAAAGCTGGGTATACACGTTCTGAAATTTGGTTGGTTCAGCAAGAACTGAAGGAATTTCAGTCTGTGTGTACCGCTCTCTGTTCAACAGAAGCTAGTAGTTAGACTGGCTTCTGTCGAACAGTACTGCTGAAAAAACAGCATTTGATCAGCCGCTGCAGTGCTGATCTGTGTATTCTGACTAGGGGGGAGTCCCTGCTGTCAGAATACAATAGAATAGCTGGATGAACAAAAAGAAAAAACTCTACATGCATAACTGGCTTAACACTAGAGGGATCACCATTATAAGAAAATAGGTCCTGATGCCTCTAGATAGGTCTTAATTTATCGCTAGAGGGATCACCAGCAGGAGGAAGGAAGTCCTAATTCCCTTATATAGATCGTTATATCACTAGAGGGATCACCAGCAGAAGGAAGTAGGTCCTGATTCCCCTATGTGGTTCCTAAGATATCACTAGAGGTGTCACCAGCAGGAGGAAGTAGGTCCTGATTCCCCTATATAGATCCTAAGTTATCACTGGAGGGGTCACCAGCAGGAGGAAGTACAGTAGGTCCTGATCCCCCCTATATAGATCTTAAGTTATGACTATACGGGTCACCAGCTGGAAGAAGGAGGTCTTGATTCTTCTATATAAATCTTAAGTTATCACTGGAATATATATTAAATTTATAAATTGGGAAAAAATCTTAGGAACAAAGAACACGGAGGAGAAATGTGTTTGCTTTAAGAGCATATTAAATAAGGGCATTAGCCAATGGATCCCATTGGGAAATAAATTTAAAAGAGTGAACAAAAGTCCTGGATGGCTTAACTCCTATGTAAAAATGCATATAAAAGCAAAGGAGAAGGCCTTCAAAAAATACAAGGCTGAGGGATCATCATCAGCATTAAGACTTTACAAAGAATGCAAGAAGAAATGTAAGGGTACAATTAGAAAGGTGCCAAATGTGACACCGAAGGGGGGAAGAACTGGATAAGCGGAAGTTCCATTTTTGGGTGGAACTCCGCTTTAAGTATATAAACAGTAAAAAAGGGATGACAGACCATATTGGCCCCATAAAAGAATGAGGAAGGAAATCTGGTTACAAAGGATGGTGAGATGGCAAAGGTATTGAATTTATTCTTCTCCTCAGTCTTCACGAGGGAATCGGGGGTCTTCAGTAACCAAAACTGGAGTGTTTATCCTCATGACACATCACAGGAAGCATCCTCATGGCTAACCGAGGACAAAATTAGAAATAGACTTAGAAAACGTAACATTAAGTCACTGGGATCAGATGGCTTGCACTCGAGATTCCTTAGTGAAATAGTCAAGTAATTGCCAGACCATTGTTCCTAATTTTTACTGACAGTCTACTGACTGGAATGGTACCAGCTGATTGGAGAAAAGCCATTGTAGCACCAATATTTAAAAAGGGCCAAAATACATCTCTGGGAATTACAGACCAGTTAGCCAGTTATATACAAGATTTTAGTAATGAAAACGGTATCATTAGCGGTAATCAGCATGGATTCATGAAGTATCATTCTTGCCAAACCAATCTATTAACCTTCTATGAGGAGGTGAGCTGCCATCTAGATAAAGGAAGGCCCGTAGACATGGTGTATCTGGATTTTGCAAAAGCATTTGACACAGTTCCCCATAAACGTTTACTGTACAAAGTAAGGTCCATTGGCATGGACCATAGGGTGAGTACATGGATTCAAAACTAGCTACAAGGGCGAGTTCAGAGGGTGGTGATAAATGGGGAGTACTCAGAATGGTCAGGGGTGGAAAGTGGGGTCCTCCAGGGTTCTGTCCTGGGACCAATCCTATTTAATTTGTTCATAAATGACCTGAAGGATGGGGTAAACAGTTCAATCTCTGTATTTACGGACAATACTAAGCTAAGCAGGGCAATAACTTCTCTGTGGAAACCTTGCAAGTAGATCTGAACAAATTAATGGGGTGGGCAACTACATGGCAAATGAGGTTTAATGTGGAAAAATTTAAAAAAATGCATTTGGGTGGCAAAAATATGAATGCAATCTACTCACTGTGTGGGGGAGAACATCTGGGGGAATCAAGGATGGAAAAGGACCTCGGGGTCCTAATGAATGATAGGCTCAGCAATGGCATGCAATGCCAAGCTGCTGTTAACAAAGCAAACTGAATATTGGCATGCATTAAAAAGGGGATTAACTGAAGAGATATACATAGTTACAGAGTAGGTGAGGTTGAAAAAAGACACAAGTCCATCAAGTCCAACCTATGTGTGTGATTATATATCAGTATTACATTGTATATCCCTAAAGCGATAAATCGATAATACTCCCACTCTACAGGACTTTGGTCCGGCCTCTCCTGGAGTATCTGGGCACCAGTCCTCAGGAAGGATGTGCTGGAAATGGAGCGAGTACAGAGAAGGGCAATAAAACTAATAAAGGGTCTGGAGGATATTAGTTATGAAGAAAGGTTACGAGCACTGAACTTATTCTCTCTGGAGAAGAAACGCTTGAGAGGGGATATGATTTCAATTTACAAATACCGTACTGGTGACCCCACAATAGGGATAAAACTTTTCTGCGGAAGGGAGTTTAATAAGACACGTGGCCACTCATTAAAGTTAGACAAAATAGGTTTAACCTTAAACTGCATAAAGGGTTCTTTACTGTAAGAGCGGCAAGGATGTGGAATTCCCTTCCACAGGCGGGGGTCTTAGCGGGGGGCATTGATAGTTTCAAAAAATGATTAGATAATCACCTGAACGACCACAACATACAGGGATATACAAAATATTACTGACATATAATCACACACATAGGTTGGACTTGATAGACTTGTGTCTTTTTTTCAACCTCACATACTATGTAACTATGTAACTGGAGGGGTCACCAGCAGGAGGAAGTAGGTCCTGATTCCCCTATATAGATCTTAAGTTATGACTATACGGGTCACCAGCTGAAGGAAGGAGGTCTTGATTCTTCTATATCAGGATATGCAATTACCGGATCTCCAGCTTTTGCAGAACTACAAGTCCCATGAGGCATAGCAAGACTCTGACAGCCACAAGCATAACATCCAGAGGCAGAGGCATGATGGGACTTGTAGTTTTGCAATAGCTGGAGGTCCGCTAATTGCATATCCCTGTTCTATATAAATCTTAAGTTATCACTGGAGAGGTCACCAGCAGGAGGAAGGAGGTCCTGATTCTTCTATATAGATATTTTGTTATCACTGAAGGGATCACTAGAAGGAGGAAGGAGGTCCTGATTGCTCTATATAGATCTTTAGTTATCAATACAGGGGACACCAGCAGGGGGAAGGAGGCCCTGATTTCCTATATAGAGCTTAAAGTGGAATTCCAGGCTTTTCCTAACTAAACTTAAACCTGCTCCCACCCCCTTCTAACTCCTATTCTAACTACCCTGTGAAAGGAAGATGTGTACTATATATTTACCAATTCTGAAGGTTCTCTGGTCCTGTCATGTGAATGGTTTACAGCGGTAGGGAGAGGAGGGACAGCCGACAATGGGTGCCCCATAACAAGTCTATGGTGATGTCACCACAGAGGCATTTCAGCCGTTGTTGGTAATTTCTCCTCTCCTCTCCTTTCTGAATTTGGCCGCTGGGGAGATGACTTGACCGGACCGCAGTGCCCTCAGAATAGGTAAGTGTAAGCATCTTCCTTTCACAGAGTGTTAGAAAGAGGTGGGAGCAGGTTTAAGAATAGTTAGGAATAGATTTCAACTTTAATTAGTTGTGTCTTCCTTAGAATACTGTGTCCTGTTCTGGAGACCTCATTTTCAAAAAGATATTGGTACAATAGAACTGGTCCAGGGATGAGCACCCAAAAGGTCTGAGGGACAAACCTATTAGGAGAACCTGCAGGGACCTAACATATACAGAATAAAGGAAAAGAGGGGAAAAGGGGAACATGTTTTTTTTTTTTTCATTAAGGCTGGATTTACACTGTTGCCATGTGCTAAGCCACATGTTAATGCATGTTGAGATAAAGTAGAATTTAAGCCTCAAGAGGGAGTATGTTCCATTTTAACCCCCCACCCCCATTTTCTTTTTTTTGGCCTCGTTGCCATTCTGGCCTAGGCCAGAATGATGCATCTCTGATCCTACAGTCTCCTGAGATGCTTACATCACATTTCCCAGGAGGCTGCAGGATCGGGAACACAGAGCAGTCAGGGGTCTGGCAAGTACCACTTTAAGGCAGCACATTCATTTTAATGGATTGTCCATGCACCAAGAAAAGGTGCTTGCACTTTTTTTTTTAATGCAGCACACCAAAACACACAGCAGTGCATTAGGTGTACCAAAGAGCAACAGCATAAACCTGCTCTACATATAGTTAATGAAATAACATAACATTTCATTCAACTCCATGCACCACAGTGCATTGTGTGACAAACTCATGTATGGTGACATGCAGTGAGTTGCATATCAATATGTAAAAATGCAGACATGCTGCATTTTTATGCAATGAACTGAAACACACCTGCATGGAGTGAACAGGGCATTTGTTTTCTATGTGCCCTTGCGTTGAGCATGCTTTGATCTATGGAGATCAATGTAGCTCATTTGACATGGATTAAATAAGCCCTTAAATGTAGATGGATGGATCTAATAAAATCGTATATGTTTTATTGTTGAAACATTGTGGTGGCAGACTTCTTTCTCTTATATTGGACGTTTGAATGCCTGGGTACTGGGGCTATCTGAGCACAAGGGTCTCCAACTCATCCTGTTCATTATTAAGGGCTATTTTGGGGTAGTAGCATGATTCTAGGAGTTAAATGTAGATGACCCTAGATCCCATGGCTTGTTCATGTAACAGTCCAAAAACATAATAAAAGGTAAACTCTGGTAATAGCCCATCCCATCGACTTTCCATGTTGTCATTTTTATAGAGTTTAAAACGGAGTTGGAGAAGGCCATTACATCGGAAACAAGTGGACCTTACACTGCGCTCCTCCTGGCCCTTCTCAGGGTAACACATTAAATATTCTAGAAGTGCCATGCCTTCTCCATCTGCTATGAAATTAATCATACCTTTCCATTCCAGGGCAAGAGAGAAAAGGAATCTGGGATTATCGATTATGGACTGATTGAACAGGATTCTAAGGTAGTGCGTCTTCTTGTTTCAACTAGTGGTGTATACTGGTGTTATCCGGTAGAACACATAGCCCAGTCTGAGTGTTGCCCCAAGGCTGGTTCCAGTAAAAACAAAAATCTGGTCTAATGGAAAACTGAGGGATTGGTTTTAATATTAGGAAACTGGGCTGCAGTTAAAAATCATGGGGCCATGTACATGACCAGCGTAGCCTAGATGTCCCCAACCTTCTTTATACTGCCCAACCACTCATACTCCACCATCCCCCTTACCATTATCTAAATTAAGGAGACCACACCTAAATTTGGAGTATATATGGCCATAGCAGCCTTTTTATTAACAAAATATTAATATTTCAAAACTTTTAACATATAAACATCTGTAAACGACAACTATCAATCACTCAGTCTGTTGGTCTTTGACGGCACCCCAAACTTAACACATATTCCACCACTACACTGTGGGACCTTTCTCTATGATAGGCCTCCAGTCGTACCACACCCGCTCGGAGACAACACCCTTCCCGTAGTGCAACCATTACCGTATTCCAGCAAACCGTTCTAACTGGAATACACTAGAGGGGCACATACTACCGATGAGTCCCCAACACTTCCATCTCGTATGTTTTCTGACACCATCAAAGACCAAAACACCACCACAGCCCGCAAGGATAACACCTTACCCTTAAGGGCCCCTCCACACCCGCAGGGCCCGCTGAATCCTGTCCTGTAGACCCAGCGCCCATAAATCAATCCCCACTGCGGACAGGTGAACCCCATCTCCTCGGAGGTTCAATACTGAGCACTTTCCCCCCTTCCTGCCCAGGCCAATTTTCAGCTTTCAGCGCTGTCGCTGTTTAAATGACAATTGCGCTGTCATGCTATACTGTACCCAAACAAAATTTTTTGCATTTTTTTTCCCACAAATAGAGCTTTCTTTTGGTGGCATTTGATCACCTCTGTGTTTTTTTTTTTTTTTTTGCTAAACAAATAAAAAAGACTGAAATTTTGTAAATAAGTACGTTTTCTCCTTCACTGATGGGCATTGATGAGGCTGCACTGCCGGGCACCGATGAGGTGGCACTGATGGGCACTCATAGGCAGCACTGATGGGCACTCATAGGTGGCACAGATGGGCACTCATAGGCAGCACAGGTGGGCACTGAAAGGCTGCACTGATGGGTACTTATGGGTGGCACTGATGGGAACTGATAGGCGGCACTGATGGGCACTGATAGGTGGGCACTGATGGGCATGGATGGGCACTGATAGGTGGCACTGATGGACACTGATAGGTGGCACTGATGGACACTGATAGATGGCACTGATTTGCATCACTGATTAGGAGGCACTGGCAGGTATTTCTGGTGGGCACTGATTGGCATCATGTGTGGGCACACATTGGCATCATGTATGGGCACACATTGCCACCCATGGCCACTAGGGATGCCATCCCTGGTGGTCATCAGTGGTGGCCATCCCTGGTGGTCCTGGTGGCATCCCTGGTGGTCCTGAGTGGGCATCTGAGGGGGGGCTGCGCTGATAAACAATCAGCACAGCCCCCTCCCCATCAGAGGAGCAGCCGATCAGCTCTCCTCTACTCATGAGTGAGGAAAACCCGATAAACGGCTTGGACACGGCTGAGTCTCTCTGTCAGAGACTCTTTACCTAGATCGAAGTTGCGGTATCTCAGACTGACACGACACAACAACGATTGCTGTGATGCGCACCACCAGGGGCGCGCAGCGGCTTGTTATCCTGATCATGTCATATGATGTCCGGTCAGGATATCGCAACCACTTTGCCGACTTCATTTTGCTATATGGCGGGCGGCAAATGGTTAATGTTACTTCACCACTTCACTATTAGCCCATCATTAGCAGGCAATTTTATTACTTTTCAGTTCTGTAATACTTTGACTAACAATTTCTTTAGTGGGGTGAAAGTATTAAAGACGATACTTCAACCTTGGGATCTGCTGATCTGGAACTAACCAATGATTGTCTCTTTCATTCATTAGTTCCTCTTTACTCCCCTTCCTCTGTTGTAAGAGGACTTTCCAATGTAAACACTACAATGTTTACATTTGTAATGGCAGTGATTGGCCATCATAGTGATCACATGATACAGAGCCACTCAAATTGGCTCTGTACACGTTGGGGTTAATAAAACTGGTGGAGATTGGTGCATTTCTGTACAGAAACCAATCAACTTCCAGTTTGTTTTTTTTTGTCCAAGCTTAATTGAACAAGCTGAAGTTAGAAGCTGATTTCTATGCACAGCTGCACCAGATTTTGCACTCTCCAGTTTTAGTAAGTCAACCCTTATATCTGTGAACTGAACTGTCAAATAATGACTTGGTTCACAGCCATTAACGGGTGCAGTGGGTGATTTCTTCAGTGCTCTTTATAACTTGGCTAAGCCCCCTTTCACACGAGGCGGACTCTGTTTCTACGGAGCCCGCCTCGGTCCGCCGATTCAGCGGGAGATCTGTCCGTTGATCTCCGCTGAGCCGGCGGATGACAGGTCCCTCTCTGCTCACTGAGCGGGGAGGGGCTTGTCAGGCGCCGCTGCCGCCTATGGAGGGATCGGACGAAAACGGACAGTATGTCTGTTTTCGTCAGATCTCACCCGATCCGCCAGCAATGGATCTGGACGTAGAGCCATCCGTCTGCTTTTAGCGGATCGGACAGGGTCGGATGTCAGCGGACATGTCTCCGCTGACATCCGACGCTCCATAGACTAACATGGAGCGCCCGTTCAGGTCCGCCGTCAAAACTGACAGGCAGACCTGAACGGTCCGATCGTGTGAAAGGGGCCTTACAGATGATGGGATTTTATACCTCTGCCGACAGACGGCAAACATATTTGTATATAGACATGCATCTAGATTCACCTGCTTTTTCTTTCAATACATTTTTATTGAAATGTTTTAAGGAACATAGTGCATAACTGCAGTCAGGTATGCAGATAGAAGTATAATATCGATGACTTGCAAGTCAGTAGCAGTTGTACATCTAGCAAATGACAAAACGTTTAGCATGTTAAATAGCATAATAACCACTTCAGCCCCGGAAGATTTGGCAACTGAATGGCCAGGCCATTTCTTGCGATTCGGCACTGCGTCGCTCTAACTGACAATTGCGTGGTCGTGCGACGCTGTACCGAAACTAAATTGACGTCCTTTTTTTCCCACAAATATAGCTTTCTTTTGGTGGTATTTGATCATCTCTGCGGTTTTTATTTTTTGCGCTATAAACAAAAAAAAGAGCGACAATTTTGAAAAAAAAACAATATTTTATACTTTTTGTTATAATAAATATCCCCATTTTTTAAAAAAAAAAGCTAATTTTTTCTCAGTTTAGGCTGATATGTATTCTTCTACATATTTTTGGTAATAAGAATCACAATAAATGTATATTGATTGGTTTGCGCAAAAGTTATATCGTCTACAAAATAGGGGATAGTTTTATAGCATTTTTGTTATTATTATTATTTTTCTAGTAATGGTGGCGATCTGCAATTTTTATCGGGACTGCAACATTATGGCGGACACATCGGACACTTTTGACACATTTTTTGGGACCATTGACATTTATATAGCGATCAGTGCTATAAAAATGAACTGATTACTGTAAAAATGTCACATAGACACACTCCTAAACCTTGTGGACAGCCTTCCCAGAAGAGTTGAAGCTGTTATATTTGCAAAGGGTGGACCAACTCAATATTGAATCCTATGGACTAAGACTGGGATGTTATTAAAGGCAGGTGTCCCAATACTTTTGGTAATTCAATGTATATTGAGTTCACTATAGAAGAAACAAAGGAATGCATAAGTAGGGACCATCCCTATGGAAGAGACTAAGTAGATAGGAGAAGGAGAGAGGAGACAGAGGGGATAAGAAAAAAGGAAAGTGGAAATGGACACCAGGAACCCCCCCCCAACCGGAACCCCAGGGTCTCAGTGCTCATAGCAATGTATAACTGGCCATTGATATAGAAGGGTGAGCAAATTCACCTGCTTTTTTATAAATGTGTGCCTAAGTAGTGATGCAAAAAATAGGTTCCTCAGGTTGGGACTTTAAACGGGCCACAAACGGTTTTGTAGAAAAAGTATATAAATTTATTGCACATTGATGCCAATCACAACATAGAAATGGGAATAAAAGCAACAAACACATATATTGGGAACAGAAATGAAAACAGCTGCGGAGAAAGCCCAGAACTTGTCGGACAGACAGAACCCCCAACAAAATGCAGATCCTTTTCAGGGTCAAAGGGCTTGCGGGTTCCAAATCTGTAGCTTATATCCCAAATGTTAATGCTTCACCCATACAGAAAGAAATCATAACTCAAAAATGAAAAGAGAGCTATGTCCGTCAGAGCAGCGCACAGGCATCAGACCAGGGAGATGACGACAGCCAATGATCCACATAGGACGAAGTAGTCCCACTACACAGTTTATGGTATATCTCTATATTGACCATGAATTTAGAGGAGAAATATAATACTTCTTCCCCCTAAACACGCATCCAGGTGATAGGGAGTGGAGTCTGGGTCTTGGATCCAACCGTCCAGATCATCATAGGTTAGAAATGGTTATACAAGTCAACCTGATAGCTGGAAGGGCCTTATTGATCTTATGGCTGAGATGGAATAGTGTGGCTGTTTGTGTCTGCCAGGTGGAACCTGGCATGGTATAGAGATATACCATAAACTGTGTAGTGGGACTACTTCATCCTATGTGGATCATTCGCTGTCGTCATCTCCCTGGTCTGATGCCTGTGCGCTGCTCTGACGGACATAGCTCTCTTTTCATTTTTGAGTTATAATTTCTTTCTGTATGGGTGGAACATTAACATTTGGAATATAAGCTACAGATTTGGAACTCACAAGCTCTTTGACCCTGAAGAAGATCTGCATTTTGTTTTTTCGATACATGTTGGACGTTCTGTCTGTCCAAGTTCTGGGCTTTCTCCGCAGCTGTTTCCATTTCTGTTCCCAATATATGTGTTTGTTGCTTTTATTCCCATTTCTATGTTGTGATTTGCATCAATGTGCAATAAATTTATATACTTTTTCTACAAAAACATTTGTGGCCCATTTAAAGTGCCAACCTGAGGAACCTATTTTTTACTCTATGTATCAGGGATGTGGTCCACAATCAGTTCAGTCAAGTAGTTGCGGCAAAGGGCTTCCTATATAAGTAGTGAGGCAGATAAATGACAGCTCTGGAACATGCTTCTTCAAAAACGAGTCATCACTGACAGTTTCTGTATATCTTTCCTGACATTTCTGGATTTTATCCCCTTTATTTAAGATGCTGAGTGAGGTGGGACCTAAGAATAACCCCAATGATGCCCAGTGGATTACAGTCTTTGCAGAACGACCCAAAGGACACCTCAGACGAGGTACACACCAAAATATAAACATGTGCTGTATGAGGCTTCTGTGCCATTATAACAGGGCTTTTAGAGTTAAAAAAAATTTCAAGACGGTGGTGTCTGTTTTACCTTCCCTTACTAACTACTGCACCTATTTGGTCCTAGTGTTTGACCACTACAAGAAATCCACCTCTGTGGACATAGAAGATGCTATAAAGAAGCAATTTAAGGGGGATTTCCAGAAATCACTCTTGACTCTAGGTAAGTGCCTGTATACAGTATGTGTATAGAAAATGAAAAGAAAATAGTACAACATATATACTGAATCCATACTCATAGGCTTTTCAGCAGCTGAGGTTGTCTGACTGCACCTGTAGCTGTCCACTGATCAGTATGTAGATGCATCCTCCAGAGCAGCCTTTCTCAACCTTGGAGGATATATCTACAGCTCACATGATATTAGCAACACCAAGGATCCTTACATTGGTGGTCAGTGGGAAGAATGTCCCTTAAATTAGTGATCAGTGGGAAGAATGCCCCTTACATTGGTAATCAGTGGGAAGAATGCCCCTTACATTGGTGATCACTGGGAAGAATGCCCCTTACATTGGTGATCAGTGGGAAGAATGCCCCTTACATTGGTAATCAGTGGGAAGAATGTCTCTTACATTGGTGATCAGTGGGAAGAATGTCCCTTACATTGGTGATAAATGGGAAAAAGGTCACCCTTACATACAACTAACATAATCATTGGTGTCAGTGGTTACTTACATGAGAAACAAATAGAGAAGTTCTACTGGTCCCCTGCTGCTGGCTTTGCGGGGTGTTTTTGGTGACAGAAATCTGCAGGCACAACAAAGTAAAAGAACAAACTATTAGTGGTCACTGCTCAAGAAAGAATTAGCAAGCTCAGGAGGAACCTTAGGGCTCCATTGAACCATGTTCGAGGAAGGCTGCTTCAGAGAGATGGAGAGATTTCTCACTAAGGCCTTGTACACACGGCTACATATAAGTCTATACTATATAGGAGTCACCAGTGTTTTTTTTTTTGGGGGGGGTGGCAAAGAATCCCCCCCCCCAGTTGGCCATTGGCACATCCCCCCTACACTGTAGGTTGGTCAGGTCACCCACCCCCCAGGCAATTAATCGGTCATCCAGCCCCACACTTACCCCATCTAGGTCACGGGCAGGCAGCGCTCCTATGGGCCGTGGCTTTCATCACGTCTCCCCCTCCTTGGCATCATGGCGGCTTCCGCCGTGCGTCTCCGCCCTCCTCCTCCTAGGTGTCCAATCAGATCGTCTGTCCTTTCAGATAATCAGGTGATGGGTCTCAGGACCCGCTTTATGATTGGCCAGGATGAGGATCAATGTGACAATAGAGAATATTCATTTGCTATTGTCACACAACTGGGTGGGCTCAGGGCGCAGTGCTCTGCGCCCCGAGCCCACCCTTTATTTGAAGCCTAATAGAGCCTCTGGCTCTAATTACGTGCTTAAAAAAATCCACCCCCTCCCCCATTGGAACCCATGCGTCCGGCACCCTGCATGTAGATTAGAGGGCTGGACGCATGGATAGGGGGGGCAGCACCATGCTCCCCTAATGGAGGGGCCGCCACTGGGAGTCACCCTTAACTGCTGGGCACTGGATCTGGATGTATTTATTCTGTTTAATAATGCATTGACCACATTTGTAGATGAAGTTACTGTATTTCTTTTGTACTGAAAAAAACTTGATAAACTTTTATTATCTACTGAAATCCTAAAGTCCTTTCATATATCTATTTTCTATTTTTTCCATCTCACAGCGGCTGTAATTAAGGATACTCCCCTTTACTTTGCAGACAAACTGTACAGCACTATGAAGGTGATTACTATTTTTTTCCCACTATGAAAAGTTTTATGTATAAAAGTGTAACATAAGGATATAATGCTGCCTTATTTAAAGGAGGCTGCACCCAAAGGAGAAATTATTTTAGATATACTGTAGGTAGAGCCTAGTGGAATAAGTAACCCATTCTATTCATATCTGTTGAACGTTGGCTTGGTTCCCGTCCATCCTGGGTTACCAGATGTTCCCTTCTTGTTTGGATGTTTCCCCTAAAAAGAACAGGAAAATTTCTTAACGGTCATGGTGGACCTGGTAACTCAAGCATGATGAGATGTTACCACCAGAGATACATATGAGAAATGTTTAGGTGATTAAACGCTTCAATATCTACCAGAAATCTGAAATATGAATTTTTTCTCAATTGTATTTCTTTTTACATGTGTTGTCTTATATCAAGGGATCTGCAAACTTTCTAAACAAAGGGCCAGTTTTAGACTTTAGGGGGGCCGGACTGTGACCAGTGGGAGTAGAAAATGCCCAGGCGTCAGTGAGACTAAACAATGCCCCATAGTTGGTTTTAGTGGGAAGAATAGTGCCCTGTTGTTGGTATTTCTGGGAATAATAGTACAATTGTTAATATCGGTTGGAGGAATAGTAGCCCATCATTGCTGGTCTGTGGGAGGAATAGTGCCCCACCACTGGTGTCAGTGGGAGGAATAATACCCCATCATTGGTGTATAGTGGATAGTATAGTGACCAAAGGTAAGCAAAGGGCCACATCCAGCCTCTGGGCTGAAGTTTGGAGACCACTACTTTATATCAATGTGTTCTTACTTTGTAGAGTGTAGACATTCTTTATTATCTGTGACACTTAGTCTGGAGAACAGTTTTGCTTTATTATGCCCGTATGCTTGATGGCAGCCTGTGGAAAACTGACTAAACCAAATGTTTTCATCTCTACTTGGAGAAAGTCTGTGTATTATGGTCTCTCCTGCTATTCAGGTCTATTACAACATAGTTGTAAATCAGCCTCTAGAAAGCTGAAACGTGGAAACTGCCATTGCTGTCTAAAATTGCTAGAAGCCTGGCTGTCATGGTGACCCCCTGGATTTCTTACTTTAAACGTGAACTTCAGCATTGTGGAGTAAATATGATCACCACCCCCTCACCTGAAGCCCCTCCAGGTTTTTAAAGAAAAAAACCCCATAAATAATTTTTTTTTCTTGCAGTCTTCTAGCAGGTCGGATGACGTCACTGGTACTTGCTCCGGTGGAGGGTGGGCATTCTTCCCGAATATAGCAGCACTCATGTAATGACATGCGAGTGCCACTAAGTCCTGGAGTACTGTGATTCCAACACCCTTAGCGGGATGTGTCAGCGATGGGCTGGGCTCACAGGAAATGGGCAGAATAATGCTATTGACATTCTGTCCAAAGAGGACAACCGGTGTTGGAGCAAGTAGAAAGCTGGTGACAGCGCTGGAGCATAGAGAGGGTAAGAGCTTGGGCATTTTTTTAAATGTATAGGAAAGGAGGGAGCATAAAATGATAAATAACTGGACTTCAAATTGTTGTGGTGCATTTCTGGGTGAAGGTTTATGTGCGTTATGCCAGGTGATAATATGCATTGCATTAAGGAAGTCTATACATTTGAATAGGCTGCCTAACGCACCACAACACTCCAAAACAGGTGCCTGCGTTATATTTTGTAATGAGCACTATGGTCTGCTGCAACACACTCAGGATGAATGGCAACACAGCGCACCAATGAGCATTGTAGTAAGATGTACATTACTGCAACAAAACAGTGTGAACCTAGCCTTAGTCACTGACCAGGAGCATGCATGCGCTTAAGGACCTCTTTTCTCTAACCTTCCTCACCTGTATACTTGTTCTGGCTTAACGATTCATAAAGCATTAAAGCCTAACACAGGGCACAAAAAAAGTTTTCCCATGCAGTGGTGCTGTGCCAACTTCTTGTTTTTGTCTAGGAAATAGGAGAAACCTTTTACCTCATAACCCTATAGCGATCCTCTCCTTCACCAGCAAACAGTGCTTCCCCACGATCCAGCGGTGAACTGTTCCTGATGTCCTCAGGTCCAGAGCAGGTCTATGGGTTTGAGGACATCAGGAACAGTCCATGGCCATAAATAAGACCGCTAGGCCGTAGAAGGGGGGTGGGGGGCAGAAGCCACAGGGAGGGAACATTGTTGTGCGGGGGGGACCGGGGGATTGGAGGATTAGGTAAGTATATCTCCGTTCTCCAGTCCTCTAGACAGAAACAAGCAGTTGACCCATGCAGTGCAGGCACAGCCCCACTCCATGGGAAAACTATTTTTTGCCCAGAGTTGGGCTTTAAAGTCAGAGTCAGCAAGGCAACTAACATGTATTAGAAGGATGTATCAGTCCAGTATTTCTTCAAACAAGGTCTACTTCAAATTCCATCAGCATTTTAAAAGGTAGTATACAGTATGTTGAGTATCCTTCAAATACAGTATGCAAGTGATTTCTAAAGCATCTTGTGTCCTTGGGCAGGGTATGGGGACAGATGACAAGGCTGTTACCCGCATCCTTATTTCTCGGAGTGAAGAGGATTTGCTGAGCATCCGAGTGGCATATAGGAGGAAATATGGAAAATCGCTCTACTCATCTATTCAGGTACTTTATATTTTGCAAAACTGGAACTTCGGCCATGGCACATGCTGGATCTTTTCCTATTCAATTCTCCTGATCAGCATGTGGGTGGGGCCTCCTCGCCATGCACGTGGGGCACCTTTCTCGCATGTACACGCTCATCAATATCTAGAACCAGGCGGGACCATGTTCATGTTCCACCCTAAAATAGGGTGAAACATGTAACATGCTCCCAAAGGTGAACTTATCCTTTAAGTGTAGCAATTAAGAGGGACACTGCTGAGCCCATGCCCTCTCCATCAGTCCAGCGTACATCTGCCACCTCACTCCCAGTGACTCTTAACATGTTCAGCTCACCAGTACCATGCGGCTAGGTACATGGGGTCTCCGTACCGCAGGTATGGTCCCAGTTAACCCAGGGGCCAGAATACCGGCCCTCTTGATACCAGAGGGCTTGTCAACTTTGCCAAGTAACACGCTTCATGACCGGCTGCTATACACTTCCAACAAGTTCTTGATTATCCAGGGCAACTGCTCTCCACCCCAACTCTCCTTCCGAGCTAACTTTTCCTAGTGGTCTTGCTTCATACCCCATGTGTGCTTTAAAGACTGCGTTCTTCTGATAAGCCGTGTACCACCTTGCACCCCTTCTTCAGACCAGGCTCAATAACAGTTAAAGAACTTTAAACAGTTCAGGAACATTACAACATTTAAGTGCATCTCAGTCCATTACCTATTATGTGGCTGCCCAGGCATACTTGAAAAGGTTTGAGTCAAAAACTGGTAATCTCCATAACTGGTGAATCCCTTGGGGTGGCAGATGAAGATTACATCCTTCCAGGTGTTTTCAACAGAAGAGCCCTGTAGCCCACCCTTTCTCCTGTATATATATCAACTGGGAAGGAAGGCAAGACCCAAAAAGCCCAGGAAACCTGCGGAAAGAACTTAACTCCTACCTAGCCTGGGCAGCCTAAGCTCACTTGCTGTAGCAGAACATTCCCCTTGTAGGCAATAGTCTACAAGCCCCAGGCAGCTTCTTAATGCCAAACTCTTGGAAACTTGAAAATAGAAAATAAGATTTACTTCCTCCACTCCTCCACACTACTAGACCAGTCCCTACAGCATCTTCTCCCCCATGCTCCAGTGGTCTAAGATCCTGACATCTACAAGACCAATGCAAGGTCCATGAGGGTCATTGGACGCAATGACAATGAGAGACAGTCCACTGCCAAAGCGTGGGTGAGTGCTGTCTGCCAGAGGAGTGAAAGATTGGGCAAATAAAAGTGTGTTTACTTTCCCCTAGACCAAAGCAGTCAATCCTCACAGTGTGAGCGCAGTCTGCTCTAGAAAGGTAGCAGCAGAGCTTACTGCTATGGGCAATGCAGACAATTTTCCTTCGCATAGTCCTTCATTTAGGAAGAAATGTCATGAAAAAAAACAACGGAACCTCTTTTTCTGATCTCCTTCTGATCAGGGAGCAATAGATGAACGAGGGAGCTACACCCAGTGCCTCGTCACCCATGAGGCCAATTTAGGTGGCTGCCTCAGGTGGCTTTTATGGAGGCCCAGTGGTGGCTGCACTAAGGTTGATTGTCTGTCTGTACTACACATTTGTTTAGCCCTTGTTGTGTTCAGCCCCTGGGCCGCACGGTGTCTCTTATTGTTATGATGCAGGTATCCCCCTGCACCATAACAACTAATGACGCTGTACTGCCTGGTCACCTGCATCTTAGCAACCAATGATGCTGTGCACAGCCAGCATCCTAGCAAACAATGATGCTGTGCACTGCTAGTGTCCTAGCAACCAATGTGACTGCGTGCTACTAGCATCCTAGTAAACAATGATGCTGTGCACTGCCAGTGGCCCAGCAGCCAATTATGCTGTGTGCTGCCAGCATCCTAGCAAACAATGATGCTGTGCACTGCCAGTGTCCTAGCAACCAATGTGACTGTGTGCTACTATCATCCTAGCAAACAATGATGCTGTGCACTGCCAGTGTCCCAGCAGCCAATTATGCTGTGTGCTGCCAGCATCCTAGCAACCAAAGATGCTGTGTGCTGCCAGTGTCCTAGCAACCAATGATCTTGTGCACTACCAGTGTCCTAGCAACCAATGATGCTGTGTGCTTCCAGTATCCTAGAAACCAATGATGTCATGCACTGCCAGTGTCCTAGCAACTGATAATGCTGTGTGCAACCAGCATCCTAGCAACCAAACCAACCAGCCGCTTGTCCCAGTTTGACAGGTTCGCAGGTGCAAGGGGCAGCCCTAACTACAGACACTGCACCTATGGGGCTGATCACCTGCAGACCTGTCAAATTGGGATGAGTGGCAGCATCTGTATCCACATGCACATACAATGGCATCCTGCATGCAGCACTTGGTGACTCAAGACACATAGCCCATTCACAAACTACAGACCTCAGCGCCCATGTAAATGAGGCTTAAAAATTAATAAACTGACCCTAAATATTATAGTTTTCCTTTACAAAAAGTATTTTCAAAAAGGTATGTGTATTGCCCCTACTAGTCAACCCAAGTACGGGTTAGAAAATGAAATTGTTTTCTTCTGGCTGTATTAATAAATTGTTTTAAGGCAGAATTTTGTAAAAAAAAGGCCCAATGGATTAGTGTCACTCAGTAGAAGATTTTTTTTCTGTGCATTTTTCTTTAAAATATCTTTTCTTTTTTTATTTATCTTTCAGAGTGATACCAAGGGAGACTACAGATCAGCATTGCTGCTGCTGTGCAGGGCTGAAGATATCTGAAGATACAGTTTACACGTAGATCTATCTATTTGGTTGGAGGATGTCCATACACAATTCGATTTTCTTTGGAAAACTCATAGAAAATTTGTTTGTCAGAACATTTCTTCTTGCCAATAAGTCAATTTAATTTGAAAGCCCTTAAATTTTCACCCAGACCTGCTATCTGAATGAAATTCCAAAGGTATACAATATGTACGACGAGACTTCCAAACTAAAAAACATATTCTCTGTTTTTCATTCAGGAAACATTTTCCATCCTTCTCCTCTTGCATCTTGCTTTAATTTTGGAATGAATGGACTTTCCTGAACGAAAACCACATTCACTGTTAGAAATTCATTGTTTAAAAAAGAAAAAAATTCCATCCTGCTCCTTTGAATCTTATCGTCACTATGGTTGAAAAAGTATGTTGAGTTGACCCCACTAAGCATTACAAAACTGAACGTTCTGGAAACAAAAAAATTTCAAACAAAATTCTACTGGTGTATGGCCAGCTTGAGAATCCATCAGCATTAGGATCTGACCTGAGATGTTCATCAATAGAGACGAGCTCGGTGACATGAGCCCAAACCCGCCTGAGCTATCCCACTGGAAAGCATTCAAAACCAACAGCCAGTCCTAGGCGGTGGAGGAATTTCCTGCCTCACAGCCACATGTACGCAAGGGGCGGGGAATGCCTCTGCTGCTTATGATTGGCTGTTGGGTTTGACAGCTTCCTGGTGGGAAGCTCATCCCATTTGTCAAAATGGCTCTAACTGTCAAAAATACTTTTAAATCTGAGACTGCTGATATTGACCTGACCAGCAGAGATGGTGTTATTCTGGTACAAATCAAACAATGGTGTACAATACTCCACAGAGTGATGCTCACTGCTATTTTTACATTAAAATGATATTTCATAAGACTTTTTCTTGTAGTTTTTTTCAAAAATGGTATCGTAGCTATACTTAGCCCTGGGGACCAGGGTGACATAATGGGGTGGAGGTACTAAAGGCATATAGACTTTGCAAGCACAGTGTCTCCAAAGATTAGTAAATGAGGTAAAGCTTCACTTTGCAAAGAATACTGTCCTGGAAATTTTAAGCTTCCCCTTATAAGCAAATAATTTCTTTGCGCTTAAAAGCACAAATACAGCTCTCTTGTATAATGCCAGGAAAGCGCGCTTGTATATCTCCAAGTAACACAGACACAGATGCTGGTATCATGTTGAGCTTAGAAGAATCCTGCCATAGAATGCTCTACTGCTTTTATTTACACTGTGAACATGAATAAACAAAGGAAGGTGGTGGCTTCAGAATCAGCCAATCACACTTGTATTCTTTCAAAAGAACCAATCACACACATGTATATATTCAAATAGAATTACAGTAGTGACGTGTGCAGATGGTCGTGTGCAGAGCCATGCGGCAAGCATCCTGTGAGACAAAAGTGTCTCACAATTTGAACACTAACTACATGGCTCTGAACACGATCATGTGCACACTCCCACTGCTACCAATGACGCGAGCCTTACTCTATCATGGCTCAGTGAACCATAATTTTTGTATGGTAATGCTATGGTTCCCATGTATGCAGATCTGCCTGCTTGGAGTGTTAATGGAGTCGCCATGAGGTGGCCAGTCCCTTGGCGAGGCATAACCGATCATCCCTAAAAGAGCAAACAGATCTGCCATGTCCAAGGGAAGGTCCCCGCAGCCAGTGGTCTTCCACCAATGTCTGTGTGTGCGAACACACTCACATGAGCGTATTACAGCAAAACTGACACTGGGGGACATCTGACGACATACATTAATACAAATTTCCACAAAAATACCCAATCACATGCAAGGAAAAAAATAAATAAAAAATAATATTTAGCTTGCACATGATTAGATGATGGAAGTCAGCAGAGCTTTACCACATTTACTAAGCTCTTGAGCAACTGCTATTTGCCTTCAGTAAATCCACCCCAATATGTTCTCATACTTATTTTATTTACCACGTGCACAATTTCCTTATGCATTACAACCAAAGCCTCCTATAGATAATAAAACGTTCATGTTGATGCCCCTGTTGGTGTGGTGAGGGGAAAATTGTGAAGTTTTGTTAAAAGTAAGATCAGGCACTGTTTACCCACAGCCATGTACAGTCCCGATTGCCCAATTGATCAAGGTTCCAGAAAAATAAAAGCCTTTATGAGGGGGTAAATACAGATCATGGAGCCCCATAGCACTGGTGACCACTTTTGACCTCCCTACTGTCATTGATCTTAACATAAATGATATCTAAATTAAGGACAAGTAGCAGGAGAGCTGTCAGAAAAGTTAGCATACTACTAGGGACAGTGGCGGCTGGTGCTCCATATTTGGGGGTGGGGTGGGGTGGCAAACAAACCCTCCCCTGCCCGCCATGCTCGCCAGCCCATCTCGCAAGCCCGCCAGCCCCGCACTTACCCCATCCAGGTCAGGGGCTGCTTCCCCGGCTTCTCCTCCTGGCTAATCTGGTCGCTTCTCCTCCTGGCCAATCCGCTCGCTTCTCCTCCTGGCCAATCCGGTCACTTCTCCTCCCAGCCAATCCGGTCTCAGGACCCGCTTCCTGTCTTAATTGGTTGATTGTGGAATGTTGATTCGCTATTGTCACAAGTGGGTGGGCTCAGGGCGCAGTGCTCTTCCCCCCGAGCCTAACCTTTTTCAAGCCTCCGGCTCTAATCATGTGCTTCACAAAAAAAAAAAAAACCCTGTAGAACTCTATGTATCTGATGCCCTGCATGGAGATTAGCGGGCGGCGTATAGAGATTAAGGGGGGCGCCCCTTATGGACGGGCCGCCGCTGACTAGGGTTTTGGGGTGTGTTTGGGTTTGGCTACGGCTTTGGCTGAACCCAGAGAAGGCAGCTGTCAGGGCTGGGCCAATTTCCTGACCCATAGCTGCAAATACAAGTGCCATAAGTGGCAGGGATGCTTGTGATATCTTCAAAGTAATATGGCCACATGGCCATATTAGATCAATGTCTTGGGAATAGGGGTTAAGGTTTCGGGGGTTAGGGTTAATTAATTTTTTAAAATTTTAATTATATTTTATCTATTTAAAAAAGGGTATGAATCTTTCTGATGGGATTTCAGTAGGCAGCACATTCAAGTAAATGGGTTAATCCAACACAATACACATTAACCTGTGTACGTGCATCAATGCATATGCGTTACCGCAGCCTAGCTGAAAGTAGATGCAAACCTAATCTCTAAAATCTCATAGAAGATTTAAGATATTGTCATTTTAAAATATATTTTCAATCATTTTGAATCTACAGTCCTCTGTGTCCTTATGCATTGTTGCCCCCTCTGTGCTCCCCATGCTATCTACCCCCTCAGCACTCCCTATATATATCTTCCCTCATACAGTAATGCCATTTGAGTCCCTTTAGCTGTATTTAAGGTCTTAAAATACATTTTGACGTGACTTTTCTATTTTTTAATTGCTTGATCTTCTGTATTGCTGTAATTGTATTAAATATAGAGATTTGTAAATTATCCACTATGGGGAGCTCTGAATTTGTATTTCATTCTATTCCATATTGGTGTAATTGTTTTGAATGTAGAGATTTGTAAATTGACTACTAAGGGAGCTCCTGATTTAAATTGTATTCATTCTCCCTGTTAAAACCTCTTCTCTTTTTTTTTTTTTTTTTTTTGATCAGACTAAGAATCTTTTTCCTTTTTTTAAGTTAGGTAAATATATGTTGCATATTAACCACTTCAGCCCCGGAAGGATTTATTCACTTCCTGACCAGGCCATTTTTTGCAATACGGCTCTGCGTCGCTTTAACTGACAATTGCGCGGTCGTGCGATGTTATACCCAAACAAAATTGAAGTCCTTTTTCCCCATAAATTGAGCTTTCTTTTGGTGGTATTTGATCACCTCTTTTATTTTTGCGCTATAAACAAAAAAAGAATGACAATTTTGAAAAAAAAAACAATTTTTTTTACTTTCTGCTATAAAACATTAAAAAAAAATGTAAAAAAACGAAATTATTTATCAGTTTGGGCTGATATTTATTCTGCTACATATTTTTCGTAAAAAAAAAAAAAATCACACTTATGCCCCGTACACACGGTCGGATTTTCCGATGGAAAATGTGCGATCGGAGCGTGTTGTCGGACATTCCTACCGTGTGTGGGCTCCATCGGACTTTTTCCATCTGGTTTTCCGACACACAAAGTTTGGGAGCAGGCTATAAAATTTTCCGACAACAAAATCCGTTGTCGGAATTTCCGATCGTGTGTACACAAATCCAACGCACAAAGTGCCACGCATCCTCAGAATAAATAAAGAGATGAAAGCTATTGGCTACTGCCCCGTTTACAGTCCCGATGTACGTGTTTTACGTCACCGCGTTCAGAATGATCGGATTTTCTGATAACTTTGTGTGACTGTGTGTATGCAAGACAAGTTTGAGCCAAAATCCGTCGGAAAAAATCCTAAGATTTTGTTGTTGGATTGTCCGATCAATGTCCGACCGTGTGTACGGGGCATAAGTATATATTGATTGGTTTGCGCAAAAGTTATTGGGTCTACAAAATAGGGGATAGAATTATAGCATTTTTATTATTTTTTTTTTCCTAGTAATGGCAACTATCAGTAATTTTTAGCGGGGTTGCGACATTGCGGCGGACAGATCGGACACCTAACTGACATTTTTGACACTTTTTTGGGAACCAGTGACATTATTACAGTGATCAGTGTTAAAAATATGCACTGTTACTAATGACTCTGGCAGGGAAGGGGTTAACATCAGAGGCGATCAAGGGGTTAAATGTGTTCCCTGCAGGTGTTTTCTAACAGTATAGGGGACTGTATGATTGGGGAAACACACAGATCCATCCTCCTGCTTAGCAGAAAGACAGGATCTATGTGATATCCCCTGTCAGAACGGAGATCTGCCTTGTTTACACAGACAGACCCTCGTTCTGTCACTGCGGGCGGGGAATGATCGCGGGTGGCTAATTGGCTCCCCCGCTGGCCAATGGGAGCGTGCGCACCCCCACAAAAGCGAGTTCCTGAGCCGACCTACACCTACGGCGATTTGCGGGAGTATAATGACGGCGGCTGGTCGGCAAGTGGTTAACAAGGATCCCCGTGTTATATGACCAGAAAGGACAGCTGGAGGTAAGAGTAAGAGGTAAATTGGGTATCTGGCGCTCCAGGAGGTAATGCCCTGAAATTAGGATAATGTACATTTGGTTGGACAGTCATAAAGGTGATACAAAGTTGAACCTTGGTTCACTTGAACATTGTGCATATCTTCTGAGCTGCACCATCTGGAATCCCCTGATCCAACTATGCAAGTCTTTTTGTTACATATGGTTGAATTTTTGTAATAATGGAGCTTATGCTGCGCATTGAAAAGGCAAAATACAATATATTAGATGAATGTTTTTCCTTGTTTTCCACCCATTTTTTCAGCAATCATCCTCTCCCTTCGGGTCATTTACTTAAATCCCTGTGCACTACATGCTGAAAAATGGAGGACGTAATTGTTTCTGCCAACCAACAATGGTGGGATGGCTTTTTCTTAGAACAATACCTCCTCCATAAAATCACTCCTAGAGGACTTAAGTTCTTGAGTTCTCAAGCATTTCTCCTTCTTAGACCCCGGTTTGCTGAAGGAATGGGAGTATATTTCCGAATTCTGTACGGAAAAATGGGTGAAGGTTATTATTACCCAAAAAAAAAAAGAAATATGAGACCCTCATCCTAAAAATTAAAAAATTGTGTAATGACATTGTACAGAGTATCCCACAATTACCACACACTTGTTTAAGAGAAACACCATTAAGAAAGAGGATTAACTCATTGCCAACAAAGTAGGCAAATTTAGGAATGATATAGATGACTACACAACCAAAAAGGTTTTTTGCTGGAAAAAATCTAGAAGTCCTTTTCCATAGAGTGCCTTGGGCAGCTGGCAGTATGTAGTGCGATGCAAGAGAGCGTCTGCATCTAGTGTCACAGTGACCTGCTTCGCGAATATCCTCCATGGAGGTTGCGCTTTTTGTTGGTGGTAGGAGAAAGTCACTGTACCAGTCAGGCAGGTCTATTACAGGGATCTCTAGGGTATTGCAGAAATGTTCCAGGGACTTCAGGGACTCTGAGATTTGCTGTTCGGCCTTGGCTGTTTGCAGAGAGGCAAAAAGGAAACTTCCAGCGGTAGCTGATGGATTCAGAGCGTAGGAGATCTAGGAGAGGTCTCAGCTCTTTTCTGCGCTGCAGGGTGATATTTGATAGATCCTGGAAGATTTTTACTTCTGCGCCGTGGGACATCAGGCAGCCTCTATTGCAGGCTTTCCTAAGGCTTTCTTCCTTCTGGGGGAAGCTAATCAGGCAGCAGACTACAACCCTTGGGGGATCTGTGTCTCTTCCTTGGGGTCTGAGTGCTCTGTGTAAGCATTCCATCTCTATTGGGGCGTCTGGGGGCCTCTCCAATAGGTCGTTGAATAGGGCAATAGTAGTGCAGGTGAGCTGATTGGGTTCAATGGTTTCAGGCAACCCTCTTACCCTTAAGTTGTGGTGCCTGCCACAGTTGTCAAGATCTTCCAGATGTCGGTGGAGCTCTCTCAGGTGTATGGAGTGCGACTTAGTGACTTGCTGTACTTGACAGGGTGAGGCGCCATGGCGGGCTGTCGTTCTCTCCACCTCCCCCAGTCTGGCCCTGATGTTGTGTATGTCATCTTGCAGGTCAGAGATGGCTGCCGAGAGAGTATTTTTTATATCTGCTGCGATCTCGTGCAGATCGTGAAGGCTGGGTGCAGATATTTCTCTGCCCGCTGCAGTGTTGCTCCTTTCCTGTGATCGGAGTGGGCTGGTGCTGGGAGAACAGGATCTCTGTGAGGAGGCCTGTGTATCAGACATGGCGCCCCTCTGCCTGTGTGTGCAGGATTAACTCCGGGATGTTACCACTTAGCTGGGTTACCAGGTCTCGGGGCGAGCGGGACCTGGTAGCAGAGGCGCTGCGGTGTGTTTTCCCTGTCATTCCGTGTGTGGTACCGCTGTTAGTGAGAGTGCAGGACCTCATGGTGACGGAGCTCGGGAGTTAAGTGACCATCTCGGACCAGGACCAGACCACGCCCCCCAGAAAACATTCTTATCAAACATTGGCCAATTTTGTTGGAAGATCCCCTCTTGGGCTTGTCTCACGCAGAAACCCAAAGTCTCCTACCGCAGGGCTAAAAACATCAGAAGCCAAATAGCACCTAGTAGAATTCGTAAGTTCCAGTCCATCCCCACCATCCACAAACCCCTTCATCCCACTGAAAAAAATTATACCTCATTTGTAAATTTGTTGATCAAAAAAAACTTTCACAACAAAAGGAAAGACATATGTCATCAGAGATTTTCATAATTGCTCTAGTGAGTATGTAATATACTGCCTGACATGTCCTTGTGGTCTCCTTTATGTAGGGAGGACCATCTGTCCCCTACGCCAACAATTTGGTAAGCACAGACGATTAGTTGAGAAGGGATGTGACAAACACCAAAGATCCACTGTGGGTCTACAAGTTTGGGTGATTGAGGCCATCTCCAGAAATCTTCCAGCTGCAGAGTGTTTTAAATGGTTATGTCGGCAGGAGACCTTCTGAATATACACTTTAAACACTCTTTCACCAGGGGGGTTCAATGAAGAGATTGAGATACATACTTTGTTATAATACATGCTCGTAGAGACCCTTTTTTTAAAATATCATTTTATTTTTTACAGTGGACCCGCACGGTCAATATCTTCAATTTGGATATCGTTGGGTCCTTAGCCTGTGGTTGGGGGTGGTGGGATTGTAAGTAATCATCTCTCACATGTAACATTACATATGTTGGTGTGTATCTGCATATGTGTAGTCATGCAGTATACACATATACATATTATGATACCTTTTTTTTTACATATATGAATTCTGTACAGCATCATTTCCATAATTTTATACAATATTTATTAGGCATATATATACTTTTTAATACTTTCTTTATATATATATATATATATATATATATATATATATATATATATATAGTATATGTGTATATATATATATATATATATATATATGTGTATATATATATATATATATATATATATATATATATATATATGTGTATATATATATATATATATATATATATATATATATATATATAAAATCTCTTTTTATATATATTTTTTTTATATATTTTCGAATTCCAATATCTAGATTGTGTTGTTTGTCAGATTTTCAGCCTTTTGTAATAGCTCAATATTTGCTCTATATTACATTGGTTGCTAACCTTTATACATTATATATTGTTAGACCTATGTAAGCCCCATATTTTACTATTTAAGTTTTTTAATTCCTTTATCCCATTTTTTGGGTCCACTGACCGTTGTAGTCCTACGGCCGCAGACATCATGCTCATGAGAATGTATTTAATGATGCTCTCCAGAGAACAACAGGCCAGTAGAAGGAGCTGTGTAGCCTCTCAAACACACAGACATTCCTGATCCCTTCCTTCCGCCCCCTGTGCTGGTGACGTCATTTCCGCTTCCGTGGTTCAAGCTGGTCAGCATGGAGCTGACCACTTCCTGGTTCCTCTGAAGCTCAAGCACAGCCATTCAGCATACCACCAACCAGACTCCTTCCCAACAATCCGGATTGTGTGTGGAGTCCATGGGACGCATTAGAAATGCCAGGACTGCATATTTAAGATGAGCATGACTTCCACTTATATCTTGTAAGTGTTTTTAATCTTGTGCAATAAATGCTTCCATTTTAATACTATACTTAGAGTGGCGCGCCCCCCCCATTTTTTCTGGCGGTTAGAGTAAAGGGTTAATCACAGTCACCTCTGCGCCATCTCCGAAAACTGCACAGAAAGTGGTGGCCCTGGGAGTCCAAAAATGGTCCTCGAAGACCAAAAACACACTCCTGGACCTGGAAGGCCGAAAATGGTCCACGAAGACCAAAAACGCACTCCTGACCCTGGGAGTCCAAAAATGGTCCTCAGAGACCAAAAATGCACTCCTGGTCCAGGGAGGCTGAAAATGGTCCTCGGAGTGGTGCACTCTACTTCCCATAAAGGTATAAACAGAAAAGATATTTTCCTGCGCTGGTGCAGAGGGCATTAGTAGGGGTGGTAGTATTTCTTAGTGTTGTGTATATGGAAAGATCATGCAAGCCCTGCTGCCTATGCCGACTAGGGGAAGTCCAAAATAGAATGTGAAAAGAAAAAGTAAAGGCGCGTGGCCTGTTGCATGAATCGTTGAATTTATTGTAAACACAAAGGATATATACAAGGAAATACTACGTATTCGTACATATAGGTAAAAGCAATGTTAAACATTTCCTCTTCATCAGAGCCTTAAAGGGCCAAATATAGTCTGTGTTTGCATATATTGAAGTAGATATAGATATAGGAAGCTGGGTGGGCAGTATACCACTACATGGGTGGTGTAGTGTTGCAGGCGAATTATCTTTCGCTGTAAGGGTTATTTTTCCACATCTCAGCACTCTCAATACCATAGAGATGGTGTGTAGCTGTAGGGTCGTCTATTGGTTGCTGTTGGTCTTAGAACCCTGGTGTTTGGTTCCAGTATTGCAGCCGAAGGTTATGCTGAACACTTCCTGTATCAAGGTTGCGCGGCCATACTGCGCAGTTGCACACTCCCACTCCACCAGGAATCCAGAATCACAACATAGCTGCAGCCTGATAGGAGATAGCACACAACCACAGCGCAGGGAGTCATTCAGCATAGCATAATAAGCACGTGGATACACATCTTTTTTTTTTTTTTTTTTGAAAGCCTATGGCGTGCAAACACACCCAAAAACTTCACCCGGTGCCAAAAAAATGTGCACACATATAAGGAGTGAAACACAAAAAAGTGCAACGAGTACACAAGCCTTCTAAAATCAGAGGGCCTTGCCCTGAATCCCCCGGGGTGTTAGGCTCCAGATGGGGAGAAGGGTACTTACAGTTGGTCCATCTGGCCGGAACCAGACGGACCCCGTTCTCTGGAGGGCCTGCCGAAACAGACCCACCCAAGTACTAGGTGGAGCTCCCCCGAAGGGAGACCCCATGAGAGAGGGCGAACCAAGCCAAAAGGCCTATTATCCATCCCCACCCCCAAAGACTTTCAGGGCAGGCCTGAGGACCTGCAACCCTACTCATCACACAGTGCAGCAAACCGTGTACAAACACAAAAATACAAAAAGTGACAAACATAGGCTAATAAATAAAATAAAGTGGGGAAGGAATAAGTGGAGAGGAGAGTGAAAAGCTGGCCATTGTTTAAAACAGTGACCAGGCCCTCCGGCCAGGAATAAAAAAATTCCTCTGGTCCTAGCCAAAAGGCCCGGCCCAAGAGGCAGGTGCTAAAAAAGCATGCCATATGGTGCAGTGACCGTAGTGCCTCAAATCAAAGTGACCCTCACTCACAGTGATTTTTTGGCACCCCTGGACTGCCACTCCAGGGGCACGTACTACATAGGCTTTCAGCTCCAGCCCTGATCAACGATCCAGACCACAGCAGCCCCCACTCCAGGCAGAAAGGCATGAAGTTCAGGGAGCTGGGTGAGAGCCCTTTACCATCAGGCTCCACCGTTGCTCCCATTACTCCTAATACTAACTGCTCCTCCCCCCATCAAAAGAGGAGCTGGTGTTCTCTCCCGAAAAACTGTCCGTAGCTAGAGCTACCACAATCTAGGCCAGAAGGCCAGGGACCCGACCCTCTGGTCAGACCCAGATGCAGCACCCATCCTCACCAGGAGCACCCTTCCGGATGGCTCAGACTCAACCATCGGCCAGCCCCCAGTATCTGTCAGGCAGCTTGGCATAGTCCCTGCTGAAACCGCCTTTGCAGGCACTATATCACCATTGGATTTGATGGCTCTCCTCTTTGAGAGTAGCACAGCGCCTCCTCTGAAAACTTATAAGAACAGATACTACACTTGATCTTAGCCAAAAGGCCGTGAAGCAATGGATACACATCAATAGGACTTTGGCTGCAATACCGGAACCAACCACCGGGGTTCTAAGACCAACAGCAACCAATAGACGGCTCTACATCTACACACCATCTCTACGGTATTGAGAGTGCTCAGGAGAAGCAGCAGAATGTATTTTGGGGTGTCATTCCATGGCACGTGTGACATAAGTGACAACTTTGTGTAAAAAAAAATAAAATTGTAATTTTCCAGAAACTTGTGGAAAAAAATAAACTCTTCCATGGACTCAACATGCCTCTCAGCAAATAGATTTCTGTGTGTACTTTCTAAAAAAGGGGCATTTGGGGGGGTTAGGAGGCAACTCCTATCCTCATATTGATTAGCGGTTCCAAATTAATAATAACTACTGAAGTAGGGAACAGACACAAAAGATACACTCCGCATCTTTCCAAATAACTGTTCTGCTTTATTATAATGTACCGTAATTGAAGGTTTTTATACACGTGATTACGTTATATATATATTACGTTTTTATACATGTATCACGTTAATGTTACAATTGTACGTCTATGGTAACAAGGGGCGTAACATAGGCCGGTTAATTCTAATCAGGACTCGAAAGAATACAAACATGTACTGAAAACATTATTAGTGCTGTGTGCACAGTGAGGATAGTGTGCAATACATATAAAATAGAATACAATTATATACAGAACTTACACATATCCTTTACGGGGGGGTGGGGGAGTTTGTGATATCTTGGAATTTCAGGACTCGACATGCCTCTCAGCAAATTCCTTGGGGTATCAACTTTCCAAAAATGAGTAATTTAGGGGGTTCTGTACTGCCCTGGTATTTTAGAACCTCAAGAAATGTGATAGGCAGTCAGAAAGTAAAAGCTGCGTTAATACCAGTATATATATCATAGTTTTCAGATGCTATAACTTTCATACAAACAATTACTATACACTTATTGGGCTTTTTTTTCCCTAAGACCTATAGCAGAATACATTGTGGCTTAAATTTATGATAACATTTGAATTTATTGAATATTCCTTATAACAGAAAGTGGAAAATATTGTTTGTTTTCAAAATTATATCTCAAAAAAAGGTCAAAGTAGCGCAGAAATTGCCCTGGTCAGGAAGGGGGTAAAGTGGATAGTAAACCACACAGTTTAAAGTAAAAAAAATCCCCTGCAAGACAATGTCATAATGTGCTAGTATGCATCGCATACTAGCATATTATGCAAGACTTACCTAAAAAAAGAAGCCCTCCAGTGAAGTGATGTCACTGCTGACAGGGCTTCCATCTTCCCCCGGTCTTCATTCCGGGGCGCGGCCTTGGCTACATGAGTGGCTGGGGGCCACGATAACGTCCCTCCTGCACATGCGCGCGGGAACCCTCTGTTACGGCACGGTGCTCTGAAGGTGACGTCACTGGCTGCATGCAGTGTGATAATCTCCTAAACAGTGCAAGTTAAGGAGATATTCACTGTACCTACAGGTAAGTCATATTATAGGCTTACCTGTAGGTACAACTTTAAAAACTGGGGTTACTACTACTTTAAAGGGGTTGTAAACACTTGTGAAAAAACTTCTGACAGTGACCGGCCCCCTAGTCCCCCCCCCCCCCCCCGTTTTACTCACTGAGCCCTGTAATTCCCACGGCGGAGACGCGTTCTTCCTCTCTGCCCAGGGTTTTCAGCTCTTGATTGAATAGATTGATAGCAGCGCAGCCATTGGCTCCCACTGCTGTCAATCAAATCCAATGATGCTGTGGGGGGGCGGGTCCTACACTCAGTGTCTATGAGCGCAAATGCTGGACTCGGGAGCGCGCCCGCCTGGTAACCCCCCAGGAGAGCGCTTCTCCCAGGGGGTTATACGATGCGGGGAGGAGCTGAGGGACCCGAGAAGAGGAGGATCGGGGCCACACTGTGCAAAACAAACTGCACTGTGGAGGTAAGTTTGACATGTGTAGCAATAACTCTCGGTGGAGCTCTTGGTTTAAACAGGCTTGCCTTCACTCTCGACACCTCTGTTTCACCGGCACCGGGTCTAGGGTTCTGTTGAGTTTACCTCTGGACGATATAAGCACCAAACACTTGAGTAGATTTTTCCAATGCTTTAATAGAACGATTAAGGGAAGTAGCAGGCAAGAAGTAGTAGGAAAACTGCAGGGAAGCTCAAATACCTTTCCGTTGAATTCCTTCAGAACATTCTTTGTAATTGAACACTTGTAATTGAATAGTCACCCTTTGGTAGGATTCAATCTTTGCCCGCCTGGATAGACATCTCTCACTTGCCTAGCAGCCAGCACGCAGCACGAACAAAAGTCTCTGCCACAGACTTATCTGGAATAAAACCCGTACGATCCTCTGCCACAGGATGTATTGGTTTGTGGTGAAAGTCCAATACAGGACTTGGACCTTTAAGCCAACCGGCAGTACTATGCAGTAAGATCACTTCGGAATGCGTCCTCCAACCGAGTCACCAGGCCCCTCTCCAGACCAGCACTCTGCATGATCCTTCCATGACGGGTCCTCCCCGGGATCTTCTCGGTTGTCCAGCTTCTTTACTCAGGAAAGACAGCTTAGGACCATTCCTCTGCTGCTGTGGTAGGCTGCAGACAGGCTTCTGGGCCCACCCACACGCCGCAGCGACGCGGGCCTCCGGAACAGAGGACCATGAGGTGGTATTCCTAGTGCATACCTGTCGGTCAGGAGGGCCAGCAGGTGGGTGAAAACGAATCCTAAAACATGGCGTCTGTCCCATAAATACCCTCTCCCAAAATGCAACTCGGAGGACCACCTCCACCGAGTTGTCTCCGGGAAAGAGGAGCACTCATTCGCTTTAACATGTTGCTTTTCCAACACCTGCCGACAGTGACAACGACACCCACCGGCACAATGTGGAACTGCATGCAACGTTAGCCAAGCTGGAACAGAGGCAAATCTAACTTCCTATAACAAACGACCCACTAAATTTACCTATCAGCGGTAGATAAAATCTACAAGCGCTACACATGTTTGTTATTTAAAAAAAACAAAAAACGAAGCTTTACAATCACTTTAATATTGACATTATTTAAGAAAATAAATAAATGTAAATAAAAAAAGTTGATTTTATATGAGGATTTAAAGCGCGGGTCCACCTATCTATTGGTTTTTTTTTTGGAGATCATTAACAAACTTTTCTTCTCATGATTATCTACTCACATGTTCTGTGTAATAAGTCCGCCTGTGTCCGATTTCGTTGTAAAGAATAACTTATAAAATTCACTGAAGGCGGTTTCCATCTTCATTGTGGGCATTTGAAGCCCACAAGCATGTATTTCCTGGATGCGGTGAATGCTGTGCTCCCAGCATTCACCGAGATGTTGTGATGACACTGTTGCACAATGCATGCTGGGAAGCCTGAGACTAGCTCCCAGGGGACTGTGGGAGGTCTGGGAGAGGCTAGAAACACGTCTACTCCCATGGGAGGAAAACCAGGAAGTGCTAAGAAGATTAGAAAAAAAAAGGTAATTACGGCGATTTAAATTTTTTTACACAGCATGTCAGCATCTAGGCAAGGAAGAGAATGCATAGAAATAAAGTTCAAAATTTGGGTGGAACCCCACTTTAATTGTACTTTAAGGAAGCTGCAAGAGCCAAGATAATAAACATGAAGCACTGCTGGAGGTGAAGACTAGGGGGGCTGCCACATGTAATTCCCAAATGGTAGACGGTGCCATCAATGTCAAAAGTCTGGTTTTGAAAATAACAGATGGAATCAGTAGCACAGCCGTGCAGTCTCGGGCCAACGCTGGGTCCCACTGCAACACAAAACAGTAAAAAATACATTATAATTAACATAACCCAACATATAAACATCGCTGCATAGGGTATATATATTATCTGGGGCTTGCATAGCTGCACAGGTGTCACTGGAAGCTTATTTCAGACCAAGACAAGCAGTGGACAGATTAGTGAAAGCAACTACTGAGCAAAAGAAAAGCCATCAGAATGTTGTACTGTATCCTAGTAGAAGAGCATGGCATATAGCTCCATGTTAAGGGAAAGGTATAGGGCCCCATTTGCACTTGTAAATGGGGCAGACTGCGATTACCCACAGGAGACTCATGGCTGCTGAGGCGCAATGGGCCTAGGTCCCAATTAACGTAACACAATGGGATTAAATCCCCCACCACCCTTGCCCTTTACCCCATTAAACAAGACACTTACAACCAGGGTAGGACTTAGGGTGGTGGGGGCCCCTGGGCTTGAGTCACTTTCGGGCCCTACCCTTCTATACATAAGCACAGCTCTATAAAACAGAAATAGAAAAGGACAAGGTGCGCCAGACTCAGTGCAGTATTAACCACTTCAGCCCCGGAAGAATTTACCCCCTTCCTGACCAGAGCACTTTTTGCGATTCGGCACTGCGTCGCTTTAACTGACAATTGCGCGGGCGTGCGAAGTGGCTCACAAACAAAATTGACGTCCTTTTTTCCCCACAAATAGAGCTTTCTTTTAGTGGTATTTGAACACCTCTGCGTTTTTTATTTTTTGCGCTATAAACAAAAAAATGGCAACAATTTTGAAAAAAAACGCATTATTTTGTACTTTTTGCTATAATAAATATCCCCAAAAAATAATAAAAAAAACCATTTTTTTCCCTCAGTTTAGGCCGATACGTATTCTTCTACATATTTTTGGTAAAACAAAATCACAATAAGCGATTATTGATTGGTTTGCGCAAAAGTTATAGCGTTTACAAAATAGGGGATAGTTTATGGCCTTTTTATTAATAATTTTTTTTTTACTAGTAATGGCGGCGATCAGCGATTTTTATTGTGACTGTGACATTATGGCGGACACATCGGACATTTTTGACACATTTTTGGGACCATTGTCATTTATACAGCAGTCAGTGCTATAAAAATGCACTGATTCCTGTGTAAATGACACTGGCAGTGAAGGGGTTAACCACTAGGGGGCGGAGGGGGGTTAAGTCAGTACTAGGGATGTGTTCTAACTGTAGGGGGGATGGGCTGTGTGTGACACGTCACTGATCTCTGCTCCCGATGACAGGGAGCAAAGATCAGTGACACTGTTACTAGGCAGAACGGGGAGATGCTGTTTACATCAGCATCTCCCCATTCGTCCTCTCCGTGAGGCGATCGCGGTTATCCCCGTGGGGATCCAACTCACGGAGCTCCAGGCCAGCGCACACAATGGCACAGCAGGGGATTCAAATGGGACTTACAGGTACGCCCATTTGCCCAGCCGTGCCATTCTGCCGACGTACATTGGCGTACGCCGGTTGGGAAGTGGTTAAAGAAATTCTGTTTAATTGGACAAGACAAAACAGCCAAATGGCTACTCACAAAAGTAGATAATATATAAGCGTACAAGTGGGGGATACTGTACTGGTATTCGTCCTGGGTCCATGATTAATAAAAGCAATAAAAATGGATAAAATGATAATTACTGTATTTATTGGCGTATAACGCGCGCTGGCGTATAACACACACCCCAAGCTTTAAGGAAAAAAACTTACATTTAAATGCCCATCAATGCAGCCTTATCAATGTCCATCTGCAGCCTGGTCAGTGTCAGTGTAGCCTTGCTCCAGTGTCATTGCTGCCTTGTCATTGCAGTCTTTCAATTTTTTAAAATGGCGCTGCCGAGATACAGAGCCGGCTTTCGGACACTCTCGGCATCTTTCGGCCGCTCTTGGTGGCTTTTGGCCGCACTCGGCGGCTTTCGGAACGGGTGGGGCCAGCGGGGCCCACGGGGCCCCCTATTGGCCGGGTCCCATGGGCTTGAGCCCCGTCAAGCCCAATGGAAAGTCCGGCCCTGCTTACAACCATTAGGTTGGAAAGGACAAGGCCACAGCTTTATTAAATTCCAACACATAACATGTAAACATATTTAACCAGTGCCAGTCACAGTCGTACTGTGAGCACTCAGCTAAAAGAGGGAAGTGGGGCCTGTCCTTACCATAAGTGCTGGACAGACAGCCTACTTCCGATTTTCCATCAAGGGCATAGCCCATTACAGCAACTTTAACTGCTGGCAAGGTCAAGAAAACCGCAGCAAGCTGTGACATACCATAACAGAGGAAAAGGGGGTCGGGACGGTAGGCAGCTCTTCCAACCGACTCTTCCGAAAGAGCCAGAATTCCCTGGGGTACACGTTCCCTGAGCTCAGGCCCATCCCATCCTCCCATGTTTCAACCAAGTGAACTCTGTTCCAGATCCTTACTGGACTCCAAGTGAACTGTGTCCCAGACTACTTCCAGACTCCAAGTTAACCATGTTCGAGACCTGTGCTAGACTCCAACTGAACCGAGTCCCAGACCCATATTGGACTACAAGTGAACTATGTCCCAGGCCTGTACTGGACACCAAATATACCATGTCCCAGGAGTACTGGACACCAAATACACCATGTCCCAGGCCTGTACTGGACACCGAATACACCATGTCCCAGGCCTGTACTGAACACCAAATACACCTGGTCCCAGGCCTGTATTGGACTCCAAGTAAAACGTATGCCAGACCCCTACTGGATTCCAAGTGAACTGTGTCTGAGACTGCTACTGGACTCCAAGTGAACCGTGTCCCAGACCCCTACTGAACTTCAGGTAAACCATGTCCCAGACCCCTACTGGATTCCAAGTGATAAGCATCCCAGACCACTACTGGACTCCAACTGAACCATGTCCCAGACCCCTACTGGACTCCAACTGAACCATGTCCCAGACCCCTATTGGAACCCAAGTGAGCTGTGTCCCAGACCCTTACTGGACTCCAAGTGAGCTGTGTCCCAGACCCTTACTGGACTCCAAGTGAGCTGTGTCCCAGACCCTTACTGGACTCCAAGCAAAAAGCATCCCAGACCACTACTGGACTCCAACTGAACCATGTCCCAGACCCATACTGAGCACCAAATAAAGTTACCCATACTTCAGTAGTTCTGGTATTTTCTAAAATTTTAGATTAGGTGAGGTTCATGTCAAGGACATTCAATTTTACGTAAAATCATATACAGTACACATATACTATAATAGTGATCCCTAAACTCTATGAAGGCCAATATTAGCTTCACTTTCCTAAAGTATTATTACTTTTTCTTAAGAACGCACTTCAAGCAAATAACTAAATGCACAGATTAAATAAATATAAAGTGGTTGCTTAACCTGCCAAATGAGTAGCAGTTCTGTCCATTGAGTCTTGCATGGCCACTGAGTTCTGTCTGGTAGGGCAGGAGATCTGATTTTTCTCTGCTGTTCATTTTCACTTACAGATCTTGTCCCTTACCCACCCTGTGATTGGACAGTGAAAAAAAAAGATAGTGTCATGAAGAGCTCATCCCTCTGTCACTCTGCTCTCCACTTCTGTCAGAATGCTCCTAGCTGTGCAGCACAACTTATTGGCTCCTTGTGCTGTTTCTGCCTTCCCCAGTCTAAGCTCTGCTGTACAGTGACTGCAAGAGGCTGATAATAAGTCAAAGTCACGCTATTTGCATTTAAAGATACACATAAAAATGTATTAATGATTACAGATCTAATTTTATTTTGTGTCATTTATCTTCTCGGTGTTCAGCTTTAAGTCCTGCTATTTGCTCATTCATCTGATTAACTCACATGTTGTAAGTTCCACATTGGCGCAGTATTTTTCCTCGCCCTTGCACTCAAGCTTACAGGATTCATCTGTAGTGGAAGTACAAGTCTGACAGAAGACTCCATTTTTTACAGATTTTCGTGTTGGCACTAAAAAAGATAACAATGAACAGGGTGTGGAGAAAATATCCTCTACTGCAGAGATTCTCAACCTTATTGTGACCAGGGCCTGCAATTTCGGCTAAAATCTACCATGCCCCAACAGTAGTTAAAAAGATCTATACTCACACAGTAAAACACAGAATATGTATTGACATTCTGGATGACTCTGGGTGGGGCTGGGTGTCAATGTGTGAAGATGGGGGTTCTAGGATGGGTCAGGGGAATCTGCTATAGACTTGGCTTCCCTGTGTAGGGGATGAGGCTTCTGTAGGGAGCTGGGGCAACTGTAGGGATAATGTCTTCGGATGGGGCTGGAAGTCTCTCCAGGGGCACTGTGGGAGACTGGAGTGCATTGAAGGAACTGGGGGGGGGGCATTGTGGGACACTGTTAGGGGTACTATGGGGGGCAGGAAACTCTACAGCAAGCTAGGTGGAACTGCAGGGGGCTGGGGGGCATTGTGGGAGGTTAGGTGGCACTTTGGAGGATGAGGGCTCTCAGCGGGGCCAAGGGCACTATCAAAAGTTGAGGGGCACTACAGGCCAATATGAGAGGTTGGGTGGCACTATGGAAGCTGGAAGGCACTGTGGAGGGTTGAGGGGCACTGCAGGCCAATATAGGAAGCTGGAAGGCAATGTGGAAGGGGCACTACAGGCCAATGTGAGAGGTTGGGTGGCACAATGGAAGCTAGAAGACATTGTGGAAGGTTGAGGGGCACCACAGGCCAACGTGAGAGGTCGGGTGGCACTATTGAAGCTGGTAGGTACTGTGGAAGGTTGAAGGGCACTACAGGCCAATATGAGAGGTTGGGTGGCACAATGGAAGCTGGAAGGCACTGTGGAAGGTTGAGGGGCACTACAGGTCAATATGGGAGATTAAGCGGCACTATGGAAGTGAGTGGATCAGAAGCTGGCTGGAGGTTTGGGAGAAGGGAGGGTGGTTGAGAGCCACTGCTATACTGATTGTGTCTTCAATGCATGCCACCCTCATAAATATGTTCAGTCAGGCAACAATGAAATATTGTTAATATGAAATAAATAATACATTGGTTTATTAAATGTACACTTTGGGGGAGATTTACTAAAACTGGGGCACACAAAATCTGATGCAGCTGTGCATCGTAACCAATCAGCTTCCAGGTTTTATTGTGAAAAGCTTAATTGATCAAGCTGAAGTTAGAAGCTGATTGGTTACTGTGCACAGCTGCACCAGATTTTGTGTGTACCAGTTTTAGTAAATCTCCCCCATTTGCCTATCTTCATTTTTTATATAGTTTTTAAGGAATTATAAGACATTTATTTGGTACAATGTTTAATACATTTGTATACTGTGCAAATGTAAAAAATAAATAACAAATATACAGTGGGGAAGGAAAGTATTCAAACCCCCTTAAATTTTTCACTCTTTGTTATATTGCAGCCATTTGCTAAAATCATTAAAGTTCATTTTTTTTCCTCATTAATGTACACACAGCACCCCATATTGACAGAAAAACACAGAATTGTTGACATTTTTGCAGATTTATTAAAAAAGAAAAACTAAAATATCACATGGTCCTAAGTATTCGGACCCTTTGCTGTGACACTCATATATTTAACTCAGGTGCTGTCCATTTCTTCTGATCATCCTTGAGATGGTTCTACACCTTCATTTGAGTCCAGCTGTGTTTGGTTATACTGATTGGACTTAATTAGGAAAGCCACACACCTGTCTATATAATACCTTACAGCTCACAGTGCATGTCAGAGCAAATGAGAATCATGAGGTCAAAGGAACTGCCTGAAGAGCTCAGAGACAGAATTGTGGCAAGGCACAGATCTGGCCAAGGTTACAAATACATTTCTGCTGCACTTAAGGTTCCTAAGAGCACAGTGGCCTCCATAATCCTTAAATGGAAGACGTTTGGGACGACCAGAACCCTTCCTAGAGCTGGCCGTCTGGCCAAACTGAGCTATCGGGGGAGAAGAGCCTTGGTAAGAGAGGTAAAGAAGAACCCAAAGATCACTGAGGCTGAGCTCCAGAGATGCAGTCGGGAGATGGGAGAAAGTTGTAAAAAGTCAACCATCACTGCAGCCCTCCACCAGTTGGGGCTTTATGGAAGAGTGGCCCGACGGAAGCCTCTCCTCAGTGCAAGACACATGAAAGCCCGCATGGAGTTTGCTAAAAAAAAAAACACCTGAAGGACTCCAAGATGGTGAGAAATAAGATTCTCTGGTCTGATGAGACCAAGATGGAACTTTTTAGCCTTAATTCTAAGCGGTTATGTGTGGAGAAAACCAGGCACTGCTCATCACCTGTCCAATACAGTCCCAACAGTGAAGCATGGTGGTGGCAGCATCATGCTGTGGGGGTGTTTTTAGCTGCAGGGACAGGACGACTGGTTGCAATCAAGGCAAAGATGAATGCGGCCAAGTACAGGGATATCCTGGACGAAAACCTTCTCCAGAGTGCTAAGGACCTCAGACTGGGCCGAAGGTTTACCTTCCAACAAGACAATGACCCTAAGCACACAGCTAAAATAACAAAGGAGTGGCTTCACAACAACTCCGTGACTGTTCTTGAATGGCCCAGCCAGAGCCCTGACTTATAAACCCAATTGAGCATCTCTGGAGAGACCTAAAAATGGCTGTCCACCAACGTTTACCATCCAACCTGACAGAACTGGAGAGGATCTGCAAGGAGGAATGGCAAAGGATCCCCAAATCCAGGTGTGAAAAACTTGTTGCATCTTTCCCAAAAAGACTCATGGCTGTATTAGATCAAAAGGGTGCTTCTACTAAATACTGAGCAAAGGGTCTGAATACTTAGGACCATGTGATATTTCAGTTTTTCTTTTTTAATAAATCTGCAAAAATGTCAACAATTCTGTGTTTTTCTGTCAATATGGGGTGCTGTGTGTACATTAATGAGGAAAAAAAATGAACTTAAATGATTTTAGCAAATGGCTGCAATATAACAAAGAGTGAAAAATTTAAGGGGGTTTGAATACTTTCCGTCCCCACTGTAAATTTAAAAACTTTTTTGAAGAAGTTAATTTTTTAAACACCTTACTTTGTACTCTTTAAAGGTGAGCTAAACTATCAGTTTCATTTAGCTTAATACCAAAAAAAAAAATGGTGAGCAAAGTCTAATGCCGCGTACACACGATCAGACATTCCGAAAACAAAATCCTGGATTTATTTCCGACGGATGTTGGCTCAAACTTGTCTTGCATACACACGGTCACACAAATGTTGTCGGAAATTCCGAACGTCAAGCACGCGGTGACGTACAACACTTACGACCAGCCGAGAAAAATTAAGTTCAATACTGTAGCCAGTGTGGCTCTTCTGCTTGATTCTGAGCATGCGTGGAATTTTGTACATCGGAATTGTGTACACACCAGCTCTCAAATTTTTGTTGTCGGAAATTCCGACAACAAATGTCCGATGGAGCCTACACATGGTCGGAATTTCCAACAACAGACTCACATCGAACATTTGTTGTCGGAAATTCCGACCGTGTGTACGCGGCATAACAGTTTGTTTTGTTTCAAAATCAACCACAACTTGAGTAGAAAAGCCTGTGCTCTGCCAGCATGATGGCTGGGGCCGTGCCAGACCTCTCTAGACAGCCCATTGTATCCACACAGAGAGCAAAAAACCCTCTCTACAGCATGCTGGCAGGGGATAGACTTTTCTACTCGGGACTGAGGCTACTTTCTAAAGAAGAAGACTTCTGTATCCAAACAGAGAGCGAGAGACCCTCCCTACAGCATGCTGGCAGGGGATAGACTTTTCTACTTAGGACTGAGGCTGCTTTCTAAAGAAGAAGACTACTGTATCCACACAGAGAGTGAGAGGCCCTCTCTACAGCATGCTGGCAGGGGATAAACTTTTCTACTCAGGGCTGTGATTGTTTTCTAAAGAAGAGGACTACTGAATTCACATAAAGAGCAAGAGACCCTCTCTACAGCATGCTGGCAGGGGATAGACCTTTCTACTTAGGACTGAGGCTGCTTTCTAAAGAAGAAGACTACTGTATTCACACAGAGAGCGAGAGACCCTCTCTATAGCATGCTGGCAGGGGATAGCTTTTCTACTAAGGGCTGTGGCTGCTTTCTAAAGAGGAAGTATTAGATATCAGAAGAATATTCCTTGTAGTTAGAAATACTGACTTTAAAGTAGATCAGTGATGATCTAAGGTACGAGTTGACCTGATATGACCAGAACCTGTGGGAAGTTGTCACATGATAGCAGGTCCCCGACCCAATCAGCTGTAGCCAGGGAGTTAACCGCCCACATAACTAAAGGGTGGGGATGTTCTTATCTAAATATGACTATATTTGGCCAATATCATTGGCCAAAAGTGGCCATGCAGCCATATTAGGTCAATGGTGTCACCAGCCTCTTTGCTCCATGCGGCTGCAAGGCGGGGAACTCCCAAGCCGCAGCTGATGGGGAATAGCGCCCTACCAACATGTGACAGCTTCCCAATGGTTTGGCCCAAATCTTAGCACAACCCATTTTTTTTATTTCAGAAAGGCCGTGGGCAGATTCTGCAAAGTGGAACTTACGTACAATTCAGAGCTCCTGGAGTACAGTTGTCGGCGTTACAGCAAGATGTAGATAACTGCACATTTCCATTTGGTGAGGTCATGGTCCCAGATATGCTACAAGAAGATATGTTCGGTGCACAGGCTCTGCCAAACAGGGTGTACTCATCTGCGTTAGCAAATACAAAGATTTTTAGCTATTCATAAGTATAAGATGACATTATTAAATAACTCAGCCTAATTAAAAAAGGAGAGAGTTAAAGATTTCAGTTTTTTGCTAGATATTAGAAAGCTAAAGCTGAACTATAAGCAAACAGTTAAATACACATATAATACATACATGGGGATTATTCTATCTGACTAAGGATTTGTATTTTTGTCCATCCAGTCCAAAGAATTACAAAGCTCTGCAATGAAGCATAGTCCTATCTGGCAGTGCAGTAGACCAGATTTTCCTCTGCTGTAGTTAAATTAAACATGAAAGGTCTTGTCCCTCCCCCCTGCCTGTGATTGGACAGTAAAAGGAAAGGAAGCAGGGTGATGGCAGGGTACCTCAAACAGGAACCTTTATTAAAATTTCCGCTTATGTATATAGCAATTAGAGACACAAGAGGTTGTCGTTTTTCTAATAATATTCTGGTCTAATGTGCCAATAGCATACAAAGAGAGCTTTGTGAAATAGCAACCTGTGTTACTCTGGCTGTGCGTTACCACTGTCCGAATTCCAGTCAGCAAAAGATTGAGAGCATGTTCTCAATTTTTCGGTCGGAAAAAGTTCCTATCCGAAAATGCGATCGTCTGTAGCAATTCCGACGCGCAAATTTCCTACGCATGCTCGGAAACAATTTGACGCATGCTAGGAAGCATTGAACTTAATTTTCTCGGCTCGCCGGACTGTTGTACGTCACCGCGTTCTTGACGGTCGAAAGTTCAGCGAACTTTTGTGTGACCGTGTGTATGCAAGCCAAGCTTGAGCGGAATTCCGTCGGAAAAACCATCCAAGATTTTTCTGACAGAAAATCCGCTCGTGTGTACGCGGCATTAGTCAAATTTGCATTCTAGACTTTCCAGTAGGTTTCAATAGTCATGGGCAGTTTAGTGTAACAGTTTATGCCTTGGTTTTTCATATACAGCAAAAATTTGGGAGTTTCTTGGGAAAAATGATATCTCTGCAATAAAATGTAGCTATTGCTCATGCTGCACTATTAATTAGCCATGACAGGTCAGCTTTATATCTTGATTCATACAGATTCATAAACATGTGAAAATAAAGGCCTTTGCACCCCCAATGCTGTGTAAGGAAAACGTAGGACTAGACTGGAACAGCATGTATTAGTTTACCGACAAATTACCGTCTTCTCATTGCAGTGCAAATGTATGAACTGTCATTGCTATCAACAGGAGCTAGGGATGGTCGTTTTTATACTCAAAGGGGTTCGTGGGAGGATCTTAAGGTAGATGTGAACTCATTCACTAAAATCTCATATAATCTTTAACATGTCCATGTAATTTCAAATGTCTTTTTCGATCTTCTGAATTCATTCATAGTTTCATAGTTGTAAGGCTGAGTAAAAACACCAGTCCATCTAGTTCAACTTATGTGGGTGTGTGTGTATTTATGTCTTTATGTCTCATTTATTCGTTTCTAAGAATTAATTAAAGTAATACCTGGTATTCTGGTGGAACCTTTAACTACTACAGTGGCTAAGAGAACTTTTGTAAGCCTCCTGTTATTTTATGCCTGTTAAGCAATGTGCTGGAAGGTGGCCTCCCCTCCCACAATGCCCTTCTGGACGTGTTTGGTAAACTTTAACCTGCCTCTTAATCAAGCCACTTGTGCCAATAGGGGGGGTCCTCATAAGTTTTGGAAATTTTGGTCTTGGTGGTTGGACGATACTTCCACCGCTGTAACAGCAGCGGATGAAAGGACTTAGAGGTATAAAGGCTCCGGTCTCCTTCAGTCTAATGAGAACTTCTAGAACCAGAGATAGCTGACATCCTTCATTATGTGGTGGGTTGTGAGGCATAGTGGGTGCAAGGTGGAAGTTATTTGGCTCCAGACACTTCTTGGATGCAAAAGAGATGTTTATTTCTCTTACAAATTTTTATGGGGAAAAGAGGGTTAGGGCCAGGACACCCTTGAGTAGTTGCAAGTTCAATTAATAGACTCAGACTTCAATAGGAGGACAGCCGTGCAGGGAAAGGCCCCCAGCAAGACACCACATCTGCATGTGTAGGAATGCTGTCTCCTATGGCAACAGTCTTTAACAGTTCCTAACACAAAACGTAACAGTTCTTTCACCTTCACTACAATTTCTCTTTGTAGTTCTTCAGCCCACTGAGCTCCTGGTCTCTCACTAGACTCACTGATTCACTGCCACTGAATCCCGTAAGCTTCTCCAATCTTTACGGTGGTATCTTCTTCAAGCATCACCCCTGCTTCTCTGCTGGGTCCCTAGCTTGGCACTCCTGATACTTCTCAATCTTCACCCCGTTGGCCTGCCTTGTGTGTCAAGTCCATGACTTGACACACAAGGCTGCTCTGCAAGCATCATCTCTGCTAGTTGGGTCCCTGACTTGATCACCATCTGAAGTTTCCTGATTCTCCACCGTGCCCGTTCTCCACCGTGCCCGTTCGGTGAGAATGTGACTCTGGTACTTGCTCCAGTTACTCACTGTGGTCCCTGGTAATAAGGTGAATGCTCCCTTTGTGGTGACAGCTTCCCCTCTACCTCCAACCACTGACAGGTTCTCCGGCTGGCAGAACTGTCACTTCTGGTTGGACTGCAAGCCGCAATCCCAACCCTGTGCTGCTCTCTTGCTTCTGGATAGGTCTCAGACAGCCTAGAGGCCAGATGCCCCCGGGATAGGCCCAATCTCCGTCACGAGCAACACAACACACCTCCACTCAGACAGCTGTCCAGGTGGCACAGAACATAGATTACATGAATCTACCTGAATATATAGGTTCTCTCAACAGGCCAAGGAATTCAAGAAAACCCCTGCCCATTGGCTGAGATACCCCATATACCCATAACCTGACCTTGAGTTGCCCTTTTCATACCTAATACCACCAAGTACCCGGCCACCTAGTGGTAGAAGAGAAAAGTGCAACAAGGCCAAACTTATGAAGAAATGAATGGATCTCTAACAGGTGGCCTACTCCAGGCAAGTAAATTTGCGAGGAGCTCCCTGCCTAAACTCCAGGGTGCTACATCAGTTAAAATAGTCCCATTTTCTCTTTCAAGTTCCTTTGCAAATTGCTTGAGCTTTGCACGCTAAATGACCACCAACCCCCACCCCTCCATCTTGGGGTTCTAGTTTGTTAGTGTATTTGTTTTCTTTTTGTTTTTGTAGCATGGGCCTTTGGGGCCTGCCCCTGCGTGGGTAACAATTGTACTATTTTTTGTGTATTTCTATTTTAAAATCAATAAAAACAGATTTTCCCCCCAAAAAAGTAATACCTGGTGAGCATGTCATGATGGTCCTTTTTCAGCAACTTCCTGCTTTGGGGTGACAACGTTCTTCTGTCTCCCAAATGCTCCAAAATTTGCCACACTTTCAACTCCTGATACTATAAGGGGTCATGCAGATGTTCAGTATGTAGACATCTTCCCACCATTGTCGCCATCAAAAAGCCTACCCTAACCAATGACATGCAGACGCTGGAGAGCATGCATATAGACAGGAAGTGGCTGAAGGAAAGTGGATTCAATAACTTGTCTAGAGTCATTTTACTTTAATGGCAATTGGCTGGTGTAATGGAGACAGGCTGATGGTATCATGTGTTCTAAAACACTTTGAACATGTATGTCATCAATGTAACATGGATCCATTTGAAAGGACAAGATTTATTTAGTGATCACTTTAGATCAAGTTTAGGTGTAACATTTTGGAGTCACGCAAGACCACTTCATCAGGCATTGCATGCCAACTTGATGTCATATGATCATTTTATTAAATCTTTGGACTTTCAAATAGACGACATACGAGTCCTTGTAGATTGATCACTGGTTAACCAGCTAGCTTTTGCCGCAGAACCCCCGCATTCCAAGCTTTATCTAAGAAGGAGTACGTTGGGAATATTTCCAGGATCATGTTAGAAAAGGCACAGTGCAATAAAAGGGAAGTTAAGAAGTAAAGTAGCAAACACATACCCAGTACATAAAAAATGATTGCACGTGGATTGCCATTCAAATACTGGCATATTGCTGCAAAGTTAAAGAAAATGGTTCGGAGAACAAACTCTTCTCTCCTCCTACATCTGAACAGTTACTGTATGTCTGAGGTTTCAATGACAGAAAGCCTACCTGAAAGGGGTTACCTGCTGCGGTGCTCTAGCTTTAGAAAATGCATTGAACTCTTGGAATGCTTATGTCATATATAATTATTTGGAAAAAAAAGAGTTTATATATATCAAGATATCAATTTAAAATTGTGTAAACTTAATGTTGATCTTCACCTTTTTTTTTTATAAGTAAGGCTTATCCTAATGGCCATCGATACATATGTAAGATTTGGATTTTTTTCTATAAAAGTACATTTTTTAGTTACATTTTTGCACCGATTCTGTTTGCGGCCAGCTAGATAAATTACATATTCATGAGATCCTGAAACTCATATGCTCTGTACACACGGTCGGATTTTCCGACGGAAAATGTGTGATAGGACCCGTTGTCGGAAATTCCGACCGTGTGTGGGCTCCATCACACATTTTCCATCGGAATTTCCGACACACAAAGTTTGAGAGCTTGCTATCAAATTTTCCGAACAAACAAAATCCGTTGTCGGAAATTCCGATCGTGTGTACACAAATCCGACGCACAAAGTGCCACGCATGCTCAGAATAAATTAAGAGACGAAAGCTATTGGCTACTGCCCCGTTTATAGTCCCAACGTACGTGGTTTACGTTACCGCGTTTAGAACGATCAGATTTTCCGACAACTTTGTGTGACCGTGTGTATGCAAGACAAGTTTGAGCCAACATCCGTCGGAAAAAATCCATGGATTTTGTTGTCGGATAGTCCGATCAATGTCTGACCGTGTGTACAGGGCATTAGGATATTGGTGTCATCGCTCCCAGGAGTCTTTGGGCATCCTAATCTTTTATCATCACAGTATTACTGCACAGGAGTGAGACTGGGAAGTGCATGCTGGGTAGCCAGTTGCACAAAATCCCAGAAGTAAATAGGTGCCAGCTTCAGATGCGCACATATGCAATGGCCGCCGCCAGAACTTTTGGTGGACAAAATAAACTACAGATTTGGCAAGAAAATATTAAAAAGAAAAAATATGAGAATATCTGAATTAGATGCATCGATTATTAAGAATCATGAGGATGCTTTTATAAAAATTTGGATGCGGAGCCTGTAGTGCCTCTAAAATAAAATGGACCTATGATCCTTATTATTATCCTTAGATAAATACTTTTATCAAACTTTATAAAAGCCTTGAATGTCTCCTGTCCGGCCATTACTTTTTTTTTGCATTGAAAGCTGCCAGCTCATATCTTTTTGTCTGCTCTCAGTGTTATCAAAGGAGCAAAATTACACAATTTACAAGTACTTGTAAAACCTGTTATCTAATGACCTTTGGCAAAGTTTCTTTATGTACTTTTGAAGTTAGGGTATATGTCTTCATCTGCAAATCACAGCTCCCAACTCACCAATCAACCTCATTTCATGGGACTGTCCCTCTTTTGAGATCAAATCCCTCTGCCCCCTTTTGAACTGATGTGTATAACTGTATACAAAATGTATAATTTTAATACCAAAAGTGTTTTACTGTACTAAATCTTTTATTTAACCTCAATATTACTGCAAATTTTATTTTGAAAAGGTAATAAAAAGGAAAAATAGAGGTTAAAAAAAGGACTTGTGTGGTTAAGCCAATAATTTTCTGCATAGTAGATCTTTGTGGTCTGTGCAACTGGGACCATGGCCAGGACATGTGAGTTGTGGAGTCGAGATCTAGATTTGGGTGTCATCATCATAGAGATGGAATTAGAAGCTGTGGGAGGTTGCCAACGGATCCAGGGAGGAGTAGATAATATAAAAGGTCCTTGAGTGACCATTACAAGAAGAAGAGGAATGAAGGAGATAGAGTTGTAGGTGATAGTGAAGGTGAGTTAAGCTGGAAGGTAGGAGGAGAACCAGGAAACAGTAAAGTTGTGGAGGCCAAGAGAGTAGAGTATTTTGAGGAGCAGTTGGTGGTCAACTGTGTTAAAGGCAGCAGAAAAGTCTAGGAGTATGAGTATAAGTGGTGGCCATTGGTTTCAGCAAATAGTAAGTCAGTATTGAGTTTAAGGCCCCATTCACACCTGAGTGTTTTGTAATTTGAAGCTCAGGCAGAAAAAAAATCAATTTTTCTCTATGGAGATGGCTTATATCTCCACTCCAAGTCACCTGAAGCCAAAAGCATGAAGCTCAGCAAAGTTTTGCAGCTTAGGAGGACAGTTTTTGTGGAGTGTCATGGGCAAAAGCCAGAGCGAAAGGTCGAAAGGTCTTAAGAAGGTTGTTAACAGTTAGGTGGTGTCTCCGATAGTTGTAGACTAGGCATCCTAGGAATTTGGAGGTAAACAGGAGCTTGGAGATAGCTCTTAAATTGTACAAATAAGTGGAGATGGAATGAACTCAAGGCCTAACCAATTGGCACCCACACTTTCATCCTAAAGGAACTTCTTGACCAAGACACCAAATGAGGCAGCTACTTAAAGTGCATGTCTACCCAAAACTTTATTTTTACATTTTGGATTGAGTGGGAAAGGTTAGAATAGATTTGTATTGCTGTCTGAGCCCTCTCTTTGTTCATCTTGTTGACCACTGACAAGAGGACACGAAGTGGTGCGATTTACAAAATCTGACAGTTACCAAGACAGGAATAATGGAGCTTTCTCCTAACTTTGGACAGATTTCCACTCACTTTTCCTTCACTTCACAGTTAGTGAAAGTAAAGTTGCCTTTACGGAATTTAGACAGCATTCTATAGTCAAAAAATAAAGTAAAAATATTTTGGCTTTAGATATGCTTTAAATGAACTGGGCAGATAATATTGGATGCATAAAACATTTGGAAAAATGTTAAGGCATGTGGTCAATGTGATCTGGCAATTATAACGAGGCACCATGAACCTACTGAATGAAATTAATCCAGACATACAGATCCCCGAACTGCATTCCTTGGTTGGACCAGTACAAGAAGGATCAGTTATGTTATAGCATTCAAAACATTTCACGGAATAACCTAAAAAACAAAAAAAAAACAAGATACAGTTAGCTTTGGTTCCAATTTGTAAAATAATCTATCTATCTATCTATCTATCTATCTATCTATCTATCTATCTATCTATCTATCTATCTATCTATCTATCTATCTTATATATTTTCATAATGTATTTAGGTATAGGTCTATATCGTCTAGTACGTTATTGACCATATAATAATCACAAGAATCCCAGGGACTGCAGTAATTGAAGTTAAACACAGTGGGACTGATTTACTAAAGAAGTAGAGACTGCTCACTTAGCGAACATAATGCTGTAACCAAATTAGTCAAAGGATGTAAGGAAAAAGATTTGCTAATGTTAAAAATATTAAATGGTCCAAAAGCAGATTTGACTGTTGAAAACGAATGGAATGGGGCTAAATGACATGAGGAGCAAAGGTGGTTTACCTAGCAAAGTGAATGATAGTAAACAATGGGGTTGATTTACTAAAACTAGAGAGTGAGAAATCTGGTGCAGCACTGCATAGATCAGCTTCCAGGTCTTTTTGTCTAAGTATAATTGAATATGCTGAAGTTAGTAGCTGACTAGCTACCATGCACAGCTGCACCAAATTTTGCACTCTCCAGTTTTAGTAAATCAACCCCAATGTGCAATGGAAATAAAAAAAGTGGATTTATGCTAGTACGTGATTGGCTGATTAAACTGAACAAAATTTACTCTTATTTACTAAGCTAGGTGCACATTAATTTTGCAATGTGAGCAGCCTTGATTGCTTTATAAAATCAACCCCATCAGATCTGTTTGATAACATCTAAAACAAGAGAAACCCATTATTAACAGCATCAAGTCCAAGGTTAGCCTTTAATATTACTACTCTGCTTTTGATCCATGGCATGTTTTATAATTTAAGGGTGCAGGCTACGGCTCCAATTTGCTTTGAATCATTAATCAGTTCCTTTAGGGAGAATCACATGCAATAATATGGCAATACCCAAACACTGGGTAATGAATTTTAATGGATTTTCAATGTGCTTCCCAAGAAAGTGATGTCACGGTTGAGTTTGTTCAACCACTTGAATCCAAAACTAATATAAAAAATGGTTTCTGGTGTAGTGGCTATTTGGCGTTTTAATATAAAGCTGGTACTCAATGGTTCCTGCAGGTCTTAGTTGGCATGTGGGCAGGATCCACCAACTATATATAAAATGCCTCACCATTTTATATGTATTTGATTGGAGATTTATAATTGACCTATTTTATGCCAGCTACCACTTGGGCTTTTTTCTCTAGTGCTGAATTTCTTCAATTTTTTGAAGAACCACCAACTGTCATTGACAACTGGGGTCTAACATTATTTCCAGGAGCTACAATAGTCGGATCTAAGCTTTGGATCCTGCTACAGAATGGTGCATTTCTCTCTAGCCGGCATATGGAAATTGAATGCTTCATCATTGTTTTTACAAAAGAGATGTGTCATCCCGGCATGTCCTTTCAGTAGGTAAGTTTTGTCCTACTTCTTCCTGCAGCAGTAGTTCTTAATCCAACCAGCAAGAGATTACTATAATGCCGCGTACACATGACCGGACTTTACGGCATACTTGGTCCGGCGGACTGGAGTCCGTCAGACAATTCGGTCGTGTGTGGGCTCCAGCGGACTTTTTTTCCCCAAAAGTTCGACGGACCTAAAAGTGAAACATGTTTCAAATCTTTTCAACGAACTTGAGTCCGGTCGAAAAGTCCGCTCGTCTGTATGCTAGTCCGACGGACAAAAACCGACGCTAGGGCGGCTATTGGCTACTGGCTACGAACTTCCTTGTTTTAGTCCGGTCGTATGTCATCACGTACGAATCTGTCGGACTTTGGTTGATCGTGTGTAGGCAAGTCCATCCATTCGGAAAGTCCGTCGTAAAGTCCGTCGAAAAGTCCACCGGACAAAGTCTGCCATAAAGTCCGCTCGTGTGTACACGGCATTAGAAGTGATCTGTTATGCAAAGCTCAGTGAAGGGGATAGATCAGGTCTCCACTGTCCAGATCCAGCCACCCATAAAGTAAAAAAAATGTAATAAGAAGCAATTATATATATATATATATATATATATATATATATATATATATATATAAATATATATAAATATATTGTATATACTGTGTGTGTGTGTATATATATATATATATATATATATATATATATATATATAAAATTTGGATAACATTTTTCTCCATAAGTGAATGCAATGTCCTTCGGAATTTTAGTGATTACAAACCTGTTAAAACGTTGCAATTATTCTAATCCTCGCCAGCCTGGCCTAATCTTATCTTAATATTTTGCTAAGAATCTAGGAAAACTGATTTCGTTTTTCTGCATGAGCCAAAATGTTGCATCAAAAAGGGAATATAGCTCTCCTAAATGAAAACACAAACATTTAATTTAAGCTTTAGTATTCCACTTAATTACATACAAATCACACTTAGATTTAAGTCAGCAGACTCTGCTGGTTATATTTTGGATTGACTATGTAGGTAATGTGTGAATTATGTGAAAGTTGTGTTAGGAAATTGTATTTTTAATATTATTTCTTTCTAATTTAAATCTGGAACATAAAAATATATGTATCCAAATCTGCTACCAAATGAAAGCCCTACAAAACTATGTATAAAGTGTGAGGGACTAAATCTTAAGATATAAGGTGCGGTATTGAGACATTTTGAACACGTGAAAAACATTCTGGGATTTAAGAGGGTATATAGGGATAAAATGCTTAGGGATTCAAGTAGTAAAATCTCATAGTTAGAAACAACTTTTTAAGGACTTGTTCACACAAATATATGACTGTCTACATCTACAGAGAGTTAAAAGTGCAAAAATTTACGTAGAAGGACTGAGGAACCCACCTGGAGTCACCAGAGCTAGAAGTAGACCAAGTATTAGCAGGTTGAAATCCATTGTTCTCAATACCTCTCAGGCAATTCATAAAACAAGAATGATCAGGAATGTTTTAAGAAATACCCTTGAGAATGGGCTGGGCCTTATATCTAGGTGCTATACCCTCCTTGTTTTTTGTTTTTTTTTTTTAAACGGAACAATAAAATGTACTTGAATTATGATGTGTGAGCATATTTATTGCAGGGGTTAGGAATGCTGTAACAAAGGTGCTCTAAGGATAAGACAGTCTTGACTGTCCAGTTACACACACAAAGTATCCAGAATTGACAAGTCAGAGCGATAAAACATATTCAGATAATTGACAGCAAGACTTCAACATGTCTCCAGGGCATACCTTTAATCCAAAGAATTTAAGTGTAAATTGTCTTGTGGCCAGGGCTTACTTAATAAAAAATCAGGGATGGCCATTGCATTGGGCCAGCCAAAACAGGACTAGCATTAGACCATGGAGATGATGCTTTTGCAGGAACTTTAATAGATAAAATATTATTTAAAATGTCATAAATCAGTCACTTAAATCCCATGTAAGCATTAACATGTTAATTGCATTTCTAAAGTCTAAATAGTCTCAAATCTTTATTTTTCTTGCTAAACAGGTCCTTGTTTAGGTACTGCCTTTTTGAAGGTGACAACACTGTTCCTATTTGCCGTTTGTGGTCATCTGTGGTCACCTGTGGTCACCATGTGATATGAGCCTTTGATGGAGACTATTCACTAAGTGCCATTTCAACAAACATTGCATAGGCATGGTCCACGGTTGATATCATCAGGAAACCTGCTGTGAGAATTTCCCTGTAGCTATAGCTGGAGTGCATGTAGTCAGGAAACTAAAGCCTCGTACACGCGATCGGATTTTCCGCAAACAAAACCTCAGACTTTTGTCTGAAGGGCTTTGGCCCCAAACTTGTCTTGCATACAAACGGCACACAATTGTCGGCCAACAAGCATGAACATAGTGACGTGGGGTTTCAGCTCTTTAGCGCCACCCTTTGGGCACCTTCTGCTAATTTCGTGTTAGTAGAAGTTTGGTGAGTGTTGATTCGCGCTTTTTATTTCGCGATTTTCATTTTGCGCTTTTCATTTCACACTTTTCAGTTCGTTTCTGAACGCCCGTCCATCAACCAGACATGTTGCAGAATCGAAGGAGAGAATGTGTTATTTGTTATTGGCCTTGGAGTTATTGCTTTGACCCAATCCAGTCCAGGAACAGGAGGAGGATTTCTTGGACCAAAAATTGTTTGCTTTATTAATCGTGACCGATTATGGTCATATGCCTTTGCTGCGGGAGCTCCAGGAGAATAATCCAGGTGAATTTCGGAATTATCTCTGGATGACGGACCCCTGCTTTCATTGTTGACCCTCCTATATTAAGAAGCAGGACACATGCATAAGGCTTTTATTTTATTTTTTGGTTGAATAATGATTTGATTTGAATGTATATTTTCTATATTTTTGGATGCATAGAATGCACTTTTTGGTTAAGTTCTATTGGCAGATAGCATGTCTAATTTTATTTGTTTTCTTTTTTGAATGCACAATAAAAAAAATTGTGTAGAATAATACTTGGCTATGTGTTTTACTTCAAATGACAGTTTGGGAGTAGACAGTTACATTTAAAAAAATACAATGTAAAATTGACAAGGGACACCAACATAGTTGAAGCTTTGATCTTAAAAACCACAGGATAATGGTGTTGTGGTAATTTGCACCAAAAAAAAAAAAAAACAAGGATAATAATATTATTCTTGATATCACTAGAAAAAAAAAGCCTTGGAAAATTTGTTTGTCTGATGGAGTGTACAAACGGTCAGATTTTCCGCCAACAGCCTGTCATCATACAATTCCCATCGGAAAATCTGATCGTGTGTATGAGGCTTTAGATAAAAGAAAGGGAAGAAAAAGGTAAAAAACAGCAAATTATTTCAAAGTATTTGTATTTATTCATTGTTTATGGTAAACATTGCTTTAGCAATCTAAATGTCCTTCAGTTAAGGTATACTTTTACTTTAACCACCTCAGCCCCGGAAGATTTTACCCCCTTCATGACCAGAGCACTTTTTTCAATTTGGCACTGCATAGCTTTAACTGACAATTGCGTGGTGATGCAATGCTTTACCCAAACAAAATATAGTGCTATAAAAATGCACTGATTACTGTATAAATGTCACTGGCAGGGAAGGGGTTAACACTAGGGGGTGATCAAGGGGTTAACTGTGTGTTCACTCACTGTGTTCTAACTGTGTGTGGATGGGAATGGCACAGCCATGCCAAGCTGACCAAAATTTTCCATAGACTCCAATGTTAAATGTTACGGGAGCAGTGCCATGCCAAGCTGACCAAGATTTTCCATAGACACCAATGCTAAATGTTACTGGAGCCGTGCCATTCCAACCTGACCAAGATCTTCCATAAATGGCAATGTTAACCACTTCAGCCCCGGAAGGATCTGCCCCCTTCCTGACAAAGACATTTTTTTGTGATACGGCACTGTGTTGCTTTAACTGACATTTGCGCGGACTTGTGACGTTGTACCCAAACAAAATTGATGTCCTTTTTTCCCACAAATAGAGTTTTCTTTTGGTGGTATTTGATCACCTCTGAGGTTTTAATTTGTGTGCTATATACAAGAAAAGAGCGTAACTTTTGAAAAAAAACAATATTTTTTAGTTATTGCTATAATAAATATCCCCAAAAAATTTTTAAAAAACACATTTCTTCATCAGTTTAGGCCGATATATATTTTTCTACATATTTTTTGTAAAAAAAATCACAATAAGTGTATATTGATTGGTTTGCGCAAAAGTTATAGCGTCTACAAAATAGGGGATAGATTTATGGCATTTTTATTTTTATTTTTTTACTAGTAATGGCGGTGAACAGCAATTTTGTGAGGCCAGGCACTAATGTTCGACGAGAAGGCCTGGCTGGCAGTCTCTGTTCTGTTCTGTTCTAATTCATCCCAAAGGTGTTCTATCGGGTTGAGGTCAGGACTCTGTGCAGGCCAGTCAAGTTCCTCAACCCCAAACTCGCTCATCCTCATGTCTTTATGGACCTTGCTTTGTGCACTGATGCGCAATCATGTTGAAACAGGAAGGGGCATCTCTAAACTGTTACCACAAATGAAATTGTCCAAAATGTCTTGGTATGCTTACGCCTTAAGAGTTCCCTTCATTGGAACCAAGGGGCCAAGCCCAACCCCTGAAAAACAACCCCACACCACAATCCCCCCTTCACCAAATGATACACTATGCACAAAGGAAGGTCCATAAAGACATGGATGAGTGAGGTTGGGGTGGAGGAACTTGCCTGGCCTGCACAGAGTCCTGACCTCAACCCGAGTCTAGACTTCGAGCCAGGCCTTCTTGTCCAACATCAGTGCCTGACCTCACAAATGCACTTTTGGAAGAATGGTCAAACATTTCCATAGACACACTCCTAAACCTTGTGGACGGCCTTCCCAGAGGAGTTGAAGCTGTTATAGCTGCAAAGGGTGGGCCAACTCAATACTGAACCCTACGGACTAAGACTGGGGTGCCATTAAAGTCCATATGAGTGTAAAGGCAGACGTCCCAATACTTTTGGTAATATAGTGTATGTTTTGATGGGAATAACTGTGTCCTATTGGGCATTGGTCAATATGTTACTACGTGATGAAGCTATCAAATTCTGCAACTCAAACAGGTTTCACCCAGTGCTATAAATTGCAAGGGGTTTACAAGTGAGCTAGTAAACTTGTTTTACTTTGAGAGTCATAATGCAATTTGTTTTATGAAGTTATGAAGTAATGACACTTGCACTGAATTCCATATACATGTTTTGGTTCAAAGTTAACTATCTCAGGACATGTCAGCTGCATAACCATAATGTACATGGTGAAACATTGACGTCAGCCCAGGCTAAAAGGGGTGGCCAAGTAGCTTCACACGAAGCGTGTCAAGAGGTGTGTGTGACTAATTTAAACAAGGGTGAGTGGCTGAACCACCGGAACATTAAAAATTGATCCTTGTAGTGGGGCTTCCCCCCTACACTGAAAGGGTTAAATGTTCATTTTTTCTACAGGGTCCCATTAACAAAAATCACTTTTACTTACCTTATCCCCCCTTTCCCGGCAGTTGGGTCTTTCATCTTCCCTTCAGACGCTTGTTGCGGATAAACCCTTGAACTGCTGGTCCTGCATTGTACATGATGGCCATACCTGAGAACTTTCCAGAACTGACCTGGCAAGGACGGAATTTGGACATTTCTCCAGGATCCTCTTTAGGCCACGGCCCTGTAATGTTTTTAAACATACAGGCAGAGTGCGTTGGCGTCATTCTTGTGAATCATGTGCTTTGCACTAACTGCCTGGCTGCTTGGAGTGGAGGAGACCGTTGGAGGCCAGGAGGAATCAGAGGCCTCTACAAGCGCACCCTTCTCGATGTGGGTGAACTGGGGCACTGACAGAAGCAAGGCAAGAACCCACTGTAGCCCAAGGTGTGGTAACATTGGGCAGATATGGAAGGTCTAGGCTGGCAAGCAAGGGACCCAGAGAATTGGGTCACTTACCTGGTGAGGGATTAGATGGGTGGCAACCAGGTGCATAGTCAGTGTAACTGAAAAGATATATATAAAGTGCACCTAGCTCCCACCTGTCCACCATACTGTAAGCTCCTGTACCTATCTTTCAGGATCTTTCCACTTTTAATCACAACTTGACCCACGCACATTACTTGGCAACCCATCGACAGATCTCAATAGTATTTTAACCTCTATCTAGAATGGTGGCGCTAAATTCACAATTATAGTGAACAGTATATATAAATCACTGTGATAAACAAACATTAAATCTACACACTATATATATATATATATATATATATTTTATCACCCTGTGACAAGTGAAAATATGTGTAATTTTAGAACAAAAAGTCCATAAAATAATCCAATAAAAAAACGATCCGGTGTAGTATCTTCCTAATCATCCACCACACCATGTGCAAGTGATTCCGCTCCTTTCAGAAAACACACTCACCAACTCAAATTGCCTTACACTCTCGTGCTTGGCAATAACGCTTTTAAACCACACAGAAAGGGTAAAAATGACCTCCGATACCAAGCCGTGAAAAAAACAGGATCTCTCAACATGTAAACAATAATAAGTGTTCCAATAGTATAGTCCATAAAACCAGTTTAATAAAAAAATATAGAATCTTCAACCATTGCACTCACATCAGTATCTTCAAAGTAAGCAAAAAACATCACAGCAAGCATTCACTTCAAAGCCCAGAGTGGTATATAGCAGTCACGGCGGACCTGAGGTGTGCAGACTCTGTCTTACCCTCACTCGCTCTTCGGATTCAGATCTCCACTGCCTAGTGTAGCGTGCTGCGTCAGACATTCACGATGGTTGCCGTATAGCCACGCCCCGACATGTTTCGTCACACAGACTTAATCATGGGATTGGCTATACACAGCAACCCTTTCTCTTATACTTCCTCACGCCAATTATGGGCGTAAGCAGTTCCATTGCACATGCGCACATCTCATGTCCCCGCGCTCGCAATACCCCAGCTAATGGGCCATTGTTCAGCAATATAAAGGACATTATACAAGAATTTGACACAGTACTGGTAGAATGGTATAGCACATCACCAGGGGTGGGTAGGAGGAGTGGCTGCCCTGGGCACTGTGGTATCATGTGAGGTGGGGGTTGCTGCAAGGAGATTGGGGGAGGGGATTTGTGTTGGAAGGGGGATTTTGGGATGCGTCAGTGGGTAAGTATTGTTCTAGGAGGAGAAATTTGGGGGAGGGGGGCTAAGAGTGGTGATTTAAGGAGATTTGTGTTGGAAAGGGGGGATGGAGGGATAGGATTTGTGCTAGGGGGGGAGATTTTGGGGGGCTTTGTGCTGGGGGGGGATTTGAAGTGGGGGGAGAAGATGTGTACTAGGAGGGGAAATTTTAGGGGTAAAGGATTTGTGCTAGGATGGGTGAATTTTTTTTTTGGGGGGGGGGGCATTTGAGCTGGGGGGATTTGGGGGATGGGGGGGTCAAAGATTTGAGTTGAGAGGTTGGAGGTTTATCAGAACCAGTTTTTTTCATAGAAAGGCAAATTCCCTATAAAACATTTTTTAATTTGCTCCAACAGAAAAAAAAAATCCTGTCCAAAAATACAAATGAGTATTCCCTGGGTCACCAATCTACAGTGATATTTCTATGGAAATATTGTCTTTCACAAGATATTTGAAGACTGCTAGGTACACCTACCAGGTGACAGCATTTGTGCCTGGTCATTGGATGCTTAGGAAAGGAGCACTGTATGATAGAAAACATGGCTGGATGAAGCACATCTACCCCATGCCCAGAAGATCTGGGCTTTGTATGGGACTCTTGCAGTGCATAAGACTTACCAACTTCTATAGATGTGATGTAATGATGAGATTGTATTTATTACCTACATGTATAGTTTAAATGAAATCCTTTGATCCAAATAGATGTTTTTGTGGGTGGCAATATGCTGTACATCATGGTTCGGCCCTACGCTAACATGATTTTGGAAATAAATCTTTGATTTTTTTAATGCTCGCTATTACAACAATCCATGAGGACCCCTGAGCCACCTTATTACACATACAGTATGCAAAAGTCTAAAATTAAAAGGCACCAGAAACAATCAAGATTAGTTTTATTTGCAGCCAAGCAATCATAGCACACATTTGAAAAAAAAAAAGTTTTCCTATGTGAGCAGTACATCAAATTCCTTAATATATGTAGTCCTCGGATGCCATAAGCGCACTTGAACATCCTCACTTGGCATTTACCGGTTTTTGAAGTCCTAGCTAGAAGGACATGGTAGCATGAGGCCATTTGACCTTTACTTTCTTCTATTCTTCCTCATCTTCCTCATTCCTTACTGTATGCATGTCCTTAAAACTTTCCTCTTCATAGTTCTACCACATCCTTGTCTCCATGTTATCGTATTTAGTATGTTTTTGGATTTATTTTTTCCTCTTTTTACTTTCTTTAATATAAATGTAATATTGTTACAAGCGAATTGAAAGGCAGTGATAAGTCCACTTTATGGAGGCATCAAAGATCTACAGTAATTAGCATCCTGACTGCTCCCCTGTGTTCTTCAGCTGGAGTTTAGGAACACAAAGCCCCTTTACTTCCTTGGCCATATTGACATGGATCCAGGAAGTGCTCAGGGCAGGACACTTCCTGATTCATTTAAAGCCAAAAGAAAATTGGCAAATGTGGGTTATATACATCAATCTCCCTGCTTACCATCCTGAAATGCTCCTGTAAAACAAGAGATGAGGGCCGGTTTGAACGAAAGTTGAGCGGGAGTGGAAGGTAAAGGGGAAACCACCTTTTTTTTAAGCTTAGGATAGTAAGGAAAGCTAATACTGGCCAGAAGACCTGCTTCATCATTGCACATGACACTATTTATTTTGCATTATTTATTCATGGGTACTTGCACTGCACATGTTTTTTTTTTTTTTTTGTGTTTTACAGAGATCAAGGGTTCAGGTTATCGGGGGCCTGCCCTAATGTCGGAGGGGGAGGTTCTGTGGCCTTTGCGTCTTTTGCCTCTCCCCAACCAGAAGGGCCTGCCTTTGGGAGAGCCCTTCACCAAGTACTTGCAGGACTAGCTTTGGCTGGTCCCTAAGGCGTGGGGTCCACCTGGCTTTGGCCTAGGTAGACCATGGCATACCTTATCTCTATTAGGAGTTTTGCGTCCCTGGGAGTTCAGGGTTAGAGGCCATTTTGGATTTTCTCTTTCTGCTTTGGTGACCCTGGTCACCAGGACAAATAGAGTGACACCAACAGCAATACATTTTGGCAGAGTATCTAACCCCCCCACACACACACTTTATCCAAAAATTTAAAAAAAGTTTTGCTTTAAGATTGTAGAATTGGTGGACACCTGAATCACTTGTGCATTCAGCTGAAAGGACATGGATGGAAAAAAACAAAAGGCATGGAAGCAGTAAAGCCATGAGGTTTAGAATATTTAATTATCATTGGCAATCATTTTTAATTGAATTAAATTTAAAAATGGCTTATGTTTTAGTTATATATGTTTTAAAATACTAAACAAGTATGCATGGTGCTTTGCTGATTGAGACATAACCATAAACTTTATACCTTAAAGCCTTCCAGTTGATCACATTTCCTCCAATGTCATTACCATTAAGATAATCTGTAATATTTTCTGTGGTCAAAACTTTGTCCCACATGTTAATATCAGCAATGTGGCCTACAAAGGACTGCTTTGCTTCAAATGAATCTCCATATTTGTCCTGATCCTGACCAATAATAATTAGCCTGTCACTAGCAATAACATGTCCTTTCTCAAAATTGTTGGAATAAAAGGGCTTCTCGTTGATCCACACAATCACTTCTCCTTTGGAAGAACACCAACTCACACAAGTACTTGTCCATTCTTGGAAATGGGTGCTATTAAGTTGGAACTCTCTGGAGCGGCTGTTAGTTGCAAAAATGAAAATATTACTGTTTCTTCTAAAAAATAATGTAAATTCATTGTCATGATTTCTGGTGGCCAAAGAAAACAGGCAATATTCATCTACCAGAGCTTGTGAAGGGTTGACTCTAATACAAACTGTTGCTTCTGTGAGGGACTCATTTCTATCAGGAATCAGGTGGACGTAGGAAGTGTCTGACTTTTCATGGAATGAAAACATGTTGTCACCCATATCTAAAAAAAAAAAAAAAAAAAAAAATTAATAATAATAATAACAATAATGCATGCAAACTTCTTTTTTCATATGCAGTTAAAAGTTGAAATTGAAATATGGTCTTGTGTCTTCACTGGAAACATACAACAATATCAGTATCAATAACAATACAGCCTTCTGGTTCTAACCATTGGGGCAAGGGTCTTCAAAGTTTCTAAACAAAGGGCCAGTTTACTCTCAACCAGACTTTAGGGGGCTGGACTGTGGCAGTGGGAATAGATAATACCCCAGTGTCAGAGGGAGAGGACAATGCCTCATGCTTGGTGGTCAATGGGAGTAAAAAGATTCCATAGAGTTCGTGGTGTGTAAGAGGAGGAATAGTGCGCTATCATTGATATTAGTGGGAGGAATAGTGCTCCATCATTGGTATCAGTGGGAGGAATAGTGCCCCATCATTGGTATCAGTGGTAGGAATAGTGTCCCATCATTGGTATCAGTGGAAGGATTAGTGCCCCATCATTGGTATCAGTGGGAGGAATAGTGCCCCATCATTGGTGTCAGTGGGAGGAATAGTGCCACATCATTGGTATTAGTGGGAGGAATAATACTCCATCATTGGTATCAGTGGGAGGAATAGCGCCCCATTGTCAGCATTTGTGTAAAGAATAGTTCTAGATTTTTGTTGTCAGTGGAGGAAATAGTTGTTGGTTTCAGTGGAAGGAATAGTTCCCATCGTGTGTGTCAGTGGAAAGGATAGTGCCCCATTTTTGGTGACAGTGGAATAGTGCCTCATCGTTGGTGTCAATACGAGGAATAGTGCCTCTCTGTTGGTGTCTGTGGAAGGAATGTTGCCTAATCATTGGTGCCAGTGGGAGGAATAGAGCCCAAGGGCTAGTTAAAGGCAAGCAAAGGGTTGCATTTGGCCCATGTATTGCAGTTTAGAGTATTGGGGGGGTATTGTATGTGGTGACTGTGTCCATGGAACCCAGATTTTTTTGAAGTTTGATTGCAAGTTGTATTTTGCTTATTTTTTTTATGTGATTGTATGATACACCCAGATACGAGTCTGGCCTATTGGAACATAACTCTATTTGATGTGTTTTATGTGACTATTTACCATCCCAGCTCTACAAGCAGCATTCCAATTGTGTTTTGATTGCGTATGTTGAGCAATTTAAACAAAAGGTTGTGTAGTCTTCTGTTTATATAAACTTTTATTGAAAATCTATAAAAACTATTGACAAAGAGAAAAAAAAGAAGAGTGCAAAACAAGGCTGGAGCCTTGTGAAGGCATTTAGAGATTGGAAAAAAGAAAAATAAAGCGCTGATGTGGATTCTCTATAAGATAAAAAACACCAGAAAAAAACAAACCACCAGAAAAAAATGTGTGAGTTGCAACCAACCAATTAGTACTGTGACACCGTTGCTACAAATCAATATAAAATATGTTGGTGTGCTTATCAAACTCTCCCTATCTGTTGGAGTGGTGCTTGTATATAAAATCCTAAACCATAAAAAATACCCTAATATCACAATCAGTAAAGTGAATAAGTGCAAATAAATATATCAATCAATAAGGTGAATGGATGCAAATAAATGCATCAAAAACCTATAAGGGAACACATATCCCTAGATATATGTTGATGAAAGAAATAAAAATAAAAAAACATTAAATAGTGTCTGTTTGTGTTAATCCAGCTGAGGTCTAAATGTCCAATCAAATGCCTTTGATGAACTTGCTTGCATTTCAATTATCACAGATCACAGTTGCATGATGAATTACATTTGCAAGGTGATGATTCACATAAAGGTAAAAGAAAAACCATCATTGCGCAGTGTTTTTAAATGCTACAAAACTGGGTAATCAATGTAATCCGCTCACACATTCACAGTAGCTGAATCGCTTTTGTTACAATGGTCAGACAGCTTCAAACACCAGAAAAAAATGTGTGAGCTGCAACCAACCAATTAGTGCTGTGACACCGTTGCTACCAAGTATGCCGTAAAGTCCGATCGTGTGTACGCGGCATAAGGGAACATATATCCCTAGATATATGTTGATGAAAGAAATAAAAATAAAAAAACATTAAATAGTGTCTGTTTGTGTTAATCCAGCTGAGGTCTAAATGTCCAATCAAATGCTTTTGATTAACTTGCTTGTATTTCAATTATCACAGATCACTGTTGCATGATGCATTACATTTGCAGGGTGATGATTCAAATAAAGATAAAAGAAAAACCATCATTGCACAGTGTTTTTAAATGCTACAAAACTGGGCAATCAATGTAATCAATGTAATTCACTCACATGTCACGTGACCCTTGAGAAAGTCACGTGACATGTGAAGATACGCGTAGGGAAGAGGAGTCAGTGATGTCATCGCATAGTGTTCGGCAAACACAGCGATAGCTGTATGAGCGGTGAAGCTGTCTGACCATTATAACAAAAGCAATTCAGCTACTGCAAATGTGTGAGTGGATTACATTGATTGCCCAGTTTTGTAGCATTTAAAAACACTGCGCAATAATGGTTTTTCTTTTATCTTTATGTGAATCATCACCTTGCAAATGTAATTCATCATGCAACTGTGATCTGTGATAATTGAAATACAAGCAAGTTAATCAAAAGCATTTGATTGGACATTTAGACCTCAGCTGAATTAACACAGACACTATTTAATGTTTTTTTTTTTTATTTATTTATTTCATCAACATATATCTAGGGATATGTGTTCCCTTATAGGTTTTTGATGCACTTATTTGCATCCATTCACTTTATTGATTGATATATTTATTTGCACTTAAAGTGGGGTTCCACCCAAAAAAACAAAAATACATGAAAAATCCTAAAAAACAAAACAAAAAAACATTTGGATATATATATTTTTTTAACTTACCTCTAATTGCCTGTTGCTAGGGGGTCCCTCGTAGTCTGCCCCTTCCAGTGCCTGGGCTGGTGACATCACTTCCCCCTCGGCACAGGAAGGGCTCCGCTCTGCTCCCTCCCTCCTGTCAATCATCTGGGACCCATTACAGGTCCCAGGTGACTGAGCGGCCAATCACGGCGCGTGGCGCCGCTTGCGCATGCGCAGTGGGTGCCAGCTGTGAAGCCACAGCCCGGCGCCCACAGTTGCAATGCCGGCGACGCTGAACGGAGGGGGAGACGAGCGGGGCTTCGATCCCCCGCATCGCTGGACCCAGGGACAGGTAAGTGTCCAATTAAAAGTCAGCAGTTGCAGTATTTGTAGTTGCTGACTTTTATTTTTTTATTTTTTTATTTTTTTTACTGGACCCCCTGGGTGGAACTCCTCTTTAATCACTTTACTGATTGTGATATTAGGGTATTTTTTATGGTTTAGGATTTTATATACAAGCACCACTCCAACAAATGGGGAGAGTTTGATAAGCGCACCAACATATTTTATATTGATTTAGAGATCGGAGTCTTCACAAGGTGCATAATACAGTACAGCTTGATACAATAAACCTCAAAAGAGAACAAGTTGACTTACCTGTCTGACCCAGGATTCTTGCAGAACATGCAAACAAGATCACCAAGAAAAGCATATTCCTGAAAAAATAGATAGGCTGAGAAAATGTGTAGAAAATAGATATGCATTTTAATATTTAGCTTCTTGCCAGCACTTTCTTATAACATCCTTAAAGTTCTGAAAGCAACAACAGCAATTTTGTAGTTGTATAACTAATTCATAGTTACATAGTAGGTGAGGTTGAAAAAAGACACAAGTCCATCAAGTCCAACCTATATGTGTGATTATATGTCAGTATTACATTGTTTATCCTTGTATGTTGCGGTCGTTCAGGTACTTATCTAATAGTTTTTTGCAACTATCGATGCTCCCCGCTGATACCACCGACTGTGGAAGGGAGTTCCACATCCTTACCACTCTTACAGTAAAGAACCCTCTACGCAGTGTAGCCACCCTGACGGTTTTCCCGAGTGTGGCTCTGGGTTAAATTTCAGTCCCATTAGCGGTAACCCCGAGCCACACTCAGGATTACATTGCAGGATCCTGTTGCGGCTTTACTTACCTTGTCCCCAGGATCCTGCGATGTCCCCCGCTGTGTCTGCGGGCTCCGTCCTCCTCCGAAGCCTCTCCGTGCCAGGCTCCGTTCCCTGCGAGCGTCGGGACGCACGGGGCGGAGCCTGGCAGCAAATTCAAAAAAATGTAAAAACCATAACACATACAGTACTGTAATCTTACAGATTACAGTACTGTATGAAATTTTTTCACATCCCTTTTGTCCCCAGTGCTTTGGCCCATGCCCTGCATGCAGTTTTATATTATATATACTGTTCTTTCTGCCTGGAAACTGGAGATTGTCCATAGCAACCAAAAAGTGTCCCTTTACGTCAAAAGTGGCTTTAGACCAGCTAGAAAACAGCGATAGTAAATTAGAACACTTGCAGAATTGAGCGATAGTGAATCGTGGGGAAATGTATTATTATATTATTATTTTTTTTAATTATTTATATTTATTTATTATATTATAATTTATGTTTTTATGTTTCAAACTTCATGATACCTGGGATATCTACTAGACTCTTGTTTGGACAGATTTAAGCGTGTTATTGTTAAGAATTACAGGCCTACAATATAAAACGCCAAATTTCCATGCAAAATAATTGTACCGCTTTCAGCACCTAAAATCCGAAATAATCATACCACCAGGGAGGTTAAGGTTAAACCGTTTTTTTTTCTAGTTTTAGTGAATGGCCGCGTGTCTTATTAAATTCCCTTACGCGGAAAAAGTTTAATCCCTATTGTGGGGGTCACCAGTACGGTATTTTTATATTGAAATCATATCCCCTCTCAAGCGTCTCTTCTCCAGAGAGAATAAGTTCAGTGCTCGTAACCTTTCCTCATAACTAATATCCTCCAGACCCTTTAATAGTTTTGTTGTCCTTCTCTGGACTCTCTCCAATTCCAGCACATCCTTCCCGAGGACTGGTAACCAGAACCGGGCAACATACTCGTGCGGCTGGACCAGAGTCTTGTAGAGCAGGAGAATTATCGTTTTAGCTGGAGTTGATCCCCTTTTTAATGCATGCTAATATTGTGTTTGCTTTTCTTGCAGCAGCTTGGCTTTGCATGCCATTGCTGAGCCTATCATCTACTAGGACCCCCAGGTCCTTTTCCATCCTAGAGATTCTCCCCCTAAAGAGTAGACTTTATTCATATTTTTGCCACCCAAATGCATTATTTTACATTTTTCTACATTGAACCTCATTTGCCATGTAATTGCCCTCCCTATTAATTTATTCAGATCTTCTTGCAAGGTTTCCACATCCTGCGGAGAAGTTATTGCCCTGCTTAGCTTAGTATCATCCGCAAATACAGAGATTGAGCTGTTTATCCCATCCTCCAGGTCGTTTATGAATAAATTAAATAGGATTGGTCCCAGGACAGAACACCGGGGGACCCCACTTTCCACCACGGACCATTCCAAGTACTCCCCATTTATCACCACCCTCTGAACTCGCCCCTGTAGCCAGTTTTCAATCCATGTACTCACCCTATGGTCCATGCCAGCAGACCTCACTTTGTACAGTAAAAGTTTATGGGGAGCTGTATCAAATGCTTTTGCAAAATCCAGATACACCACGTGTACGGGCCTTCCTTTATCTGGATGGCAGCTCACCTCCTCATAGAAGGTTAATAGATTGGTTTGGCAGGAACAATTCCTCATAAATCCATGCTGATTACTGCTAATGATACCGTTGTCATTACTAAAATCTTTTATATAGTCCCTTATCATCCCCTCCAAGAGCTTGCATACTATTGATGTTAGGCTGACTGTTCTGTAATTCCCAGGGATGTATCTTGGGCCATTTTTAAATATTGGTGCTACAATGGCTTTTTCTCCAATCAGCTGGTACCATTCCAGTCAGTAGACTGTTCATAAAAATTAGGAACAATGGTCTGGCAATAAAATTTGATATAGAAGGCTATCACATGATAAGTTCTGTGTAATAAAAAAAGCAGCTTACTGGGCACTTAAGCTCCCTTCCTGCCCAGGCCATTTTCAGCTTTCAGCATTGTCACTCTTTGACAGCAACACTCTACCCAAATGAAATTTGTATAATTTTTTCCCACAAATAGAGTTTTCTTTTGATGGTTTTTAATCACTGCTGGGTTTTTTATTTTTTGCTAAAAAAAAAAACAAAAAAAGACCCAAAATTTTGAAAAAAAAACAAAACAGTTTTATAGTTTGTTATAAAATTTTGGTGATTTTTCCCCTTCATTGATGTGCGCGGATGAGGCTGCAATGATGGGCACTGATAGGCTGCACTGATAGGCACTGAGAAGGCAGCACTGATGGACACTGATAGGTGGCACTGGTGGGCACTGATGAGGTGGCACTGATAGGCACTGATAAGGCGGCACTGATGGACACTGATAGGTGGCACTGGTGGGCACTGATGAGGCGGCACTGGTGGGCACTGATAGGTGGCACTGATGGGCACTGATAGGTTGAACTGAGACCTGGCACTGATGGGTGGCACTGAAGGGCATTGATAGGTGGCACTGAAGGGCACTGATAGGTGGCACTGATGGGCACTGCTAGGTGACACTGATAGGTAGCACTGATAGGTGGCACTGATGATGAGGCATTGATGGGCACTGATTGGCAGCACTGATGGGCATTGATAGGTGGCACTGGTGGGCATTGGTAGGTGGCACTGGTGGGCACTGGCAGGCGGCACTGGTGGGCACAGATGAGGCAGCGGTGGCGCTTTCTGTTTGGTACTGATGTCCCTTTGACAGAAGCTGGTGATTGGCTTTTTTTTTCTCCCCACGCTGTCAGCTTGAGGAGAAAAAAAGCTGATTACCGATCTTATGTTTACATCACTTGATCAGCTGTCATTGTCTGCCTTTTTGGGGTGGGGCTTTTTAATTTATCCTTTTCCATTTTTCATTTAAAAAAACGCTTGTCTATGGTTGTCCAGATTAGCTCAGCTCTGAGGAAGGGGGTGCACTATGCCAGGCCACGTCAGCTTTATCCCTTGATGTGTTACCGCACATGTGTCTGCACTATTCTATACTGTGTGGTTTATGGCTCATTGAGAGTTGCACTTTGTGAGTATCCATTTTTACTGATTTTAGTATTCAATAAATGTCATTAGTAATACACCAGGTGTACGCGCCTTCCATTTTGTTTTGTTTTCGTAGTTTCCATGAGATTACCTCATCTGAGGAGGGCAGCATCCACCTAGTCTTGGAATACTGATGCCCTTGTTGCTCTTTACCATAGAAGACCTCTCAGCGCTGGAAGTGATTGTCCTTTTTTGTATAGCAATACCAAGGTGTATGGGGGTAGCTGTTGTTGGCATCGAACATGTAGGCATTTTAGAGTAGGGAGCAAGACTGCCAGATGTCCAGAAATTTTAGAACTTCTCCCAGAATTTTTTTTTTTTGCTGCCTGCGCCCCTATTTCCTTTACTTTGTGTCTGAAGAATATATTTGGAAAGGTTAGGGCACCTTCGAAAATTGACAGTTGTTTCCAGAAAAGGTGTCTCCTATGGTTTATTTTCCTATGCTTCTTGTAGGACATTCTCTACGCTTGTATCTCTCTACATGGATATTTCTGCCTTGTAAGGGTGTCTTGCAGATTGTTATAGCATTTTTAGATCTGTATGTCATTACAGTTAGTTGATGATCCAATATTGGTGTAGCACTAACTCTTTGTGGAGCTGCTGGTTTAAGCGGGCTTGTTACCTTCACTCTCCTTCCCTCTGTTTTACCGGCACCGGGTCTAGGGTTCCGTTGAGTTTACTCCTGGACGATATAAGCACCAACACTTGAATACGTTTTCAATGCTTTATTAAACAATTTACTAAGGAAGTAGCAGGAAAGAGGCAGAATGGAAACTGCAGAAGAAACTCAAATATCTTCTTGTAAGGTTCTTGACAAATGTCCTGGTAGAAATTGGATATTACAATAGAATGCGCTCCCCTCGTGGGACACAATCTTTGCTCGCCTGGATAGGCCTCTCTCACTTGCCTAGCAGCCAGTACGTAGCACGAACAAAAGTCTCTGCCACAGACTTGCTTGAGATAAACCTGTACGATCCTCTGCCACAGGATGTATCGGTTTTCTGCAATGAACGTCAGTCACAGTGCTTGAACCTTTAAGCCAACCCGGCAACACTATGCTGTATAGTTACTTTTAGGATACATCCTCCAACCGAGTCACCAGGCCACTCTCCAGACCTGCACGCTGCGTGATCCTTCCATGAAGGGTCCTCCCCTGGGATCTCCTCGGTTGTCCAGCTTCTTCCCTTCTGGATAGACAGCTCAGGACCATTCCTCGGCTGCTGTGGTAGGCCCCAGACAAGCTTCTGGGCCCACACCTGCGTCGCAGCGGCGTGGGCCTCCGGAACGGAGGACCACGAGATTGCTCTCTAACGCATACCTGTAGGCCAGGAGGGTCAGCAGGTGGCTGTAAAACGAACCCCCTAATATGGCGTCTGTCCCATAAATACCCTCGCCCAGAATGCAACTCGTAGGACCACCTCCACCGAGCTTCTCTCCGGGACAGAAGAGCATCCATACGCTTCGACACGTTGCCTTTCCAACACTGACCAGTAATAACAGCGACACCCACCGGTCAGTCTGGAAACACACACAACGTCAGCCAAGCTGGAACAGAGGCAAACTTAACCTATTTAAGGAACAAGTTACTAAATTTACCTAACATATGGTAGATCGCAAATCTACCAGCGCTACATTGGGAAAATCAAAATTGAGAGCTTTACTCTCTACGCCGGCAAACATTCAAAAGTGACTTGTGCGGCTGTCACTTTTACAGAGTTAGAAGGCCCCCATCCTGCTGGTGCCCATGGTAGTTCCCAGGCTCTTCCATTTCTCCAAGGAGCCAGAGACTGCAGTAAACAGTTGGCAGTACCTCCCATAGAGAAGATGGAGGAACATGCGTTACCCCATCTCCTCTGCGACAAAGATTTCTTCATTTCTGGTTACAGAGCTGTCATTCCCTGGCTGTTACAATCAGGGAAGCCGGAGAAGCCAGGAAGCCGGTAACCAAGCACAATCTATGCGTAGCTAGCTGCTTTGGAGGACAGGGGAGACATCTGAGGTCTAATAGATCCCAGATGTCTCAAAAAGAGAACCTGTTACCTGGCCACTGCTATCACTTCTGCAAATGTCACCAATGAACATGTTATGGCCATTAATGTGGAACTAAACTCTCCTAATCAACAATGAGAGATGGAAACAAGAAAGACCAACATTTAAGACACCACTGCTGGACATCACAGAGCAAGAAGGGAAGGATCTCTCCTTCCTGTTTCATTGAACCTTTGAAAACATCTCTGCAAGGTAGGCGGCTTCACTTATGTTAACCTTTGGATTTCCTTATCCAATATCCTTCTGCCTATTATTGGCTAAACTTAATTTAAATTTAACTTCATCTATCTATTTGGCTATTTTTATGGTTTAGGTGCTGGATCAAGGTGTAGGCTGATCCGGATTCCTCCCTCTCCAGACCGTCCCAACATTTCCTCCATATTGAAGCTTTTTTCTTCTTACATCCCACGATGGTGCTCCTGTCCAATTGAACACCCAGGATGTCTTTAGTAATCAATATTGATTCTATTATTTAAAGTACACCCAGGTAAATACTCTCAACACAATGATTTCTTGATTGAGAACAACCAATCAGATTCTTTTAAACATTCAAATATATTTTTCCAACTATTTTGTCCTGTTTTTTTAGTTAGGACACTATAAAAGTTTAAAATGTAAAAATTCTGACTATACAAGTATTACCTCTGCAAGCCAACCGGCGACCCAGGAACTGAAATGAGAGGGGGGCTATTTCAGGGATTAACCTTTTCATTATCTGGGGATCTTCAGCCTCAATTTGCAATCATATGTGACAATTTTGTTTTTAGGTAAGGTTTAGAACTTTGTTTTGTTTTCATTTTTCATTCATTTGTTGTGCCTTATTTTTTGTTGCTTTATTAATTAAACATTAATTCAATCTGAATAACTGAAATATATCAATATGGATCCATATAAGTTTCATGTAAAATCTTATAGATTTGATATACGATATATAAGAGCTCTTTCTATTATGAAAAAATGTTCAAATTATTATCTTACACTGTATTGATTGTTTTACTTTTTTTATGTAAATTCCAGTCTCACTAATGGTACCACACGATCTCCTGAAGAAGCTCCACAGAGCGAAACATGTTGAGAAAACAAGTGGTATCTGCATCATAAATTGTTGTTGCATTTTATGAAATAATCTTTTTGGAAATTACTGTACTATATGTGGCCTCAAAATAGGCTTTTTTAAATCAATTGTAATAAAATTTCTCTTTTACCCTAATATGGTTTAAAAATTCTTTGAACACTGACACCTTAAAAGTCCCAAGGCTCTATGCCTAAAGCCCTTTCTTCCTTATCTCTTAATCAACAATTACTACCGTATTTTAATCCTTATGGTGCTAGCCTTAGTAGATAGGATTGTATTATATTTATTTGTTTTCAACTTTTTTTCTTCACATTACTTTAGCTGCTTCCTGGTTTCTGGCCTAGGCCCAAATTATATCATACATCCCAGGAGTCTTTATGGCTTTTTTTAGCTTTCATCTACAGTAGGGGAGGAGGGGCTTTCTCGGCTAAGCACACCCTCCTGCCTGCATGCCTGAGCTAAAGGCAGATGGATTCCAGGAACTAAATGCTACACAAATCATCTGCCCTTACTCAAGATGACCATGGCCAGAAAGGGGGTGTTTTTCAAAATGATTTCCCGGTAAAATAAAGCATGGAGACATGGGGTTGATTTACGAAAACTGGAAAGTTCAAAATCTGGGGAAGCTGTGCATGACAGGCAATCAGCTTTTAACAGCGTGTTCAATTAAGCTTTTACAAAAAAAAGTGGAAGCTGATTGGTTTCTCTGCAGAGCTGCACCAGACTTTGCACTCAGCCCTAAATTGGTCGATTACATTTGGAGCCAGTGCTATAAAGGGTCAGTTCAACTCTATGTTCACACCTGTGTGGTTTTTAGTGCATTTTGCAGTTTGCAGAAACGCACTACAGCCCATTTAACATGGTTGCTTATGGTACATCTATGCGTTTTTCAGCCGGTGTGTTTTTGGAAAGGCTCAGGGACTTTTTCCCGCAGCAGATTGTGTTTTGTGTGTAATAGACTTCAATGGAGCCACACCAGTAATGCAAGCGTTGTGTTTTCTATGCTTTTTTTTCATTTTTCACTTTAACACACTGTGTATAACTGGTTGCTAAGAAGCGGGCCGGGAGTCCGGCCGCTGTAAACTTAACAACCGATAAGTCATCAGCTATCAGCAGGGTTTCCCTCTGACAGTTAAATGTAAAAAAAAAAATTGCTGTCAAAAAAACAGCATGGGGTCCCCCCAAATCCATTCCAGGTCCTTTGGGTCTGGTATGGGTTTGGAGGGGAAACCCATGCCAAAAATGGCATGGGGCCCCCCAAAATCCACACCAGGCCCTTATCTAAGCATGCAGCCTGGCAGGTCAGGAAAGGGAGGGGACGAGCAAGCGCCAACCCCCTGAACCACACCAGGCCACATGCCCTCAACATCGGGGGGTGCTTTGGGGTGGGGGGCTCTGCCCCCCCTCCCCCGCCCCAAAGCACCTTGTCCCCGTGTTGATGGGAACAAGGGCCTCTTGCCCACAAACCTGGGCTGTGGTTGTGGGGGTCTGTTGGCAGGGGGCTTATCGGAATCTGGAAGCCCCCTTTAACTAGGGGGCCTCCAGATCCCGCCCCCTATGTGAATGAGTATGGGGCACATAGTAATCTTACCCACTTACCAAAAAAGTGTAAAAGCGAATAAAGATAGTACAAGAGTTTTTGACAAGTCCTTTATTAAAAAATAAAAAAACAATGCTCCCCGATGTAGATCCATTATCAATTATGCCACCCACTGCCAACGCCAGACCCGGGGAAAAAAAGCTCCGCTCGTGACAAATGCTCCTGCGGTTTACCTGCCCCGCCATGTGACATTACTTAAATAGCTAAGGGGTGGGGCCACCCGGCAATGTCTCCACCGGCCACAGACCTCTAGCGACGGTGACAAAAAATCAGGAAAACATGAATTTCCCGGGACATTTCCCGGGAAACGCTAAAACCAGGAAAAAGGTCTAAATCCCGGGATGTCCCAGGAAATTCGGGACAGTTGGCAAGTATGTAAGCAATGGCATGTTTTTTCTCAAAAAATTGTCTAACGTAAATTGCTCCTCACTGATCCACATAATAACCTTTTGTCCATTCCCTGAAAAAGTCACGTTTTTGTCCATTCCCTGAAAAAGTCACGTTTTAAAATGAAATGTTTATATTCATTTTTAGTTTTAAAAAGAGAATCATTGGTCAATTTTTTTTTTCTGCAGGCAACATGGCGACATCAAATAGACAGGAAGTGAGGTGGAATTTACTTAATGTGACACAGAAAGCAACAAAAATACATTTTTTAGCAAGAACTTTTGGAGCTGCAGTCAAGATTAACCCGTTCCCACTCTATCCAAGGGTAAAAAAAGACTGGTTGCAGCTAGACTTTAAAAGGTACTTTATGCAAATCCTAACAATAAACTTCTCTAATTTAGTTCCCTTTGGTCTGTTAAATATGCCACTAAAGCCCCATACACACAATAGGACTTTGTACAAACTTTCCCTTGGATTTTTGTACAAAGGGAGTTGCCCAAAAGTTTGTCTTGCATACAGACGACAGGACTTTTTCAGCCAACTTTCACCATATCACGTGGTTTTTCAGCTCTTTACCACCACCCTTGGTCAACTTGTGTATTGTTGTCTGATATTGTGTCAACCTCGCCACTTTTATTGGCGAGATTGACACCTTGCGAGCCGGGTTGACACTGGTGCAGGGATCCGACTTGGATCCCCGCCAATGCCAGGCACTGTGTTTGGTATGAATCTTGAGGGGGGAACTCCACGCCAAATTTTAAATAAAAAAACGGCATGGGTTCCCCTCCAGGGGCATTCCAGGCCCTTAGGTCTGGTATGGATATTAAGAGGAACCCCCTACACTGAAAAAACGGCGTGGGGGTCCCCCCAAAATCCATACCAGACCCTTATCCGAGCACGCAGCCTGGCCGGTCAGAAAAGGGAGTGGGGACGAGCGAGCGCCCCCCCCCCCTCCTGAGCCATACCGCAGCTATTCCGCTTCGGCTATTTCCACTGGATCCTACTGCGTAGGCGCAGCGCCTGCACAATAGAGGGGGAAACTTATCCGCCGAGCGGAACTTTCTTGGCAGAACACCGGCTGGAGAGAGCGTCGTGTCAACATCTCTGGAAGAGAAGAGCGGAGAAGACGATCCAGAAGTCCGGACCACCGCTGGCAAAAGAGCAGCAGAAGATAGCGGTGGAGCCGGCAGAAGATGTGGACACCGGGAGAAGACGCCAGAGAGACCCCCGAAGTCGGAAGAAGACCCCCGAAGTCGGAAGAGGACCCCCGAAGTCGGAAGAAAGACCCCGGAGCTGCCTAATAAATTACTTTAAAAACCTGTGTACTGTGTTTTTTATTGACACTTTTTTCCCTAGGTGAATGGGTAGGGGTACGATGTACCCCATACTCACATAGGGTGGGGGGCCGGGATCTGGGGGCCCCCTTAATAAAGGGGGCTCCCGGATTCAGATAAGCGCCCCGCCCGCAGACCCCGACAACCAATGGCCAGGGTTATCGGGAAGAGGCCCTTGTCCTCATCAACATGGGGACAAGGTGCTTTGGGGTGGGGGGGCCCGCAGGGCGCCCCCTCCCCCAAAGCACCCACCCCCATGTTAAGGGCATGCGGCCTGGTACGGCTCAGGAGGGGGGGCGCTCGCTCGTCCCCACTCCCTTTCCTGACCGGCCAGGCTGCGTGCTCGGATAAGGGTCTGGTATGGATTTGGGGGGGACCCCATGTCGTTTTTTCGGAGTAGGGGGTTCCCCTTAAAATCCATACCAGACCGAAGGGCTTGGTATTCCCCAGAGGGGAATTCCCTCTCGCGCCCGCCGCAGTAGGAAAATGTGTTTTTCCTATTGCAGCTAGCGCGAGATGTACAGTACCCTGCAGCCGAGAACCAGCGCGATCCGATCATGCTGGAAACATTCTCGCGGCCGCGTACTGTAGTTTGTACAAAAGTCCGATGGCTTTGTGTACACACAGTCGGACTTTGCTCCATCGGACTTTTGTTGCCGGAAAGTTTGTCCGTTCGCACAGCCAACAAAAGTCCGATGAAAACTGAAAAAGTTTGTCCGATGGAGCGTACACACAGTCAGATGTTACTCCAAAACAGCTAATTTGTATATTTTTTGTCAAAAAGTCCGATCGTGTGTACGGCCCTTAAAAATGGTTTGCTATGACTACCTATTGTTTTTCTCATGTCCATCACTTTACTACCTCCCAATCCTTGCTGTTGTAGTCAGATTTGCAGGAGCACCACAACGGTCCTCAGATGGATTACCAAAGATATCTACAGATTGAACAATGGATCCCCTGTCCTACCCAGAATTCGAAATTCCTCTATAGCAGCCATTCTCAACCAGGGTTCCATGGAGCCCTAGGATTCTTCCAGAGGTTGCTTGGGGGTTCCTTGACTTGTGGCTGATTACCTCCCATATGAAGATGTCTGCATAGTTTTATGTCCAAACCCACTTGTCAGAATCAAATACATGATAACAATCATATTTTTAGCTGTCTGCAAGGGTGGCATTCTGAACACCAATGTAAAGGGAGTATTCTTCATTGTAAGGGACATTATTTCTATTGACCCCCTAATAGATTAATTTTAGCTGGGGTTCCTCAAGATCTGAAAAATATTTCAGGGGTTCCTCTTGGGTAAGAAGGTTGAGAAAGGCTGCTCTATACTAAATCGGTTACTGAACATTTTTGGCCTTATTATGATGGGGTCCCCCAAACTAATCTCAACTCTATACTCAGCTCTAAAGAGTTGTTCTTTACAGTCCCCCCATGCACATGTTAGGAACTGGTCTTGAACAGCAAAATGCTACTTTAACATGAATTTTAGGGAAGTAGCTTATAATGTTCTCTTCAGCTAGTTCTGGGTACAGGCTCAGATCGCAAAAGTAGTTCTGTCTTTCAGTGACATGTGCTTCTGGGGATGTGGCCATCAGAGGCGGCTCTCTAATTAGGCAAATTAGGCGATTGCCTTAGGCCTCGCACTCATAGGGGCCCCGCGATCACCTAATTTGCCTGACCCGTGTGTGTGTGAGTGGCAGGGAATATCTCCCGGTCAGTGTTCCCAAGCTAGTGGGATGAGCGAACACTACAGCACTGCTATATGACCAGCGCCGCACCAACCTGAAGTCTCCTCTCTCTGCCTCCCTCGGCACTCTCCAGTGCCCCCTCTCTCAGTGTCCTCGAGGCTCCAGCGCTGCCTGAGGACAGATTATAGAGGTGGAGCTGTCGGCCGCTGCTGAACCCAGGAGGGATGGATGCAAGCACGGACATGCAGGAGTTCGTTTTGTCAGGTGTAGAGGGAGGTGAGCTGGCAGCTTTATGGGAGCACTTGCGACTTGTATGCAGGGACTTGAGATTGGTGAGGGGATGGTGAGAGCAGAGTCTGCAGCACAATAGGAGGCCAGTCCTGGTGCTGTGCTGCTAACTTCAGTTGCTCTATGCATGCCACTGCAAAGTGGTCTCTGCAGTGCTGGAGCAATAAATTAGGGCTCATTCACACCATATACCACTTTTATACCATCTGCAACCCTCTCATGTCATACTACCCCAATACTTCCCACCGCCATACACTTCGCACTCCTCTCATATACATACTACCCCACATATACACTCCGCACTCCTCTCATGTACATACTACCCCCCACATACACTCCACACTCCTCTCATGTACATACAACCCACCACATACACTCCGCACTGCTCTCATATACATACTACCCACCTATATACACTCCACACTCCTCTCATGTACATACTACCCCCACATACACTCCACACTGCTCTCATGTACATACTACCCACCTATATACACTCCGTACTGATCTCATATACATACTACCCCCCACATACACTCCACACTGCTCTCATGTACATACTACCCACCTATATACACTCCGTACTGATCTCATATACATACTACCCCCCACATACACTCCACACTGCTCTCATGTACATACTACCCACCTATATACACTCCGTACTGATCTCATATACATACTACCCCCCACATACACTCTGCACTCCTCTCATGTACATACTACCCACCTATATACACTCCGTACTGCTCTTATATACATACTACCCCCCACATACACTCTGCACTCCTCTCATGTACATACTACCCACCTATATACACTCCGTACTGCTCTCATATACATACTACCCCCCACATACACTCTGCACTCCTCTCATGTACATACTACCCACCTATATACACTCCGTACTGCTCTCATATACATACTACCCCCCACATACACTCCACACTCCTCTCATATACATACAACCCCCTACATACACTCCGCACTCCTCTCATATACATACTACCCCCCACATACACTCCACAGTCCTCTCATATACATACTACCCCCCACATACACTCCGCACTCCTCTCATGTACATACTACCCCCCACATACACTCCGCACTCCTCTCATGTACATACTACCCCCACATACACTCCGCACTCCTCTCATGTACATACTACCCCCCACATACACTCCACACTGCTCTCATGTACATACTACCCACCTATATACATTCCGTACTGCTCTCATATACATACTACCCCCCACATACACTCCACACTCCTCTCATGTACATACTACCCACCTATATACACTCCGTACTGCTCTCATATACATACTACCCCCCCCCCCACATGCACTCCACACTGCTCTCATATACATACTACCCCCCCACATACATTCCACACTCCTCTCATGTACATACTACCCCCCCACATACAGTCCACACTTCTCTCATGTACATACTACCCCCCACATACAGTCCACACTCCTCTCATGTACATACTACCCCCCACATACACTCCACACTGCTCTCATATACATACTACCCCCCACATACACTCCGCACTATTCTCATATACATACTACCCCCCACATACACTCCACACTGCTCTCATATACATACTACCCCCCACATACACTCCACACTGCTCTCATATACATACTACCCCCCACATACACTCCGCACTGCTCTCATATACATACTACCCCCCACATACACGCCGCACTGCTCTTATATACATACTACCCCCCACATACACTCCGCACTGCTCTCATATACATACTACCCCCCACATACACTCCGCACTGCTCTCACATACATACTACCCCCCACATACACGCCGCACTGCTCTTATATACATACTACCCCCCACATACACTCCGCACTGCTCTCATATACATACTACCCCCCACATACACTCCACACTGCTCTCATATACATACTACCCCCCACATACACTCTGCACCCCTCTCATGTACATACTACCCCCCACATACACGCCGCACTGCTCTTATATACATACTACCCCCCACATACACTCCGCACTGCTCTCATATACATACTACCCCCCACATACACTCCACACTCCTCTCATGTACATACTACCCCCCCACATACACTCCACACTCCTCTCATGTACATACTACCCCCCACATACACTCTGCACCCCTCTCATGTACATACTACCCCCCACATACACTCTGCACCCCTCTCATGTACATACTACCCGCTGTCATACCCTCCATTTTCCTCTGCTACACATGTTTACCACCATTGTAAAGTACCATCATAATAGCATCATTGACAAAGTAATGCACTGGGGCCCCTACTAGGAAGATGGTGACCTGTGGCATACACAGCGCACTGCAGAAAACAGTGAGTGTGGCTAAATTATGCTACATATTAGGCATGGCTTTTTGGTCTGATTAGAAATTTAAGTCTGATTATATTTTTTTTTTTTTAAAGTTTTTTTAAAAACAAAAATTACGTTTTTTGATGAGTTTTTTGGTTTCTTTGGTGAGGTATTAGGGGTCTAAACAGACCCCTGAAGTATCACTTTTGACACAGAGAAAGGGACCGAGGACACATATTCCCCAGTCCCTTTCCCTGTAGCCTCAGCTGCACTGCAAATGAATGAACAGGAGACAGAGGCTCCTGTTAATTCATAAACCGAAGCAGAGAAAACAGTTTACTATGCTTCAGTTATGAATGAACACAGTGAGTGATCAGTACCGATCACTCACTGTGTTCATTTAGAAAAGGAAGGGGCTGGTAAATGACATATTTATCAACCTCTTTTCCTGAAGATCCCCCAGTCTGCGGGAGAGAAGAGGAGGGAAGCCGACAGCGCTGTGGGGGGGGGGGGGGGCACACATTTATTATTTTTTCGCTTTAACTATTTTTCCCATTATGGGCATGAGTGGGGCCTCATGTCTAAGTTTTGCCTAAGGCCTCCCAAAGCCTAGAGCCGCCTCTGGTGGCCATTAAGATGATATGCTCCACACATGGTGGTCTTGTCTAAAATGTGTACCCTTTTGGTCTTATCCAAACTATGTTTCATGTCACTATTCAGAAATACACTAGAATAGCTCTTCTACTTCTCCCTATCCTAGGCTTCCATGTCACTATACAGAAAAACCCTAGAATAGCTCCTCTACATTTCCCTATGCCAAGCCTCCATGTCACTATCTAGAAAGACCCTAGAATAACTTTTCTACATCTCCCTATTCTACGCCTCAATGTCACTATCCAGAAAGACCCTGGAAAAGCTCTACTACATTTCACTATGCCAGGCCTCCATGTTACTATCAAGAAATACCCTAGAATAGCTCTTCTACATCTCCCTATCCTTGGCCTCTATGTCATTATCCAGAAAGACCCTAGAATAGCTCCTCTACATCACTGTATCCTAGGCCTCCATGTCGCTATCCAAAAAGACCCTAGAATAGCTCTTCTACATCTCCCTATCCTAGGCCTCACCAATCCGCTGCATATGCTTGCCACCTTCCTGTTTTATAGTGGCTAAACAGACTTTTGCCAGAAGTTGAAACCTACGATGGCCTTGCAAATAATTAAAACATGTGCATGTGCTTCATGTGAAGTAGAAACTTTCTAGTATGCTCATAGCCTGCTACCAACATTTTTCGAAGTTTGGAAATATGGCTCAAATATGCATTTCTATGTTGAATCCATCTATCCTTGGTTGCCTATAATTGTTTGTTTAGGGGTTATTTGTCTCTTGTTCCGAGAACTTTGGGGGCTATTAGATATTTTTCTTCCTCTTCTTCCTCTTTTTCTTCTTCTTCCTCTTTCTCACTATGTTTCTATATGCATTTCTACGCTCAAATATGGATGTCTATGTTGTATCTATCTATTCTCAGTTGCCTATAACTGTTTGTTTGATTTTTTTTGTCTCTTCTTTCGAGAACTTTGGCGGCTGCTATATATATTTACTCCTCTTCTTCCTCTTTCTTACTGTTTGTTTGATTTTTTTTGTCTCTTCTTTCGAGAACTTTGGGAGCTGCTATATATATTTACTCCTCTTCTTCCTCTTTCTTACTATGTTTCTAAAATTACCCCTCTCCCTGCCCCCATTGCCACTGTAAGCTCCAACTATCTACATTTAGAATGGCATATAGGTCAGGAAATGCGGGTCACCTCTTGGGTGTACCAAAGGTTTTGCACTGTTTTTACCTACCCACACTATTTTCCCATAACCCTGGATACCCCACTTTTCCATATACTGCTCTGTATGTTCCTGACAACTTGGTACAGCCCTTGTATAAATGATACTGTTGATCTGTATTCCCTTAAAATTTCATATCAAATATTGAAACAGAATATGTTTTATTATATCTGTCTGATAAGTGCAAAAAAAAATACGTTCACAATTAATTTTGAGAATAATCTTGTCTAATAACTGTCTGTGCTCTCTACTTGTGCTTCACTCTTATCCATTACATTGTTCCCAGCTCTCTCTGAGGACTACAGAACATTTCCCCTTGTGTTATACAAGGAGGAGATGATGGAAAAGTGTACATCACCACTGGTAAAAATGTGGGGCTCCTACGACCTATGGTTGCAGAGATACAGGGCTCCTTGCGCAACCTGGTAGAAGCTACATACAGAGCAGCCAGTTTAAATACAAGCTGGCACACTCTGTTTGCAGCAGACTGAGAGGATGAGCTCACAGTGCCTCTCCTCACTTCTTGTCAGAGGCACTGAGCTCAATGGACAGCTTGGAGTCTTGGACCAATGGTAGAGTCCAGTTGGCCCAAGCTGTCCAATAAAAATGCTGCAGTGGAGGCACATCTCTCACTGCAGTGTCATAGAAGGGGGCTTGTGTCTAAAAAGCAAATGCTCCCTTTCAGCCCAGCCCTCTTAACTACAAGGAAAAAAAACATGGGTCTATGGGTATAAGATTTACTCACAATCCCATGTTCTTCTCACACAGTTAAGAGGGAGAATGAGAATCTGCAGCTGTTGAAAAGGTACAAGCTAAATCATATATTATTATGCTATATGTTATAATAAGATAATACTTTATTATTTATATATTTACTGTGAAATTACTCGTTTGAAGTTATAACAGGTACAGATTTTGAAAATATAGTAAATTATATAGTAAAAACAATATATAATAATTATTTGTATATTACTTATGGTAATTAACCCCTTGCCACCCAGGCCAATTCTGACACTTACTCCTTAATGTTATAATCATCATTTTTTTTTTGCTAGAAAATTTACGCAGACCCCCAAACATAATTTATTTATATATATATATATATATATATATATATATATATATATATATATATATATATATATATATACACAGGGCTTTTTGAGTTCCACCACCTCTGGCTCAGAGCCTTTGGTGCCTGCTCACCACAATCACTTGTAAATACAGAAGTCTGTTTTTTGTGTTTACAAGTGACAGCTTTGCACTCTGTGTGTAACCCCCATGAACTCTGCACTCTGTACGTAATGCAATCCTGATATTTAATGCCCCTTTAAGACCCTCCTACTGTTTGTGAAATATGACCACACCCTCTATTTGATGTTATTTGGAGGGTGTGTGTGGGGGGAGAGGTTTTGGGGGGTCGTGGTTGAGTTCCAGCACCTATTGTTTGAGAAAAAAGCCCTATATATATATATATATATATATATATATATATATATATATATATATATATATATAATGTTTGGGGGGTCTGCGTACATTTTCTAGCCAAAAAATGATGATTATTACATGTAGGAGAGAAGTGTCAGAATTGGCCTGAGTGGCAAGGGGTTATAAATTGTTTCATATATACAGATATATATATATATATATATATATATATATATATATATATATATATATATATATATAACAAAAAAACACAGAGATAACCCAACTTTTTTGTATAATGTGAAAGATGATGTTACGCCAAGTAAATAGATACCCAACATTTCCCACTTTAAAATTGCGCACACTGGTGGAATGGCACCAAACTTCAGTACTTAACCACTTCAGCCCCGGAAGGATTTACCCCCTTCCTGACCAGAGCACTTTTTCCAATTTGGCACTGCGTCGCTTTAACTGCTAATTGCGCGGTCATGCAATGCTGTACCCAAACGAAATTTGCGTCCTTTTCTTCCCACAAATAGAGCTTTCTTTTGATGGTATTTGATCACCTCTGCCGCTTTTATTTTTTGCGCTATACACGGAAAAAGACCGAAAATTTTGAAAAAAAATGATATTTTCTACTTTTTGTTCTAAAAAAAATCCAATAAACTCAATTTTAGTCATACATTTAGGCCAAAATGTATTTGGCCACATGTCTTTGGTAAAAAAAATGTCAATAAGTGTATATTTATTGGTTTGCGCAAAAGTTATAGCGCCTACAAACTAGGGTACATTTTCTGGAATTTACACAGCCTTTAATTTATGACTGCCTATGTCGTTTCTTGAGGTGCTAAAATGGCAGGGCAGTACAAAACCCCCACAAATGACCCCATTTTGGAAAGTAGACACCCCAAGGAAATTGCTGAGAGGCATGTTGAGCCCATTGAATATTCATTTTTTTTTGTCCCAAGTGATTGAATAATGACAAAAAAAAAAAAAATTACAAAAAGTTGTCACTAAATGATATATTGCTCACACAGGCCATGGGCATATGTGGAATTGCACCCCAAAATACATTTAGCTGCTTCTCCTGAGTATGGGGATACCACATGTGTGGGACTTTTTGGGAGCCTAGCCGCATACGGGGCCCCGAAAACCAATCACTGCCTTCAGGATTTCTAAGGGCGTACATTTTTGATTTTACTCCTCACTACCTATCACAGTTTTGAAGGCCATAAAATGCCCAGATGGCACAAACCCCCCCCCAAATTACCCCATTTTGGAAAGTAGACACCCCAAGCTATTTGCTGAGAGGCATGTTGAGTCCATGGAATATTTTATATTTTGACACAAGTTGTGGGAAAGTGACAATTTATTTATTTATTTATTTTTTTTTTTGCACAAAGTTGTCACTAAATGATATATTGCTCACACAGGTCATGGGCATATGTGGAATTGCACCCCAAAATACATTTAGCTGCTTCTCCTGAGTATGGGGATACCACATGTGTGGGACTTTTTAGGAGCCTAGCCGCGTACGGGACCCCGAAAACCAATCACCGCCTTCAGGATTTCTAAGGGTGTACATTTTTGATTTCACTCTTCACTGCCTATCACAGTTTCGGAGGTCATGGAATGCCCAGGTGGCACAAACCCCCCCCAAATGACCCCATTTTGGAAAGTAGACACCCCAAGCTATTTGCTGAGAGGCATGGTGAGTATTTTGCAGCTCTCATTTGTTTTTGAAAATGAAGAAAGACAAAAAAAAAAATTTTTTTTTTCTTTTTTTAATTTTCACAACTTTGTGACAAAAAGTGAGGTCTGCAAAATACTCACTATACCGCTCAGCAAATAGCTTTGGGTGTCTACTTTCCAAAATGGGGTCATTTGGGGGGGTTTTGTGCCACCTGGGCATTCCATGGCCTCCGAGACTGTGATAGGCAGTGAAGAGTGAAATCAAAAATTTACGCCCTTAGAAAGCCTGAAGGCGGTGCTTGGTTTTCGGGGTCCCATACGCGGCTAGGCTCCCAAAAAGTCTCACACATGTGGTATCCCCATACTCAGGAGAAGCAACAGAATGTATTTTGGGGTGTAATTTCACATATTCCCATGGCATGTTTGAGCAATATATCATTTAGTGACAACTTTGTGCAAAAAAAAAAAAAAAATTTGTCTCTTTCCCGCAACTTGTGTCACAATATAAAATATTCCATGGACTCGACTTGCCTCTCAGCAAATAGCTTGGGGTGTCTACTTTCCAAAATGGGGTCATTTGGGGGGGTTTTGAACTGTCCTGGCATTTTATGCACAACATTTAGAAGCTTATGTCACACATCACCCACTCTTCTAACCACTTGAAGACAAAGCCCTTTCTGACACTTTTTGATTACATGAAAAAATTATTTTTTTTTGCAAGAAAATTACTTTGAACCCCCACACATTATATATTTTAAAGCAAATGCCAGATTAAAATGGTGGGTGTTTCATTTTTTTTTTCACACAGTATTTGCGCAGCGATTTTTCAAACGCATTTTTTGGGGAAAAAACACACCTTTTTACATTTTAATGCACTAAAACACACTATATTGCCCAAATGTTTGATGAAATAAAAAAGATGATCTTAGGCCGAGTACATGGATACCAAACATGACATGCTTTACAATTGCGCACAAATGTGCAGTGGCAACAAAATAAATACATTTTTAAAAGCCTTTAAAAGCCTTTACAGGTTACCACTTTAGATTTACAGAGGAGGTCTACTGCTAAAATTACTGCCCTCGATCTGACCGTCGCGGTAATACCTCACATGCATGGTGCAATTGCTGTTTACATTTGACGCCAGACCGACGCTTGCGTTCGCCTTAGCGCGAGAGCAGGGGGGACAGGGGTGCTTTTTTTTTTTTTTTTTTTTTTTTTTTTTTCTTTATTATTTTTTTGCTTTTTTATCTTATTTTAAAACTGTTCCTTTCATTTTTTTTTTTTTTAATAATTTTTATTGTTATCTCAGGGAATGTAAATATCCCCTATGATAGCAATAGTTAGTGACAGGTACTCTTTTTTGAAAAAATTGGGGTCTATTAGACCCTAGATTTCTCCTCTGCCCTCAAAGCATCTGACCACACCAAGATCGGTGTGATAAAATGCTTCCCCAATTTCCCAATGGCGCTATTTACATCCGGCGAAATCTAAGTCATAAAATGCTCGTAGCTTCCGGTTTCTTAGGCCATAGAGATGTTTGGAGCCACTCTGGTCTCTGATCAGCTCTATGGTCAGCTGGCTGAATCACCGGCTGCATTCTCAGGTTCCCTGTTGAGACAGGAGAGCCAGAGAAAAACACGGAAGACGGTGGGGGGGGGCATTCTCTCCCACTGCTTGTAAAAGCAGTCTAGAGGCTAATTAGCTGCTAGAATTGCTTTTACATGAAAGCCGACCGCTGGCTGAAAAGAATGATACCAAGATGATACCTAAACCTGCAAGCATCATTCTGGTATAACCACTCAAAGTCGTGAATGGTGTACCTGAAGACAAAAAAATGGTTAACAATAAAGCACAGTAAACGGTAAAGTATAAAAAATTGCATACCTGAAAAGCAAACATGATAAAACATAATAACAATAAAACATTGCAGAATAGAATACAGTAAAAAAGAGCAGAACAATAGAGAGAATAGAGAGAGAACAATAAAACGACAACTATTATTTTTTTTTTATATTTTTGTTTGTGTTTTTTTTTTTTTTTTTACACTTTTTTTGTAACTGTAACTTTTATAACTGTAACCGGTTCCAGGTTCGGGTCTCTCAAAATGCGATGGCATCTTGGGAGACCCTGTGAAAGTGTGTCCTAGTCTGTGCAGTGCTGTACCCTACGCTAATACTCAACTAGTGAATGGTAGCGTTCAAAACATTCACCAATGCAAAGACCAGGATTGACAGGAGGGACAATAATAGCGGGTGTCACGCCTATATCCGCGTTTGCTGCAGACACGTTGGGTAGGGGTACTGGGGAGGACATAAAAATGCCTCTCATGCAGCCGACTGCATTTGGTTGGGGATGTGAATGGGGGAAGTACGGGCGCTGCAGAAGTGGTGGGTTCCCAATTAGGATTGGCGAATGCAGCAGGAAGGGCATTATGGGCACGACGGGCCTGTGTTTGTCTTTTTGGTGGCAGCGGGACACTATTTGTGCTTGCCACCTCACCAGCTTGAACTGCACTTATGGGACTCGCCACGTCACCAAGTGTTACTGCAGTGCTGGTTTGACTACGACCGGGGTGTACTAGGCCGCTGGCGCTTGCCAGTTCACCAAAACGCTACCAAAAAAACTGTTAACGATCGCAGGGATCAGGCCTGACTCTGCGAACGCTGCAGTTATGCGTTTAGTGTTTTGTAAGTGACAGTGATCGATCGATACTGCACTTGGGTGGGCTGGGCTGGGCCGGGCGGAGGGGCAAAACGCAGGTGCTAGCAGGTATCTGGGCTGATCCCACTAACACTGCGTTTTTGGGAACCCTAAACTGCTGGGGACGCCAGTATAGATCTGATCGGATCAGATCAGATATTGATCAGTTCAGATACTATACCACTAAGGGAGGTGTACGATGCGTGGGTGTTAGCGCTACTGGCACTAACCTGACGCTGCCTGGGGCTGGTGCTTGCCAGTTCACCAAAACGCTACCAAAAAAACTGTTAGCGATCGCAGGGATCAGGCCTGACTCTACGAACGCTGCAGTTATGCGTTTAGTGTTTTGTAAGTGACAGTGATCGATCGATACTGCACTTGGGTGGGCTGGGCTGGGCCGGGCGGAGGGGCAAAACGCTGGTGCTAGCAAGTATCTGGGCTGATCCCGCTAACACTGCGTTTTTGGGAACCCTAAACTGCTGGGGACGCTAGTATAGATCTGAACGCATCAGATATTGATCCGATCAGATACTATACCACTAAGGGAGGCGTATGCTGCGTGCGTGGGTGTTAGCGGTACTGGCGCTAATCTGACGCTGCCTGGGGCAACGCATATCATCGCCGGGCGATCAGGGGGCTAAACCTTTATTCGGTAATAAACGGCGGGTGCCCTGACACTATAAAAAATAAACGAACTAACCAGCGTCACCCGTAACACTTATACGGTGATCAGTGGTGAAAGGGTTAACTAGGGGGCAATCAAGGGGTTAAAACATTTATTAGATAGTATATGGGGGTCCCTGTCGCTATAAAACGCTGACGGCGAACCTAAATATTTACGTCCCTAACTAGCGTCACCAGCGACACTAATACAGCGATCAGAAAAATGATCGCTTAGCGACACTGGTGACGGGGGGTGATCAAGGGGTTAAAACTTTATTAGGGGGGGTTAGGGGGGTACCCTAGACCTAAAGGGGCCTAACACTCACTGCCCGAACACTGTAACTGTCACAAACTGACACCAATACAGTAATCAGAAAAAAAAAAAAAAAAACCTGCTTGGTGTCAGTTTGTGACGGGGGGGGGGGTGTGTGATTGGGGGGGGATCGGGGGGCAATCGGGGGGGGATCGGGGTGTTTTGTGTGCCTGGCATGTTCTACTGTGTGTGTGTGTGTTGGTGCACTCACATTACAGTCTTCTCTCCTCGGCCCGGAACGGAAAATACCGAGCCGAGGAGAGATGACATCATTTCCTCTGCCTCTGTGTACAATACAGAGTCAGGGAAATGATCCCATTGGCTGGGAGCGATCGCGAGGGGGGGGCCACGAATGGATGGCCCCCCCCTCACCACCGATCGCCGGGGGAGATTTGCCGACCGCCGCAGGCACCGTACCGTACCTGTAAGTCCTTTTGCCTGCCCGTGCCACTCTGTCGACGTACATCGTCGTGCGGCGGTCGGCGACTGGTTAAAAATCTCCATAGGCGACGCTTTGTATTTGTTTACAGAGGAGGTCTAGTGCTAGAATTATTGCTCTCACTCTAATGATCGCGGCGTATGTAACCTTCGTGTATCTGGCTCTGATACTAGCCAGTGCCTCACCAGCCACTGACCTCACCGCACGTCCCTGCCACAACACTACCTGCCTAGAGTTTGCATGTTCTCCCTGTGCCTATGTGGGTTTCCTCCGGGTACTCCGGTTTCCTCCCACACTCCAAAGACATGTTGGTAGATTAATTGGCTCCTGTTTAACCTGGCGCTGCTATGTGTATGTATTAATATGAGTTAGGGACCTTAGATTGTAAGCTCCTTGCGGGTAGGGACTGATGTGAATGTACAATATATATGTAAAGCATTGTGTAAATTGATGGTGCTATATAAGTACCTGTAATAAATAAATAAATAAAAACCTACACTATGAGGGGTAGATGTCTTGCTTCATCTTCATCTACCGTATACTCCTATAGAGGGTCAAGGTAATTTTGCAGTATTTAGTAATATATCATTAAGTACTTGGTGTATTGCCCTGCTTTCATTTTCCTAGGTTTTAGTAAACCATTGTTTTTTTAGCAAATTCATATAGATAAACCTTTCCAATAGATTTTTTTTTTCATAAGCCGTACTATATAACTACTACCATTATGCGCATACAAGGATTCTCATTAAATCTGCAACCAGTGCACATACCAGAAATGTATTTATTGCTATTTGTATTAATGTAACCTGCAAATCCCACATTTCTGTTTCACCTAAATATTTAAATGTAGACGTTTTTGATCTGCAGGTAATCAGATAATTCAGGTATCCAGAACAAAGCAGTCCATGAATTGTATTATTCTATACACAATGGGGTAATCTGCATGCTTATGTTAAAACAAATCATTAAATTGACTAACTTACTTTTTGGAAAGAAAACCACCGCGAACGTCAATAGAAATGATTATAAATAGCTTACCTTTTATGGAGTAAGAGGTATAAGATAACGTGGTCTGCTCGCTTTTCTTATTGAATATAAGAAATTATGGGGAACCGAAGGATAATGTATAAAATGAGGGTTGGAATAATATAGCAAGATTTATTCATCCATCACAACTTCCTCTTTTCTTTTCCTCAACATTTAAAGTGACCCTCTCACTACAGCTGGCAGCCTGTAAAAAAAGATGCTATATGCTTATTATGACACATTGCTGAACCCCTAAAAACCTGCTCCTCTCACACAGGGTTGCCATTTCCCATTCCTTGTTTTTTATTGACAAAGGTTGAAAAATGTATTGATGAGCACATTTTTTATTGATAACCTCAAATGTCAAGGAAACTTCACTCCCAGGACCAATCCCAGCAGCCAAGAAATGATTACTTAGATCCTTTATCTGAACAACTAGAGCATTAGTTCCTAGATGCTACCATTCACTCACAGCCCTCACAATCATGGAATTAACAGCCTAAATATGCCTATGATTGACAATGTGGCTGGATGTAGGCCTCTGCTGTGACTGCCTCTTTGTTGGATTGGGCTGTCTGTTTGCTGGATGGGGATGTCTCTTTGCTGGATTTGGCTGTCTCTTTGCTATATGGGTATGTCTCTTTGCTGGATGGGGTGTCTGCTGAATATATGGGGATGGTTATGCTGGATTGGGCCGTCTCTTTACTGGATTGGAATGTCTCTTTGTTAAATATTTGGGGATGTATATTTGCTGCATGGAGATGTATCTTTGCTGGATTGGTTTGGGGTGTCTGCTAAATATATGAGGATGGTTATGCTGGATTGGGCCGTCTCTTTACTGGATTGGAATGTCTCTTTGTTAAATATTTGGGGATGTATATTTGCTACATGGAGATGTCTCTTTGCTGGATTGGAATGTTTCTTTGTTGAATCTATGTGGATGTTTCTTTGCTGGATGGGAATGTCTATTTGCTGGATTGGGCTGTCTCTTTGCTATATGGGGATGTCTCTTTGCTGGATTGTGGTTTCTCTTTGCTGAATATATGGGGATGTCTATGTTGGATTAGGCCATCTCATTAATGAGATTGGAATGTCTCTTTGTTAAACATATGGGGATGTATATTTGTTGAATATATGTGGATGTTTCTTTGCTGGATGGGAATGTCTCTTTGTTATATGGGGGTATCTCTTTGCTGGATTGGGCTGTTTCTTTGCTGGGTTGGGATGTCTCTTTGCTGAATATATGAGGCTGTTGGATTCGGTCGGACGGCCGGTGGGCTGGTCCTGGAGAATGTTGGTGGTTAGGCCTGAGGGGCCAGGTTTAAAGCTGTGTAAGAGGCAACAACATTTCTGATAGATATGATGAGCATTGTGGAAATGATCGCCCAACAAAAAGATACAGTAGATATTTTTATTTTTTTTTATTTTTATCGAAATGGACCCCCTGGATCTTTTAAATGTATACTGTTAACTTCAGTGCCCTAGCATGAGCCCACATACTGAAATAAAGATATATACCTATATTGGTGGAATAAACTGCTCCTAGCGTTTGCTTATCAGAGTGAGCCTGGCTTATCTCTACCTGTGACTTGATCCCTCATTACCCTACCTTTATCCCTCTTTTCCCCCTCATTATTACTCTACCACTCCACTCTTCCTTATTCTTCCCTCTTTGACTATTTGAACGGCTGTAATGGCACTCTGGAACATTCTGGGGCCTTCATATTTCAAAATCAAGATTACAAACTCACATTGTCCTGTACAATACAAAATGCCACTTTTATTTTCTCAAGTCATTCATGAAATCCCTCAACATATAGAAACTCTATACACAATGATGGTGGGCTAGGACACCAAGGCTTGGTGCACCTGGATAATGCTATATTCTTGCATTGTTAAGTAAAGCCCATCAAGCACTGACTGCTGCTATTCATACAGAATTGTGAAGATGTTCCCTTTTAGCTTTTCTTTTTGATGTACCCCATGCTTTACTTTATAATCTTAACAAAAACAGGCTAAGTTAAAAAAAAAAGTCAAAGAAACTCCTATTACAAACTAAAACATACAATATTTAAACACAATAAAGTAGTCTTTCTCAGTCAGAGTTCTGTGGAAACCCCAGGGTTCTTCAGAGGTTCAATTTCTGCCTTTCTGCCAAGTTATTGCTAGACTTGCCCGGCTTCACAAGTTTGTTGCATAATTGCAGCAAGCCCGCATTGCATGACTCTGACTCCATATCACCTTTCTCTGCAAACATTCTGCAAGTGTGATGCAAGTTCTGATTCAGTTATGTCTTTAATAGTCATCCCACCACAGAGTTTACTGTGGCTTAATATTCATGCTGTAGACTTGCAGAGCTCTTGCTGTAGACTCACCACTGCAACTTGCTAGAGACATGCCACCCAAATTTTCTACAAATTGGAAAAGCATTTTATTGCTCTGTAATTGTACAACTACTTGCCAGTGAAAACGTGCAGCAAGTTAACAGACATAAAATTCAAGATTGCCACAAATTTGTGGCAAGTTATCCTTGCTATCTGGGATAAGTTCCCAATTCCACCAATTATCATTTTTTAGCTATCTATATTTTTTCAAATGCCCACAAATAGAGTGCCTTGCAAAAATATTCACCCCCTTGGGCTTTTACCTATTTTGTTACATTACAGCCTTTAGTTCAATGTTTTTTTAATCTGAATTACATGTGATGGATTAGAACACAATAGTCTAAGTTGGTGAAGTAAAATTAGAAAAATATATACATAAAACTATTTTTCAGAAATAAAAAACTGATAATTGGCACGTGCATATATATTCTCCCCTTTTGTTATGAAGCCCATAAAAAGCTCTGGTGAAACCAATTACCTTTAGAAGTCACTTTATTAGTGAAATTATGCCCACCTGTGTGCAATCTAAGTGTCACATGATCTGTCATTACATATACACACCTTTTGGAAAGGCCCCAGAGGCTGCAACACCTAAGCATATCTAAATCTTTGAGGATCCCTAGGAGCACCATCAAATCTATCATAACCAAAAGGAAAGAACATGGCACAACAGCAAACCTGCCAAGAGGCGGCCGCACACCAAAACTCACGGACCGGGCAAGGAGGGCATTAATCAGAGAGGCAGCACAGAGACCTAAGGTAACCCTGGAGGAGCTGCAGAGTCCACAGCAGAGACTGGAGTATATGTACATAGGACGACACTAAGCCGTACGCTCCATAGAGTTGGACTTTATGGCAGAGTGGACAGAAGAAAGCCATTGCTTTCAGCAAAAAACAAAATGGCTCGTTTTAAGTTTGCGAAAAGGCATGTGGGAGACTCCCAAAATGTATGGAAGAAGGTGCTCTGGTCTGATGAGACAAAAATTTTACTTTTTGCCATCAAAGAAAACGCTATGTCTGGTGCAAACCCAACACATCGCATCACCCAAAGAACACCATCCCCACTGTGAAACATGGTGGTGGCAGCATCATGCTGTGGGGATGTTTTTCAGCAGTCAGGACTGGGAAACTGGTCAGAGTTGAGGGAAAGATGGATGGTGCTAAATACAGGGATATTCTTGAGCACTCTGTACCACTCTGTGTGTGATTTGAGGCTAGGATGGAGGTTCACCTTCCAGCAGGACAATGACCCCAAACACACTGCTAAAGCAACACTTGAGTGGTTTAAGGGGAAACATGTAAATGTGTTGGAATGGCCTAGTCAAAGCCCAGACCTCAATCCAATAGAAAATCTGTGGTCAGACTTAAAGATTGCTGTTCACAAGCGCAAACCATCCAACTTAAAGGAGCTGGAGCAGTTTTGCAAGGAGGAATGGGCAAAAATCCCAGTGGTAAGATGTGGCAAGCTCATAGAGACTTATCCAAAGCGACTTGGAGCTGTGATAGCCGCAAAAGGTGACTCTACAAAGTATTGACTTTAGGGGGGGTGAATAGTTATGCACATTGATGTTTTCTGTTATTTTGTCCTATTTGTTGTTTGCTTCACAATAAAAAAAAAACTTCTTCAAAGTTGTGGGCATGTTCTGTAAATTAAATGATGCAAATCCTCAAATAATCCATGTTAATTCCAGGTTGTGAGGCAACAAAACACCAAAAATGGCAAGGGGGGGTGAATCCTTTTGCAAGGCACTGTATAAGGAACATTCATCCCAATGGCCATCGCACTAATGTACAAAGAGGTGGAGACACAGTAGTTATTAGAAAATGTTCCCTGTAACTGAAAAAAATATTTCAAATGTTCCTCTGTACTTCAGTGGTTGAGAAGGGCTGCTAAAAAGTATATGTGTGAAGCGCCACCCCCTGTGAGGGCCGCTGGAAGATGACGAACTCCAAAGGTTGTCCTGACTTTGCAAGCCTCCCGACACCTCTGAAATCCTGGGTTCAGGCATATTTCAAACTGATATTGCAATTACACAGACAACAGACTGTATCAAAGTAAACAAGTATTTTACTTAAAGCGGAATTTCAGTAATTTTTTCATCTTTTCCATCATATTAAATCTTTTGCCCTTGTTGTTTTAACTTTGGATAGTAAAACATTTTTTTTTCTGCCAGTAAATATCTTATACAGCCCACTTCCTGTTTCTTGTCTGGTAAAAAGCCTAGGTTTATGACATCATGCACAGCTCTCTATTTCTCTCACTCTCGTGAGAGTTTGCCATGAAGGGGGGGGGGGGTGAGTCATAAGAGGGCCAATGAGACCTGCAGAGCTGGAGGTGTGCCTCTGTGTAAATCCAGGAAGTAAACAGGCAGCAGCTTCAGGTGCCCACAGTTAAAATGGTTGCAGCAAGACTCAGTGGAGGGAGATTTCTGCAGCATATTTGGCAAGTACAGAATCACAGTATATTTAAAATAATATGCAAGGTGATTGGAGGGAATCTTCAGAATGGCAAAGATGTTTTTATTACAAATTATGTTAGAAGACTGCAGTTCCTCTTTAAGTTTCTTGAAGCAGATAAGAACAAGAATAACTTATATATGCAAAGTGTATGCAATGTAAAGAAAATCACACAGTAGTCAAACAGTAGTAGCCAGTAGACCCTGAAAGAACCTATGACCCCAGGTATAAAAGGGAAGAAAATGACCTTTTATGTCAGACTGCTCCCTTCAAATCCTAATGCCACAAGCCCAACAAACTTTGTGGCACAATTATAAAACAACAAGTTACAAGAAATGCAATACTTAATCTCTGAGTAGAGTTCCTCTTAAAGTGTGCAGATATTGTGCACAGAGTCTTTTTAAGTGGGGGAGAGAAGAGAAGAATGGAGGAGACCTTGTGATGTAGAAGTTCAGTGTCTTCAGATAGCTCAACAAGGGCCCAGAAGGACTGCTGTGTAATGGCGACCAGTAACAGAAAATAGCACGTGCTTCCTTTTTGAGGCAAAGTGTTTACTTTTTGAGGCCTTAATGTAAAGAGATGGGATAAAGGTGTCTGCATGCAGTGTCTTTGAAGGGTGTACACAAGGTGGGCTTTTGCCCACTCACCAATCTTGATGATACCAAGGCTCAAGGGAATAAGATGTCCCGGAAAAGGCTCTTGAAGGATCTGCAACCAGTGAAGGGTGCCTGGCACTGCACCTAGGGATGCTGGGATTCTGCTGTTACTGTACCGTTGATTATGAACCCCCGACAGTCACTGGGCCAACGGGGAGCTGGCAATGGTAGATCTGCTCGCATACTCGCTAGAGACTCTCCACACAGTCTAGGCTGCGGGGCCTGCTCGCATCCCCCAGAGCGGCCAAGTCCCTGCTTTTAGCTGAAGGACGTGGTCCCAAGAGAAAGACTCCTCCCCCCCGCACCAGGCTATTTATGTCCTCACCAAGCATTCTTCTCTCTCTCCCAGCCGGCTGGGACTTGTAGTCTGCAGCAGTCTGGCTCCAATGCAAATCCTGGCTCCTCGGACCACATATCCCATGATCCCTTGCTCTCAGCTGTGGTCTCTGCTTGCTCTGCATTCAGGAGATGATGAAACAGTGTCTAGGCTGAGCACTAGAGGGAAACAGGCCCACTACATCTGATGTTACAGAATGTCCCGCAATGACACAGGCAAAGTTAGCCAGCACCTGGCTACATGTGATAGCTAACAATACCCACAACAATATAAATAAAATCAACATTGCTATTGACTAGTGTTTAATTTAAAGATTTTTTGGGGGGGAAAGCATGTTTTTTACTGACATGACGCTGAGAGATTGTATAAGTTCTTGCTCCCTTTTCTACTTTTTATTACTTCCTTGTTGTTTGGTTTTAGTATTGTATTCGTTTACATCATTTTCATTTTCATATATTAGATACATTTTTACAATAAAGATGTGGCATATGTTTATTTGTAACTTTCTAAGGAGACCGTCTCAAGGAAAATTTGGGTAGTTTGTTATGATATAATTATTGGCCATTATTAGGATTTTTGCTGCTATTATGCTTTTTAACCACAAGATGTCTCTATTGAGCAATTTCTTGTATACACCGATTTGGAAATGGAACAGGTTAAGTCCTGGTGGTCGTTATAACTTGAATATAATAGAATCAGGTTGCCCTCATTCTTCAAGAGGGAAGATGGAAGAAATTTCTCACTTTCCAATAAGAAAAAAATATACATAGGGGTTGATTTAGAAAAACTGGAGAGTGTAAAATCTGGTGCAGCTGTCCATGACAGCCAATCAGCTTCTAACTTTGACTTGTTCAATTAAGCTTTGACAGTAAAACCTGGAAGCTGATTTTGTACTCTTCTGTTTTAGTAGATCAACCCCATAGTGTGTCATATCTACTCCAAAACTGTGCAAACAAAAGACCATATGTATTCAATTATTTTATTAGGTTGCGCAGTCTTCACAGAGAGATCTGCTCTCTAAGCTGGTCTTTAATTATTGCACTAGCCCCCTCTTTGTTTCTCGCCTCAGGATCTGTTTCTTGAAAGCTTTAATTCAATGATTTGATTCTCCATTATAGGATGTAGAGGGGCACCATAGTCAGAGGGTAAAGACACAACAATCAGCAGTAGTCATCCCTAGGCAGTGACACCTTAGACTTGCTATTCTGTGTACTGTGTGACCCTTGCAAGTCTACTGAAGCTGATCAAGCCAGAACTTAGCACAACCTTTCTCAACCTTTTTAACACAGAGGAACACTTAAAATAACTTTCAGATCTCAGGGAACCACTAAAAAATCCAGCTTCTGCGCTTAAGTGTGGAACAAAAAGAAGTGGTAAGAAGGCAGATGCTCTCCCTCCTACAGGTACCTTGAATCCACCGAATTAGCATTCACCATATGGTGTCCATCAGACCTCATCGCCATCCTCAGACAGGGGTGATCCATATGCCCTGCATTATAGAAAACCTCTAAGGAAGGGTGGGTCACCCTCGAAAAGCCTCTGCGGCATACTCATAAGCCCATCTGTGGGCACCAACAGTGGTCCGGGTCATTTCCTTTGTGATACATTGTATATAAGATGAGCCCTTTATATAGTTTGTTTTTGAGTATAATATACTACTTTTATTATTTTAAAAAAATGGTGTGTTTGGATAAACGCACTAGACCTGGTGCGTCCTCTTTTTTTTCTTAGGGAACCCCTGCTAATGATTACTATATATATATATATATATATATATATATATATATATATATATATATATATATACAATTCCCGGCGTGTTGATGTGAAGCGTAGGGTAAGATATTGGAGAAAAAGAAAAGAACAAGGAATGCAGCATACTTATTTTTGACACCAATGGCAACATTCTTTTCAGTAATAATAATGAAAAAATGATAATAATAACAACCACAATAACAAAAAGGAAACAATGAAAATTGTAGTGTTCCCTAACATTGGTGGGCAGTGGAAAAATGCCCCTTTACATTGGTGGCCAGTGAAGTGCCCCCTTACAATGGTGATCAGTGAAATGCTACCTTACATTGGTGAAGAGTGAGAGAAGGAGTGTGTTACATGGGTGGCTATTGGGAGAAAGGCTCCCTTACACTAGTGGCCAGTTAGAGAATCATACTGACGGTCGGTCAAAATAAAGCACCTTAACCCCTTGCCAACCAGCACACGACGATATAGATATTTTATTGCATACCGTGTATACAGAGGAAGACTTTACCCTGCAGAGCTGCCCCAATGGGCCATCTTCAAACTCAAGGATCAACGGAATTGGTGTACATTGACTTTCTGTACACTTTCATATGATGAAGTGTTTACACTGATTGATTTACTACCTCTGAGACTGCCATTTATATAATGCAACTTTCTGCTTAATAAAGGAATTATTAAAAAACAAAAACATGGATGGATGGGTGAGCCTGCTTTGAATATTAAAAATAAATTAAAGGGGATCATATACAGTTTAGTTCAGTTTTAAGCTCCTTTCGGGTGAAATGCATTAAAGTGAGGTGAGCAGACTTTTGGTGATCTTGTCCGGAACAATAACGCTTTGTCACAAGCTTATGACTTTGGTCTTTGGTCGTCAGAAGTATCTGGCTTCTTTGTTTTCTACAAGTGAGGAGCACTGACAAGCTTCATTCGCCCAGCACCAGCTGCCACGGGGACAGAGGGACTGCGGACTTTTGAGCGGCAGCTTTTCTGGGTACCTGTCAGATCAGCATACACTATCTGGCCAAAGGTTTGTGGACACAATATATTACAGTATTAATTGGAAAAATGAATGTATGTAAAACGCAACTTCTCTAGTGAGATCTCTGGTCTGGATTCCCAGACATCTGCTGCGTCCAATATGAGGGATTCCCACTATTCCTGCTGGATTTTTATGTATACTTTATATTATTATTATATTCTTTTATATTATGGAAAATGTAACAAGAGGTAAGGACACCCCAAAGTCCCAGGTGAACAAGAAAGGTAGATAGTTATGACAAGAAGATCTCCTATTTGGAGTATCCATGACAAACTAGAAGCCATAAGCTGATTGTCCCTTTAAAGCCTAGTTCTGGACTCCCTTCTCCTACCCCTAGTGCTTCCTCATACACTTTTGGGACACTCCTTTGTATTTTATGCTTGTTTGGCTTCTGATGATGAAAACTTAATGAATGTGTCTGTAGCAATAACTCTCGGTGGAGCTGCTGGTTTAAGCGGGCTGTTACCTTCACTCTTGATACCTCTGTTTCACCGGCACCGGGTCTAGGGTTCCGTTGAGTTTACCTCTGGACGATATAAGCACCAACACTTGAGTACGTTTTCAATGCTTTAATGAAGCAAGTAACAAATGAAGTAGCAGGAAAGAGGCAGGAGGAAAGCTGTAGGGAAGCTCAAATACCTTTCTTTAGGATTCTTTAGAACGTCCTTTAGAATTGAACACTGTAATTGAATGCAATCCCCTTGTGGGACACGATCTTTGTCCGCCTGGATAGGCCTCTCTCACTTGCCTAGCAGCCAGTACGCAGCACGAACAAAAGTCTGTGCCACAGACTTGTTTGAAATAAAACCTGTACGATCCTCTGCCACAGGACGTATTGGTTTGCGGTGAATGTCAAACACAGTACTTGGACCTCTAAGCCAACCCGGCAGTACTATGCAGTAAGATTACTTCAGGATACGTCCTCCAACCGAGTCACCAGGCCCCTCTCCAGACCAGCACTCTGCATGATCCTTCCATAATGGGTCCTCCCCTGGGATCTCCTCGGTTGTCCAGCTTCTTCACTCAGGATAGACAGCTCAGGACCATTCCTCTGCCGCTGTGGTAGGCCCCAGACAGGCTTCTGGGCACACCCACACGCCACAGCGACGTGGGCCTCCGGAACGGAGGACCACGAGGTGGTACTCTAACGCATACCTGTCGGCCAGGAGGGCCAGCAGGTGGCTGAAAACGAACCCCTAAACATGGCGTCTGTCCCATAAATACCCCCTCCCAGAATGCAACTCAGAGGACCACCTCCACCGAATTGTCTCCGGGACAGAGGAGCACCCATACGCTTCGACACGTTGCTCTTCCAACACCAGCCAATGGTAACAGCGACACCCACTGGCAGAGTGTGGAACTACACGCAACTCAGCCAAGCTGGAACAGAGGCAAATCTAACTTCCTCTAACAAGCAACCCACTAAATTTACCTATCAGATGGTAGATCAAAAATCTACCAGCGCTACATGTCTTTTTTTCAACTCTTCATAACACAAGGGTGCATTGAATTCAAGTATTACATGTTGTAAACCCTCAGCGTTTTTTAGTTTAATACTTTGAACACAATGAAATAAACTTTCCTCAGTAAACAGTTTGTTAAATGCGTTACCCCAGCACTTGAAGTTTACAACTTTAAATGCTACTGGCTCCTGCCCTCTCAGTGCTGCTTCCCTGAACTTCTGGTCTTCACAGGAAGGAGATAACAGTGGACATTGCAGTCTGGAGCCATTCAGTTCGTTTGGAGGAGGGAGAGGGAAGAAGAGAGAGGAGCAGGGGAGTGTTTCTGGCGTCCTAGACTATGGAGCTGTGTGTTTCTATTGATGCACACAGTGTAGGGGCACACAACTCTAGTCCCTGCATGCAAGGGTGACTCTGTAGGATGAGGAAAGAGAAAGGAGACACCCTGAAGCAGGAAACCTGGGGCAACAGTCATGGCACCAGTTTAATCCAGAACAGGGATATGCAATTAGCGGACCTCCAGCTGTTGCAAAACTACAAGTCCCCTCTGCCTCTGGGTGTCATGCTTGTGGCTGTCAGAGTCTTGCTATGCCTCATGGGACTTGTAGTTCTGGAACAGCTGGAGGTCCGTTAATTGCATATCCCTGATCTAGAATATAGAACTCGGGCACACCTGGTTGAATGAAAGTTACTGTAAGTACAAGTGAATATACTGTAGATACCTTTAACTTGGATGTCAATTGGCACCAGGAAATAGACACAAGACAATTTCGTGATAAATGAACTCAATGCATTGGTACGGATTAGAATAAATAGTGGTTTGACCATAAATGAACACACAAAAGGTAGGTTCAGACACAGTCCACAAGACAGTATAACTACTACTATACCAAGGTAACTTAGAATAGAGTTCTGTACCACTTCACTGGGGTCAACTCATGAGTTAGCAAGGCCAGCAATAATCAGTGCATATAAACATGAACTGTAATGTGAAAAACAATACTATACCTAGTCTAGCGTGCACTCTAGGAGAATGACTAGGATATGGTGCAATGTCCCCTGAGCGGTACCTCTTAGCATAGGCAATAGGTAAAGCTCTCTGTGCCACAGCTGTAAAGGGACAATCTTTAGTTCCAACTCTTCAGCCGGCTAGCGTTGGAGCCCAGTTGTACCATTGGTTCACATGAAAATAGTCCCAGTGAAGCCTGGGGACAGCAATAAGGCTACTAGATGGCTGTATGGTCAGTTCCTAAAGCAGCAGTCTCTCTAGCAGCAGATAGTAAATCCCCACAGTAGCAGCTCACCAGTCCCAATGATATTGCAGCTCACCATCTGCTCACACACAGCGATTAATCCATTCTCTGCTCTGAACCCAGGGGACTCTGTATGCCAGCACCCCTGAACTCAGCACTTCAGATCCCGCTCAGGTCACTGATATGCAGCAGTTATGGTGCACACTGGACAGCAATGTGTACTCTCCGGTCTCCCTCCCAGCAAGAGTAAGTTATGTCTGTGTACAGCCTAAGAAAATGTAGCTCTTTCCCCTCCTCCTGGCAATCTGTCTCTGGGAAATGTAGTTTAAAAGTTCTTGATTATAGTAAAGTCTCTCCTCTGGACTACAGTTCCCACAGTGCAGTGCTACCTGACTCAGTCTATTGAACTCTTTTTGCTCAGTAGCTACCTCCTTTAGCTGATATAGCTATTAACCAGCTCTCCATTCTTAGCCAAACACCTAAGAGTTTAAAGCGATATTAAAAACTTGTTTTTTTTTTTTAATAACAAACATGTTATACTTACCTGCTCTGTGTAATGGTTTTGCACAGAGCAGCCCAGATCCTCCTCTTCTTGGGTCCCACGCTGGCGCTTCTGGCTCCTCCCTCCTCCTGGGTGCCTCCACAGCAAGCAGCTTGCTATGGGGGCACCCAAGCAGGCGCGCTCTTGAAACGAGGCTCTGTGTGTCTATTCTTGGCTCCACCCCCTCTGTCTCCTGATTGGCTCACTGGCTGTATTTGACAGCATCGGGAGCCAATGGCTCCCGCTGCTGCCAAAAGCCAATAAGGAGTACGAGTCACCGGAGAGGCAAGGTTCTTGTGGACATTGCTGGATCAAGAGGGGGCTCAGGTAAGTATTAGAGGGGCTGGGGAGGCTGCTGCACACAGAAGGTTTTTTATCTCCATGCATAGAATGGATAAAGGTAAAAAACCTTGTGCCCTTACAATCATTTTAACCGGTTCCCGACCGGCGCACGCCGATGTACGTCGGCAGAATGGCACGGCTGGGCAAATGGGCATACCCGTACGTCCATTTGAATTCCCCGCCATGCCATTGCGTGTGCGCCGGCGGCGGCACGCGCGCGCGCTGGCCAGGAGCTCCGTGAGTCGGGTCGCGCGGACTCGATCGCCACGGGGATACACGCGATCGCCTCACGGAGCGGATGAACGGGGAGATGCCGTTGTAAACAGCATCTCCCCGTTCTGCCTAGTGACAAGTGTCACTCGATCTCTGCTCCCTGTCATCGGAGCAGAGATCAGTGACGTCGCACACAGAGCCCATCCCCCTACAGTTAGTAATCACTCCCTAGGACACACTTAACCCCTCCCCGCCCCCTAGTGGTTAACCCCTTCTGATCGCTGTATAAATGACAATGGTCCCAAAAATGTGCCAAAAATGTGTCAAAAATGTCTGACATGTCCGCCATAACGTCGCAGTCACAATAAAAATCGCTGATCGCCGCCATTACTAGTAAAAAAAAGAAATATTAACAAAAATGCCATAAAACTATCCCCTATTTAGTAAACGCTATAACATTTGCGCAAACCAATTATTAAACGCTTATTGTGATTTTTTTTTACCAAAAATATGTAGAACAATACGATCGGCCTAAACTGAGGAAAAAAAATGTTTTTTTATATATTTTTGGGGGATATTTTTTATAGCAAAATATAAAAAATAATGCGTTTTTTTCAAAATTGTGGCTCTTATTTTGTTTATAGCGCAAAAAATAAAAATCGCAGAGGTGATCAAATACCACCAAAAGAAAGCTTTATTTGTGGGAAAAAAAGCATGTCAATTTTGTTTGGGAGCGACGTCGCACAACCGTGCAATTGTCAGTTAAAGCGACGCAGTGCCGCATCGCAAAAAACGCTCTGGTCAGGAAGGAGGTAAAATCTTCCGGGGCTGAAGTGGTTAATATAACTTTAAGCGCTAGTGGATGGGAAAAGCACTTTTATATGCCTGATCCTTCCCTCCCCTGGCAGACGATGCGCCCTTATGTTTTGGGCCTGGACTGCCTATTGGCATTTTCATGTGTATTGCATCGCCATGGGCCATGCATCAGTCTTGATGATGTCAGGAGCATCTGAACGTCAGAGCACAGGATAGAAGAGGCTGCAGGGTCGGGCTTGCAGCTCAAGACAGCAGGGGATTTTGTAAGTAAAAATTCATGGTCCCTTAGACACACACCAACCGCCAACCCCTGCAGTGCAGGCGCAGTCTCACTTTAAGGGAGAACTTTTATTTTCCCGGGAATTCAGTTTTAAGTCATGACTTTCAGTATTTCCTACTGCAGTTGTGTAGAGAACATGCTTTACCAGTATAGTGACAGCAGATGGCATCATAGTGTAAAGAATCTCAGAGCCGGCATCCATGGAATACATTTTTGGCTTAACAGAGAGAGTGGAGGGGGCTTTTCTGCACTGATAATGTGATGCCTTTGATGTCAGCGCCAACATTTTTGTTTTTCAGAACCTACAGAACGTACAGTGCCTTGAAAAAGTATTCATACCTCTTGAAATTTTCCACATTTTGTCATGTTACAACCAAAAGCGTAAATATATTTTATTGGGATTTTATGAGATAGACCAACACAAAGTGACACATAATTGTGAAGTGGAAGGAAAATGATAAATGGTTTTCAACATTTTTTACAAATAAATATGTGAAAAGTGTGGGGTACATTTGTATTCAGTCCCCCTGAGTCAATACTTTGTAGAACCTCCTTTCACTGCAATTACAGCTGCAAGTTTGTGATCAATAATTTTCAAGTCTTGCTTCGGATTGTCAATTGGATTTAGGTCTGGACTTTGACTGGGCCATTCTAACACATGAATATGCTTTGATCTAAACCATTCCATTGTAGCTCTGGCTGTATGTTTAGGGTCATTGTCCTGCTGGAAGGTGAACCTCCGCCCCAGTCTTAAGTCTTTTGCAGACGCTAATGCCGCGTACACACGGTCAGATTTTCCATCGGGAAATGTTCGATGGGAGCTTGTTGTCGGAAATTCCGACCTTGTGTAGGCTCCATCGGACATTTTCTGTTGGAATTTCCGACAAACAAAATTTGAGATCTGGATCTCAAATATTCCGACAACAAAATCCGTTGTCGTAAATTCCGTCCGTGTGTACACAATTCCGACGCACAAAGTTCCACGCATGCTCGGAATCAAGCAGAAGAGCCGCACTGGCTATTAAACTTCATTTTTCTCGGCTCGTCGTACGTGTTGTACGTCACCGCGTTCTTGGCGTTCGGAATTTCTGACAAGATTTGTGTGACCGTGTGTATGCAAGACAAGTTTGAGCCAACATCCGCCGGAAAAAAAACATGGATTTTGTTGTCGGAATGTGTGATCGTGTGTACGCGGCATAACAGGTTTTCTTCTAAGATTGCCCTGTATTTGTCTCCATCCATCTTCCCATCAACTCTGACCAGCTTCCCTGTCCCTGCTGAAGAAAAGCATCCCCACAACATGATGCTGCCACCACCATGTTTTATGGTGGGGATGGTGTGTTCAGGGTGATGTGTAGTGTTCGTTTTCCGTCACACATAGCGTTTTGCTTTGAGGCCAAAAAAGTTCAATTTTGGTCTCATCTGACCAAAGCACCTTCTTCCACATGTTTGCTGTGTCCCCCACATGGCTTCTCGCAAACTGCAAATGGGACTTCTTTTGGCTTTTTTTCAACAATGGCTTTCTTCTTGCCACTCTTCCATAAAGGTCAGATTTGTGGAGTGCACAACTAATAGTTGTCCTGTGGACAGATTCTCCCACCTGAGCTGTGGATCTCTGCAGCTCCTCCAGAGTTACCATGGGCCTCTTGGCTGCTTCTCTGAGTTGTGCCATACTCTTTCCATTTTCGGATGATGGATTGAACAGTGCTCTGTGAGATGTTCAAAGCTTGGGATATTTTTTTATAACCTAACCCTGCTTTAAACATCTCTACAACTTTATCCCTGACCTGTCTGGTGTGTTCTTTGGCCTTCATGATGCTCTTTGTTCACTAAGATTCTCTAACAAACCTCTGAGGGATTCACAGAACAGCTATATTATTATAATTTCCTTCCACTTCACAATTATGTGCAACTTTGTGTTGGTCTATCACATAAAATCCCAATAATATACATTTACGTTTTTGGTTGCAACATGACAAAATGTAGAAAATTTCAAGGAGTATGAAGACTTTTTCAAGGCACTGTACATATCTTGAGCGCATTCAATTTTCACATTTGTACAATAAGGTAGCTAGGTGACAGCATTATATCTGGCAGCTCATCCCTGAAATAGTATATACAGACCACATATGTTTATGGGATTATTGTGGCGCCACCAAATAATAGAAACACTAAATATAAAACATATAAAGTTTATTTCAGTGATCAGAAAGGTTTTGTTGAGTAGGTGGTCAAGAAGTAGTATGTTATCCAAACTTGTTTCGCCAAATTTGGCTTCTTCAGTGGGTTGTGGACCATCATTAAAAATTGAACCAACCAGACACCAAAGAGACCACCATTCCCGTCAACACCACGCCAGTGCCTATATCACATGTATAAATCCTCAAATCATTAAATGATACACCAAAATAACTTCACTCAAGCCCCCAATCAATGTTGAAGGAATAAATCAAATCATTAAAGAAAAAAATAAAGAAAAAAAATATATAATATATATAGTATATAATAATAATGATAAATCAATCAGTGTCCAGTGTTGAGTGTTGCTGCTGGTTTAAATGCCCCAGCTAATTAATAAATCCCGCTGCAATCTCTCCACTGTGAATGAACTATTCCAGTGCACTTTTATCCTACATCCGTGATTCCATGTGACTGATCCACCAACACCACCACCATATGGATTGGCCACTCACCAGATATTGGTATGAACACGCCTTTGATTCATTAAAAGGGATAATCATTCCGCTCAGGGTTTTTGGTCTATGCTACTCCCAGTAAATAGGTACAAAAGGTATCCGTCCTAATAAAAAATGAACAGTAATCATTGCGCAGTATATATGTACCGTTTATTTAAGGGTTAAAAAAAGATTTAAAAACTCACATTTTCATGTGGCCATAAGTTGGCACCAAACTTGTCCAGCGGTTTAGATGGGTGAAGGTGTCTCCGTGTATCTCCTATGCCGACGTGCGTCTCAAGCCTCCCTATCGCCCGGCAGAAAGTGACGTAGTATTTTTTCCCAGCAGCCTCTACGGGTTTCGCAAATACAATTGCGTCATCAGGAAGCCCTTTTTTAAAAAATAAACGGTATCAGGGAGTTCAGGCTGGGGATGTGGGAAGAATGAGGGCAGACAAGTCATACACTAAGCGGATTTTATTACTGAACTTGCCCTTGACAAGCCCAATAGGGCTGACGCTCCAGAATGGGAAAGGTGACTGTCGGAGGGGGCCGATAATAAACCCTTTATCCACTTCTGACTGCAGTAAGGAGTCAGTTGCTTGTGTGTCGATGGCTGCTGACTAGGTGTTCCTGCACTCGTGTGTAGTGAGGGGTAAAGTGATGAGGCTGATGTGGAACCCTTCTGTGAAGCCATGCACCAGGAAGATGGCCAGTGAGAGAGTGGGGTGTGTAGAGAGGGAGAACCCTAACAAGCTGACATCTATGTGGCCTATTCAAGACTTTCCCTCCTGTTTGACTTGACACGTGGTGCTCAGATGAGCTTTATGGAATTCTGTGCAAATATGGAGTAGCCTGAACTGGCTATGGAAGCATCCACCGTGATTAACATTGTTGCAAATGGGAGCTCCTCCTAGAGAAAAGACAGGCCGTCCCTGTCTATCCGCTGGTCGTGATTGATCAGGGAACGGGAGGCCCTGACTGGTGCCGGAGGAGGAAGGATGGTAGAAGGGGCGTCTTGTAGTCGCTTCAGAGCATCAGTTCACCATGTGGGTAGCGGACTGGCAAATGGTGCACAGCGGTGAGCGGAGGCCTGTGAAATGGCGCCAGAATAGCCTTGTGTCAGAAACGCTCCGGTCTGTCTTGACCTGAAAATGGCTGAGCTTGGTGGCTGCCTTGGCCGAAAATGAGCGGTGGTAGTCATAAAAGGCGTGTCCTCCATACTTTTACCCTAGGTCTGTGACTGAATGGAGATATACGTCCAGCTCTTCCCTCCTGTTGGGGGCGGCTTAGCAGACAACATCCATGAACATCCCGAAAGCCAAAACAAATTCGGTGACTGTAAGTTTGCGGGTGCGCCTGGGGTCTTTCGTCTCCCCAGGCATATGCTCTGTTGTCAGCAGGGACAAGTTGAGCAGGGAGGACGGTAGAAGAGCACTCTGGGGTACCTGCAGGAGGGGATGCCAGCGCTGTGACCACAAATGGGTCAGGGTGGGTTGTGGGAGGGCGAGCCTCCAGGGCTGCACGTCAGTAACTGTTGCAAACAGTGAAGAAACCATGGAGTGCAACTGGGAGATGGCCCCGGATATGGACTGCAAGGACACCTGAGGGGCGCTGGGTTTGGTAGCAGCCGTCAGCGGGAAGAGTAGCCTGAATAGCTCTGCCTTCCTGGCCAGTAGCAGGGAAGAGGATGGCCTTGCATCCAAGCTCAGCTATGATCTTGGGAATGGTCCAAGTGCGGAGGGACTGCAGGCTGCCACTCTCTGAACCCATAGAGGGTGACAGAGGGGCTGGTGTGAGGTCATCACTGCCGGCCTGCGTTTTTCCGACTGTAAAAAATAAGGGGGTGCAAGTGTGAAGAAATGTAGTATTGGACAGAAGGCAAGTGGGGCACAGTGACTGGGTTTTGGAGAAGGATCCATAAACTACACACCTGAGTGACGTCCTAGCAGCAAGGTCCTGGCACGGATCAAGACTGGCTCAACTGGAAGGCTGCGATGAAGGTGACATAAGAGTAATGCCGCGTACACACGGTCGGACTTTTCGAGCGGACTTTTCCTGCCGGACGCCGACGGACCAAATCCGGCGGACAATCCGATCGTGTGTGGGCTTCACCGGACCTTCAGCGGACTTTTCCAGTCGCAAATCTGACGGACTTCAGATTTGGAACATGCTTCAAATCTTTACGTCATAACTCAGCCGGACCCAGAAATCCGCTCGTCTGTATGCTAGTCCGACGGACAAAAACCCACGCTAGGGCAGCTATTGGCTACTGGCTATCAACTTCCTTATTTTAGTCCGGTGTTCGTCATCACGTACGAATCCGTCGGACTTTGGTGTGATCGTGTGGAGGCAAGTACGGTCGTTAGAAAGTCTGTTGAAAGTCCGCCAAAAGTCCGTTGAAAGTCTGTCGAAAGTTTGTCGGACGGGCTGGCGGACTTTTGTAGCTGAAAAGTCCGACCGTGTGTACGTGGCATAACATGTATGTTCCTTTAGCTGAGAAAAAAAATGACCTACCCTTGCCATGCCATTGGCCCTGGTGGAATGCGACTATATGTTCTTCCCCCTATAGATATATATATATATATTTTATTTTTTTTTTACCTGGGAAGAAGCGACCAACCTGGTGTAGGATAAAAAACCTGAACTTGACTGACCTGAGGAGAAGACAGAGAGGATGATGAGTAGCCGGTACGCCACTGAAGATAAATGTATAACTGGATGTTGCTACGTGTATGCAAGGCTGATTGGATGCCCCGTGGTGTGTTTGTAATCTGGTTTGTGCCCGGGATGTTTTGACGCTACTGGAGATGAGCTGATGTTGTGTGGTTGCGAAGGTCACTATGATTGTTTTTAGGCTGCTGCGACGAAATTGCGTGATTGCAAGGGTCTCAGTCTGGTGTGCTGCAACGACATTGCATGGTCGCAAGGGCCTCAGTCTGGTTTGCTGAGACGATATTGCGTGGTCGCAAGGGTCTCAATGTGTGTGATGTTACTTTTTGAGATGGTATTGCATGGTTGCAAGGGCCTCAGTCTGGTTTCCTGAGATGATATTACGTGGTCGCAATGGTCCCGGTGAGTGTCCTGCTGCTGACACGTTTGCGCAAACCAATTATTAAACGCTTATTGCGATTTTTTTTTACCAAAAATATGTAGAAGAATACGATCGGCCTAAACTGAGGAAAAAAAAGTTTTTTTATATATTTTTGGGGGATATTTTTTATAGCAAAATATCAAAAATAATGCGTTTCTTTCAAAATTGTCGCTCTTATTTTGTTTATAGCGCAAAAAATAACAATCGCAGAGGTGATCAAATACCACCAAAAGAAAGCTCTATTTGTGGGAAAAAAAGGATGTCAATTTTGTTTGGGAGCCACGTCGCACAACCGCGCAATTGTCAGTTAAAGCGACGCAGTGCCGAATCGCAAAAAACGCTCTGGTCAGGAAGGGGGTAAAATCTTCCGGGGCTGAAGTGGTTAATATAACTTTAAGCGCTAGTGGATGGGAAAAGCACTTTTATATGCCTGATCCTTCCCTCCCCTGGCAGACGATGCGCCCTTATGTTTTGGGCCTGGACTGCCTATCGGCATTTTCATGTGTATTGCATCGCCATGGGCCATGCATCAGTCTTGATGATGTCAGGAGCATCTGAACGTCAGAGCACAGGATAGAAGAGGCTGCAGGGTCGGGCTTGCAGCTCAAGACAGCAGGGGATTTTGTAAGTAAAAATTCATGGTCCCTTAGACACACACCAACCGCCAACCCCTGCAGTGCAGGCGCAGTCTCACTTTAAGGGAGAACTTTTATTTTCCCGGGAGTTCACTTTTAAGTCATGACTTTCAGTATTTCCTACTGCAGTTGTGTAGAGAACATGCTTTACCAGTATAGTGACAGCAGATGGCATCATAGTGTAAAGAATCTCAGAGCCGGCATCCATGGAATACATTTTTGGCTTAACAGAGAGAGTGGAGGGGGCTTTTCTGCACTGATAATGTGATGCCTTTGATGTCAGCGCCAACATTTTTGTTTTTCAGAACTTACAGAATGTACAGTGCCTTGAAAAAGTATTCATACCTCTTGAAATTTTCCACATTTTGTCATGTTACAACCAAAAGCGTAAATATATTTTATTGGGATTTTATGAGATAGACCAACACAAAGTGACACATAATTGTGAAGTGGAAGGAAAATGATAAATGGTTTTCAAAATTTTTTACAAATAAATATGTGAAAAGTGTGGGGTACATTTGTATTCAGTCCCCCTGAGTCAATACTTTGTAGAACCTCCTTTCACTGCAATTACAGCTGCAAGTTTGTGATCAATAATTTTCAAGTCTTGCTGCGGATTGTCAATTGGATTTAGGTCTGGACTTTGACTGGGCCATTCTAACACATGAATATGCTTTGATCTAAACCATTCCATTGTAGCTCTGGCTGTATGTTTTGGGTCATTGTCCTGCTGGAAGGTGAACCTCCGCCCCAGTCTTAAGTCTTTTGCAGACGCTAATGCCGCGTACACACGGTCAGATTTTCCATCGGGAAATGTTCGATGGGAGCTTGTTGTCGGAAATTCCGACCTTGTGTAGGCTCCATCGGACATTTTCTGTTGGAATTTCCGACAAACAAAATTTGAGATCTGGATCTCAAATATTCCGACAACAAAATCCGTTGTCGTAAATTCCGTCCGTGTGTACACAATTCCGACACACAAAGTTCACGCATGCTCGGAATCAAGCAGAAGAGCCGCACTGGCTATTGAACTTCATTTTTCTCGGCTCGTCGTACGTGTTGTACGTCACCGCGTTCTTGACGTTCGGAATTTCTGACAAGATTTGTGTGACCGTGTGTATGCAAGACAAGTTTGAGCCAACATCCGCCGGAAAAAAAACATGGATTTTGTTGTCGGAATGTGTGATCGTGTGTACGCGGCATAACAGGTTTTCTTCTAAGATTGCCCTGTATTTGTCTCCATCCATCTTCCCATCAACTCTGACCAGCTTCCCTGTCCCTGCTGAAGAAAAGCATCCCCACAACATGATGCTGCCACCACCATGTTTTATGGTGGGGATGGTGTGTTCAGGGTGATGTGTAGTGTTCGTTTTCCGTCACACATAGCGTTTTGCTTTGAGGCCAAAAAAGTTCAATTTTGGTCTCATCTGACCAGAGCACCTTCTTCCACATGTTTGCTGTGTCCCCCACATGGCTTCTCACAAACTGCAAATGGGACTTCTTTTGGCTTTTTTTCAACAATGGCTTTCTTCTTGCCACTCTTCCATAAAGGTCAGATTTGTGGAGTGCACAACTAATAGTTGTCCTGTGGACAGATTCTCCCACCTGAGCTGTGGATCTCTGCAGCTCCTCCAGAGTTACCATGGGCCTCTTGGCTGCTTCTCTGAGTTGTGCCATACTCTTTCCATTTTCGGATGATGGATTGAACAGTGCTCTGTGAGATGTTCAAAGCTTGGGATATTTTTTTATAACCTAACCCTGCTTTAAACATCTCTACAACTTTATCCCAGACCTGTCTGGTGTGTTCTTTGGCCTTCATGATGCTCTTTGTTCACTAAGATTCTCTAACAAACCTCTGAGGGATTCACAGAACAGCTATATTATTATAATTTCCTTCCACTTCACAATTATGTGCAACTTTGTGTTGGTCTATCACATAAAATCCCAATAATATACATTTACGTTTTTGGTTGCAACATGACAAAATGTAGAAAATTTCAAGGAGTATGAAGACTTTTTCAAGGCACTGTACATATCTTGAGCGCATTCAATTTTCACATTCGTACAATAAGGTAGCTAGGTGACAGCATTATATCTGGCAGCTCATCCCTGAAATAGTATATACAGACCACATATGTTTATGGGATTATTGTGGCGCCACCAAATAATAGAAACACTAAATATAAAACATATAAAGTTTATTTCAGTGATCAGAAAGGTTTTGTTGAGTAGGTGGTCAAGAAGTAGTATGTTATCCAAACTTGTTTCGCCAAATTTGGCTTCTTCAGTGGGTTGTGGACCATCATTAAAAATTGAACCAACCAGACACCAAAGAGACCACCGTTCCCGTCAACACCACACCAGTGCCTATATCACATGTATAAATCCTCAAATCATTAAATGATACACCAAAATAACTTCACTCAAGCCCCCAATCAATGTTGAAGGAATAAATCAAATCATTAAAGAAAAAAATAAAGAAAAAAAATATATAATATATATAGTATATAATAATAATGATAAATCAATCAGTGTCCAGTGTTGAGTGTTGCTGCTGGTTTAAATGCCCCAGCTAATTAATAAATCCCGCTGCAATCTCTCCACTGTGAATGAACTATTCCAGTGCACTTTTATCCTACATCCGTGATTCCATGTGACTGATCCACCAACACCACCACCATATGGATTGGCCACTCACCAGATATTGGTATGAACACGCCTTTGATTCATTAAAAGGGATAATCATTCCGCTCAGGGTTTTTGGTCTATGCTACTCCCAGTAAATAGGTACAAAAGGTATAAAAAATGAACAGTAATCATTGCGCAGTATATATGTACCGTTTATTTAAGGGTTAAAAAAAGATTTAAAAACTCACATTTTCATGTGGCCATAAGTTGGCACCAAACTTGTCCAGCGGTTTAGATGGGTGAAGGTGTCTCCGTGTATCTCCTATGCCGGCGTGCGTCTCAAGCCTCCCTATCGCCCGGCAGAAAGTGACGTAGTATTTTTTCCCAGCAGCCTCTATGGGTTTCGCAAATACAATTGCGTCATCAGGAAGCCCTTTTTTAAAAAATAAACGGTATCAGGGAGTTCAGGCTGGGGATGTGGGAAGAATGAGGGCAGACAAGTCATACACTAAGCGGATTTTATTACTGAACTTGCCCTTGACAAGCCCAATAGGGCTGACGCTCCAGAATGGGAAAGGTGACTGTCGGAGGGGGCCGATAATAAACCCTTTATCCACTTCTGACTGCAGTAAGGAGTCAGTTGCTTGTGTGTCGATGGCTGCTGACTAGGGGTTCCTGCACTCGTGTGTAGTGAGGGGTAAAGTGATGAGGCTGATGTGGAACCCTTCTGTGAAGCCATGCACCAGGAAGATGGCCAGTGAGAGAGTGGGGTGTGTAGAGAGGGAGAACCCTAACAAGCTGACATCTATGTGGCCTATTCAAGACTTTCCCTCCTGTTTGACTTGACACGTGGTGCTCAGATGAGCTTTATGGAATTCTGTGCAAATATGGAGTAGCCTGCACTGGCTATGGAAGCATCCACCGTGATTAACATTGTTGCAAATGGGAGCTCCTCCTAGAGAAAAGACAGGCCGTCCCTGTCTATCCGCTGGTCGTGATTGATCAGGGAACGGGAGGCCCTGACTGGTGCCGGAGGAGGAAGGATGGTAGAAGGGGCGTCTTGTAGTCGCTTCAGAGCATCAGTTCACCATGTGGGTAGCGGACTGGCAAATGGTGCACAGCGGTGAGCGGAGGCCTGTGAAATGGCGCCAGAATAGCCTTGTGTCAGAAACGCTCCGGTCTGTCTTGACCTGAAAATGGCTGAGCTTGGCGGCTGCCTTGGCCGAAAATGAGCGGTGGTAGTCATAAAAGGCGTGTCCTCCATACTTTTACCCTAGGTCTGTGACTGAATGGAGATATACGTCCAGCTCTTCCCTCCTGTTGGGGGCGGCTTAGCAGACAACATCCATGAACATCCCGAAAGCCAAAACAAATTCGGTGACTGTAAGTTTGCGGGTGCGCCTGGGGTCTTTCGTCTCCCCAGGCATATGCTCTGTTGTCAGCAGGGACAAGTTGAGCAGGGAGGACGGTAGAAGAGGACTCTGGGGTACCTGCAGGAGGGGATGCCAGCGCTGTGACCACAAATGGGTCAGGGTGGGTTGTGGGAGGGCGAGCCTCCAGGGCTGCACGTCAGTAACTGTTGCAAACAGTGAAGAAACCATGGAGTGCAACTGGGAGATGGCCCTGGATATGGACTGCAAGGACACCTGAGGGGCGCTGGGTTTGGTAGCAGCTGTCAGCGGGAAGAGTAGCCTGAATAGCTCTGCCTTCCTGGCCAGTAGCAGGGAAGAGGATGGCCTTGCATCCAAGCTCAGCTATGATCTTGGGAATGGTCCAAGTGCGGAGGGACTGCAGGCTGCCACTCTCTGAACCCATAGAGGGTGACAGAGGGGCTGGTGTGAGGTCATCACTGCCGGCCTGCGTTTTTCCGACTGTAAAAAATAAGGGGGTGCAAGTGTGAAGAAATGTAGTATTGGACAGAAGGCAAGTGGGGCACAGTGACTGGGTTTTGGAGAAGGATCCATAAACTACACACCTGAGTGACGTCCTAGCAGCAAGGTCCTGGCACGGATCAAGACTGGCTCAACTGGAAGCCTGCGATGAAGGTGACATAAGAGTAATGCCGCGTACACACGGTCGGACTTTTCGAGCGGACTTTTCCTGCCGGACGCCGACGGACCAAATCCGGCGGACAATCCGATCGTGTGTGGGCTTCACCGGACCTTCAGCGGACTTTTCCAGTCGCAAATCTGACGGACTTCAGATTTGGAACATGCTTCAAATCTTTACGTCATAACTCAGCCGGACCCAGAAATCCGCTCGTCTGTATGCTAGTCCGACGGACAAAAACCCACGCTAGGGCAGCTATTGGCTACTGGCTATCAACTTCCTTATTTTAGTCCGCTGTACGTCATCACGTACGAATCCGTCGGACTTTGGTGTGATCGTGTGGAGGCAAGTACGGTCGTTAGAAAGTCTGTTGAAAGTCCGCCAAAAGTCCGTTGAAAGTCTGTCGAAAGTCTGTCGGACGGGCTGGCGGACTTTTGTAGCTGAAAAGTCCGACCGTGTGTACGTGGCATAACATGTATGTTCTGACTCGGTTAAATTGATGATAGGCAACTCCTATCCTCATATTGATTAGTGGTTCCAAATTAATAATAACTACTGCAGTAGGGAACAGACACAAAAGATACGCTCAGCATCTTTCCAAATTACTGTTCTGCTTTATTATGACGCAATTGAAGGTTTTTATGCACATGATTACGTAGGTATACAATTGTACATTTATGGTAACAAGGGGCGTTACATAGGCAGGCTAATTCTAATCAGGACTCGAAAGAATGTAAACATTTACTGAAAACATTATTAGTGCCGTGCACAGTGAGGGCAGTGTGCAATACATACAAAATACAATACAATTATATACAGAACGTACAAATTTCCATTACAGTCTCCCCTCTTTTGATCAATATTTTGATCACTAACCATACCTGCTATCACCTTTAACCTGGAACCTCCACACGCTTAGGTGGAGGTAGTCCTGGCCAAAGAGGCAAAAAACTCCATTGTGGAGAAAATAATAGCTGAGCAACTTTTTCATTACAAAATGACTTTTCATTGTGAAAAACAAATGATTGATAAGACATATTTACAGAGTACTGGCTGTACACTCCTGTGGCCAGAATGGCCTTCTAGCTGAATTGTGGACATGCTGACTTATCAGCATATGTAAACACAGACAATTCTACATATAATGGAAGACATACAAAAGACAAATATGACTTCAACATGGCTAAATATGACTTCAACTACTTTTCAAATATATATATCCCTTACAATTAAAGTAATTGAATCAAAAAGTACCCTAGACTGTGATCACAAGAGGGAAACAAATCAAACACAGAGATTTCTTTAATTTAGTCATTTTTGCAGTGTCTGGTGTGGATCCAGGTGACTTTTCCTTCAAGTTTTGCAAAAACTGTACATGAAATAGATGCAGTATTGAGTCTCCAAACTTTTCCTTATATATATAAATGTCTCTTAACAATCCAAAAGTCACCTGGCTTTAGTTTTAGATCCTTCCAAACTTTTAGGATCTGGAATTGGGGAGAAAACACATAAATGAGTTTGTCAAAAAACCTTAAAAGATCAGCAACATTCTCTGTGAGATCCGAATGGAGGACTTCAGCTGCTGAGACAAAATATTAGCAAGTGAGTAACACACTCCCAAACCAAATCCCATAGGGAGAGAGTCCAACATCCCCCTTAGGGGCTTCATAAAATATAAGAAAACATTCAGGCAAAAGTTTTCTAGTTTCTTACTCTACTTTGTCCGCTACATTGTAGACAGTAGGGGGTGTAAAAATAAAACCGCAAAACTTCTAGTAAGGACTCTCCTATAAAAAATGATTTCCTCTGTTACTCTCTGTACTTTCTGGCACTCTGTACTTACAAACTACTTCTGATAACACTTTTTACTGTGGCCTTTGCAGTAGCATTTGCCACTGGACATCCAAAAAACATGTCCATACAGACAAAATGCATATTTGTAAGATCCTGACTTGGGCATCTGGATATATCTTTTTTGTAATCTCTGGGAGGGATGTTCAGCTTTTGGTAACACCTTTGGTAACAGGTAAAACAAGAAGTGGTATGTTATAAAAACAACTGTGGAGAACCCTGGCTCTATCCCACGCTCATTTACTAAGGCAGCCATAACTGCTTGTGACTGATGACACGGTCCATGTGTCAAGCTGAAGGGAAAAGAGTGGCTGGCAGACATAAATGATCACTTTTTCCAAAGTCCTGTTTCATAAGAAGTTGCCCCCTGTGGACCACTTGTTCTTCTCGTTCTGGGGTCCTTAAAGTTGAATTATTAATCCCAGCTATACTGGGCCAGAACTAGGGTGGAATCTGTGAGTTGCACAGACCCATCAAGTGTCCGGGGCTGTAAATGCAGCATCCTTAGAGTCACCTGGTCTGCTTCCATGTGTGAAAGTTAATATGGCTACCTCAGCAAGAAGCTGGAAGGCTGAAAACAGCCAATCAAATTAACTTGGCATGCTTGGTTGGTTTACCTGCCGAAGTAAAAACAAACTTCTGGCCCTTCAAATGGAACCAAAAGCTCTCTATATCTCGACTATCTATATAAATATACACTCTTTTTATAGCTCACAGGCTTTGCTAAAACATGGAGCTCTGCTTCTTGAGCTGGGCAAAAAGGATCCAATGACTTTGAATACAGAGTATCTTTCTGGGTGATAAACTGCATACTCAAATCTACAAAAAATGTAATATCTGGGTCTTCAGGGAGTGTGTCCCGCACTGGGCTCACAGCAGCTGATTCCTACACCATTAATTTAACACATGTGGTTTTTCCTTTCTTTTGAATAAATGTCCACATTTTTCATTGTTAGATTTGTACATAAATAAACTCATATTTTAAACCTTTCATTAGACAAACATTTAGTTATCTGTATATTTGCTGCGCAGAATGTCGGACCATTGACCAAAACAATATCTAACTTTGTCTAATAGCACCTTTGCATAAAAGCTACAGCTCTGATATATCGGGGTGAACCCTTCATTACTGGGTCCAGCTTGCATGAATATATTACAATGGCTTGTTTTCTATCATGCTATTTGTGTAAGAACTCCAGTTTCATGTTTCAAAAGACAACTTCTTCCTGGCAATATTATAATAAATGATAACAATACCCTGCGGTCATGGAGAGATGCCCATAAATCCAAAATATTCTTCTGCTTATACCACTGTACTTTACAAGAAAAAGGGGCACATCATTTCACAATCCACACATTCTGCTTTGGATTTCAAAAATAAAAATAAATAAAAACAAAAGGATCAATAATCTGTATGATGGACCAGAAAGCATCAAAAACTATAAAACAACTGGCTGCAGGTGGCATCTATCCTAACAGGGTGTGTGGACTTGATGTGATGGGACTGTTATATTTAAATTTTATTTATTATTACTCTTACATCATGGACCGCACATCAAGTTATTATCAAAAACCTTACAATATAATTTTTGTAGAAGAACTTCTTATGTATCCCATCCATCTTGGCTTTGTTAAATATTATGGCAGCTTTATTCCAAATAACAACCTCATCTTAATCTTTTTTTTCTCTCAATAAGGGCTTATTGAATAAATGTAAAATTACAAAATTGTTATCTTAATCTAAACTAATCCCATTTTTACAAATTTCCCCAATAACCTGGATTTCATTTCCAACCAAAGGTTGTCTAAACCAGTTTCAATATATCTATATAATTGTTAAACTCATATTAGAAATTAATACTCATTATTACTTAATTTTACTTAATTTCCCTTTTTTAAATGCACTGTTTCCACTATCAAAGGATATTCAATTTGTGTAATACACGGTTAAATGTAACCTTCATTTTACCGTGTTTGGAAAACAGATTCAAAATAATTGTGATCACATTGTTTACCATTAGATTCGTTAACCCGGCACATTTTGTTATAAATGTTTTGTCTAAAAAACAGAAATTGGCATGGTGTCTTTCCAGCTTATCACTAACCTCTCATCCCAGCCACATTTCTTTCAGGAGAGCACAAAGGAGGGGGTCACATCTGCGTACATGGCACACACAAGCAATAGAACTAAAGGTCCCAGCATTCGCACATACATTTTTCCCATTTGTACACAACATGTGCATATCATTCTCTCACTTTCTTTTAACTCTTTAATATTTCCCTGCCTAAATTCTGCTTTCCTTATTTTGTTTAAATAACTTTTATATCTAGCTTCTATGATTCTATGATTCTATGATCAGATGGGGAGCCACAGTGCTCATCCCATCTTCCCTCTCTGACAACATATAAAGTATTCTGTTTTAACTCTCATTTCTCTGTTTCTGACTTTTACTAGTAGTGCCTGACCCCAAATTCATCCCACAACTTAACATGAAAATGTCCCTTTCTGTCTAGTGTTAATGTCACCCTTGATCCATCCTGCTCACATAGATAACTTGTTTCTCTAGCTGTTTACTTTGCATTATTCTTAGTCCCTGTGGACCTTGGTAACCCAATTACCTATTGTGGATCTCTGTCCACTTTAACCATTAATATAGGGGCTCAGTATAGGCGGAACCACACCTTCGGTTCATATATAGCGCTTCTCTTGCGCTGGGCATTTTTGAGGGTCTCTTACCCTTCATTCCCTTACTTAATTCAATGCCCATAATGACTGGCCAGTCTTCTCTCTTCTCTACTTGTGCCTATACCCTCTTGCCTCTAAACTACTTTATCTAGCAGATGTACTACATATACCTGTGAACAGTACTATTCTTCCCTTTCTTATTTATAACACTCCGATGGACAATAGACAGTGACAACATAACATATAACCACCAATCAATACAGTTCGATTAAGGGGAGTAAAATAGGTACCCTTTGTCCCGAAAATGCCTTACCGATCAAGGAAGTCTGATAACTCAAATGTAAGCAAAAGGCTTACCTCAGCCGGCTGATTATCAGAAATTCCCGGATCGTCTCAAGCTCCTCGTTTCGGATACTCAGGGTCACCTGGAATCCCCTCCTAAGGCAAAGCTCGCCATGCATGACTCGGTTAAATTGATGATAGGCAACTCCTATCCTCATATTGATTAGTGGTTCCAAATTAATAATAACTACTGCAGTAGGGAACAGACACAAAAGATACGCTCAGCATCTTTCCAAATTACTGTTCTGCTTTATTATGACGCAATTGAAGGTTTTTATGCACATGATTACGTAGGTATACAATTGTACATTTATGGTAACAAGGGGCGTTACATAGGCAGGCTAATTCTAATCAGGACTCGAAAGAATGTAAACATTTACTGAAAACATTATTAGTGCCGTGCACAGTGAGGGCAGTGTGCAATACATACAAAATACAATACAATTATATACAGAACGTACAAATTTCCATTACAGTCCCTTTAGCTGAGAAAAAAAATGACCTACCCTTGCCATGCCATTGGCCCTGGTGGAATGCGACTATATGTTCTTCCCCCTATAGATATATATATATATATTTTATTTTTTTTTTACCTGGGAAGAAGCGACCAACCTGGTGTAGGATAAAAAAACCTGAACTTGACTGACCTGAGGAGAAGACAGAGAGGATGATGAGTAGCCGGTACGCCACTGAAGATAAATGTATAACTGGATATTGCTACGTGTATGCAAGGCTGATTGGATGCCCCGTGGTGTGTTTGTAATCTGGTTTGTGCCCGGGATGTTTTGACGCTACTGGAGATGAGCTGATGTTGCGTGGTTGCGAAGGTCACTATGATTGTTTTTAGGCTGCTGCGACGAAATTGCGTGATTGCAAGGGTCTCAGTCTGGTGTGCTGCAACGACATTGCATGGTCGCAAGGGCCTCAGTCTGGTTTGCTGAGACGATATTGCGTGGTCGCAAGGGTCTCAATGTGTGTGATGTTACTTTTTGAGATGGTATTGCATGGTTGCAAGGGCCTCAGTCTGGTTTCCTGAGATGATATTACGTGGTCGCAATGGTCCCGGTGAGTGTCCTGCTGCTGAGACGATATTGCGTGGTTGCAAGAGTCTCTGCAAGTGTGAGGCTGCTGAGACGGTATTGCGTTTGCAAGGGTCTCATGCGAGTGTCAGGTTGTTGGGCTGAGACTGTGTGGTAGCAAGGGGGGTTTATATATTTTATTTTATTTTATATTTTTTTTTGTGGGGTAGCTGAGACAATATTGCATTTTGCAAGGTTTGCAAGGGTCTCAACAAGAGTGACAGACTGTTGATACGGTTTTGCGAGGATGCAGGTTCTCAATGAATGGGAGTTGGTTTGGTGAGAAAATGATAGAAACACCTGGCTTGTTTAACGGTTTCACCGAACCCCTAAGTGTGTAGTACAAGAAATAAAGACAACATCCGACCGTTTCGTAGGTTTCGAAGGGGGAACTAACGAACGACCTGGGGACAACGAATGGTAAGGAATAGGTACGACATAAAGAGAGTGGTAACGAATCTTTATCTGCGACAGTGAGCCATGCGAGTGGTTTGGGGTGTTGGACTGTGCCGGGGGTGCAACGTATTGGGAAGGTGTGGCGTGGTGCTGTGCACGAGGCAAGAACAAGTTGGGTGTAAAAAATGAGAGAGGTGGGTACGAATGATTTGTAAGTTGCACTGCCGGATCCGAACACATGATATGGGTGACGCTGCGAGTGGTAAGAATTGACATGAGAAAATATGGTAACAAAACCTACCTGCAACAGTGGCCGTGCGACTGGGTCCTCATCAGTCTGAAGTGGGTATGCGTCGTATTCAAAGAGTGTGGTGTGGCGCCGAGTATGACGCTCACAACATGACTCGATTTTTTGGCAAGTAATGGGGGGGGGGCACCGTGTACGAACGATTCGTAAGTTCCGCGGCAGGAACTGAACACGGTATGGGGGAATATAACAAATGGCAACGATTTCAGACAAGATGCGAATGCAACGTAACGACTCCTACCTGCGACAGCGAGCAAGACTTGATCGATAAACCACGAATGAGCAACCGCAACGTACTACACGGGAACAACAGACTTACGAACACGCAGTGAGCTGAAGAGTCGGCCTGGTGACGTAACGAATCGCGCACTGGAGCCAACAAAGAGTATGGGCGAGTGGGCTGCTTAAATACCCTCCGGGCTCCTCCCATAAATTCAGGCCACCATAGTGGCCTTCTGATATATATTTTTTTAGCCATGACCCTAGAGAATAAAATGGCAGTCGTTGTAATTTTGTATGTCACACACAGTATTTACGCAGTGCTTTTTCAAACACAATTTTTGGAGAAAAAATTAGACTTTTAATGAATTTTAATTTAAAAAAAAACACAATATGTAACCCAATATTTTGGTAAAATCTAAAAGATGGTGTTACGCTGAGTAGGGATGAGCTTCGAGTTCGAGTCAAACTCATGTTCGAGTCGAACATCGACTGTTCGCGAGTTCGCTAAATAGCGAATAATTTGGGGTGTTCGCGGCAAATTCGAAAGCCGCAGAACACCCTTTAAAGGTCTATGGGAGAAATCAAAAGTGCTCATTTTAAAGGCTTATATGCATGGTATTGTGATAAAAAGTGTTTGGGGGCCTGGGTCCTGCCCCAGGGTACCTGGATCAATGCAAAAAAAGTTTTAAAAACGTCAGTTTTTTCAGGAGCAGTGATTTTAGTAATGCTTAAAGTGAAACAATAAAAGTGTAATATCCCTTTAAATTTCGTACCTGGGGGGTGTCTATAGTATGCCTGTAAAGGGGCGCATGTTTCCCGTGTTTAGAACAGTCTGACAGCAAAATGACATTTCAAAGGAAAAAAGTCATTTAAAACTACCCGCGGCTATTAATGAATTGCTGGTCCGACAATACACATAAAAGTTCATTGATAAAAACGGCATGGGAATTCCCCACAGGGGAACCCCGAACCAAAATGTAAAAAAAAATGACATGGGGGGTCCCCCTAAATGCCATACCAGGCCCTTCAGGTCTGGTATGGATATTAAGGGGAACCCCGGCCAAAATTAAAAAAAAAAATGGCGCGGGGTCCCCCTCAAAATCTATATCAGACCCTTCAGGTCTGGTATGGATTTTAAGGGGAATCCCGTGCCAAAATGTAAAAAAAATTGGTGTGGGGTCTCCCCAAAAATCCATACCAGACCCTTATCCGAGCACGCAACCTGGCAGGCAGCAGGAAAAGAGGGGGGGGGGCGGGAGAGCGCCCCCCCCTCCTGAACCGTACCAGGCCACATGCCCTCAACATTGGGAGGGTGCTTTGGGGTAGCCCCCCAAAACACCTTGTCCCCATGTTGATAGGGACAAGGGCCTCATCCCCACAACCCTTGCCCGGTGGTTGTGGGGGTCTCCGGGCGGGGGGCTTATCTGAATTTGGAAGCCCCCTTTAACAAGGGGACCCCCAGATCCTGGCCCCCCCCCTGTGTGAAATGGTAAGGGTACCCTACCATTTCACAAAAAAAGTGTCAAAAATGTTAAAAATGACAAGAGACAGTTTTGACAATTCTTTTATTAAATGCTTCTTCTTTCTTCTTTCTTCTATCTTCTATCTTCTATCTTCCTTCATCTTCATCTTCTTCTGATTCTTCTGGTTCCTCCTCTGGTGTTCTCGTCCGGCATCTTCCTCCACGGCGCCGGCGTCTTCTTCCCTTCGTCTTCTGGGCCACTCCTCATCCAGCATGATGGGGGGCTCCCGCTGTGTGACGCTTCTCCTCTTCTGACGGTTCTAAATAACGGAGGGTGGGGCCACCCGGTGACCCCGGTGACTAAATATCCGAATTAACGAAAACCCGTTTAAAATTTTTTTCCAAATATTTGTAAATTCGAATATTCAAATTTTAAATTCGTACATTCATAAATTCGTACATTCGCACATTCGTAGATTCGTAAATTCTTAAATTCGTACATTCGTACATTCGTAAAATTCATAAATTGGAAATCTGAAATAATAATTACCTAATAATAACTTAACTATTACTAACTATTAAATTATAGGTATTGGAATTTCCTTTCAAATTTGGCTGTTAGTGAACGTAACAAATACAAATTTAATCCCAAGTTACAAATCATCCGAAAAAACGAATGCCGTATCTAAACGAATGGAACGTAATGAATTAATAATAATAAATAACAATAATAATAATAAAAACGTATTTATTATTCATTTGTTCCTTCCATTTGTTTAGATGCGGCATTTGTTATTTCAGATAATTCGTAACTTAAGATAAATTCCTATTCGTTACGTTCACTAACATCCAAATTTGAAAGGAAATTACAATACCTATACCTAATTTAATAGTTAGTTATTATTTCAGATGACATTTTCCGATTTTCGAATTTCCAAATTTCCGAATTTTCTAATTTATGAATATACGAATTTTCTAATTTACGAATGTACGAATTTACAAATTTACAAATGTGCAAATTTCCGAATTTAGTAATGTACGAATTTACGAATGTACTAATTTACGAATTGCAATCATAACGGAGGACCCGAAAAACAAAAAAAAAAAAAAAAGAAACGAAATCTAACAAATTTTTTGGCAGTGCACATGTCTTCTTATGTATCTTCTAGGAAACATCTAGAAAAATTTACCTTTTTTTCTGCAATTCCTTCTGAAAAAATGGCAATGCTTTTCCTGCTCTGCACAACCGATACAGACTGGCCCCAAGTCTGGCAAGCGTTCTTATCCCTACTCATAGCTCAACACTATAGTAATACAGTGCTGTGCATTCAGTGATATCCCAGTAAGCACTTTACGTTCACTGGTGCATGATGGGTAGGTAGTGTTCCTCTTTCTCCCATGTGGGAAGGGTTAACTGAGCTGATTACTCACACAGCTTCCTCCGCTCCAGATACCTGAGTCACCAGAAGTGGCTTACTCACCAGCACCTGATGAAAGTGAAGCCGTGTACAGTGAACGTTCTGTCCTTACAGCCACCTACCTACCTAACCGCAAACTGAAAGAATGCCACAGTCAGCTACGGAGCCTTTTATTCCCATGTCAGACGATACCCGCTACGGGTAAATGACGGAAAATGAGGATTTTCAAAAATTGAAACATCATCTTTCACAACATCACTATTGTCCTGTTCATGCTTTTCTGGAGCTGAACCCTTTGACTGCCAGTGACGTGTCTCACACGTACTGGCAATGAAAGGGTTAAAACAAAAACTCCCCATCGCCTTCAGCTAAGAGAAGAGTGGTCTTGGCTGTCTATTTTTTTTTCATTTGACTGGAAACAGATTTCTTCATCCATGCTACACAACGTGGATGGACAAATCACCCATTGTGTCTATTTTATATTGACGGCCGACCCCAGCAGCTGTCAAAATACCCAAACAGTGCCCTGCAGTGTATCAACTTGTGCCAATGGGCTTCGGGCTCTAATTGCAAAGCAAGTGCAGCCTGCCTGCCTTAAGGTTTATTTATATTTTTTATTATTTGAGATGCAGTTTGAGATGCTTCTGAGGTCATCAACCTGTTTCAAGCTGCATCACCCTTTTTAAGCTGCCTATGCCCTGTACACACGACCGGTTTTGCCATCGGAATAAACTCTGAAGGTTTCTCCGACGGAACTCCGACGGAATTCGCTCAAGCGGTCTTGCCTACACACAGTCAACCCAAATTTGGACCGTCCAGAACGCGGTGACGTACAACACTTACGACGGGACTAGAAAAAGGAAGTGCAATAGCCAGTAGCCAATAGCTTCCGTCTCGTACTTGCTTCAGAGCATGCGTTGTTTTTGGTCCATCGGAACAGCATACAGACGAGCGGTTTTCCCAATAGGACTTGGTTCCATCGGAAATATTTAGAACATGTTCTATTTCTAGGTCAGTCAGAATTTTCAAAAAAAAAAAGTCCGATGGGGCATGCACACAATCGGAATATACGATGAAAAGCTTCCGTCTGACTTTTTCTGTCGGACATTCCGCTCGTGTGTACGCGGCTTTAAAGTGATTGTAAAGCTTTGTTTATTTAAAAAAAAATAACAAATATGTTATACTTACCTCCACTGTGCAGCTCGGTTTGCTCAGAGTGGTCCTGAACCTGGTCTTCTGGGGTCCCTCGGCGGCTCTTGCAGCTCCTCCCCACATCAGATAACCCCCTAGGAGAAGCACTCTCCTGGCGGGGGGTTACCTTGCGGGGCCCGCTCCCGAGTCCATCATTCGGCATCCATAGCCGCCGAATGTATGACTCGGCCCCGTCCCCCCCGGCGCCTGCGTCATTTCATTTGATTAACAGCATCGGGAGCCAATGGCTGTGCTGCTATCAATCTATCCAATCAAGAGCTGAGAACCCCGGGCAGAGGAAGAGCATGTCCCCGCCGGATGAAGTTCCAGGGCTCTGGTAAGTAAAACAGGGGGGCTGGGGGGCCGGTCACTACCAGGTGTTTTTTTCACTTTAATGCATAGGATGCATTAAGGTGAAAAAAACATGAAGGTTTACAACCCCTTTAAGCTACATTAACCTGTTTAACCACTTCAGCCCTGGAAGATTTGGCTGCTAAATGACCAGGCCATTTTTTGCGTTACGGCACTGCGTCACTTTGACTGACAATTGCGCGGTCATGCAACGCTGTACCCAAACAAAATTGATGTCCTTTTTTCCCCACAAATAAAGCTTTCTTTTGGTGGTATTTGATCATCCCTGCGGTTTTTTATTTTTTGCGCTATAAACAAAAAGAATTGCAACAATTTTGAAAAAAACATAATATTTTGTACTTTTTTGCTATAATAAATATCCCCAATTTTTTTTAAAAAAAGCTCATTTTTTTTCTCAGTTTGGGCCGAAATGTATTCTTCTACATATTTTTGGTAATAAAAATCGCAATAAGCGTATATTGATTGGTTTGCACAAAATTTATAGCGTCTACAATATAGGGGATTAATTTATGGCATTTTTATTATTTTTTTTTACTAGTACTAGTAATGAAGGCGATCTGCGATTTTTATCGAGACTGCGACATTATGGCAGACACATCGGACACTTTTTGCTATAAAAATGCACTGATTACTGTATAAATGTCACTGGCCGGGAAGGGGTTAACACTAGGGGGCGATCAAGGGGTTAACTGTGTTCCCCAGTGTGTGTTCTAACTGTAGGGGAGGGGACTGACTATAGGAGATTAGCTATTAGGAACTCACGATCTGCATCTCCTCTCAGAACATGGATTTGCGTGTTTACACACACATGTCCCTGTTCTGCCTCTCATGGCCGGCGGTCATCGGCACCCCCGCAGTGCAGCGAGCGTGCCTGCTATCCCGCTTCAAGGAGCCGACGTACAGCTACGACGGTTCGCGGGATCGTGCGGACCTGCCACAGTATAATGATGGCGACTGGTCGGCAAAGTGGTTAAAGCTGCATCCACCTGCTTCAAGCTGCATCAACCTGCTTCATTAATCGGTTTCAAGCTGCATTAATCGATTTCAAGCTGCTTCAAGTAACATTAACCTGCCTTAAGCTGCATCCATCTGCTTCAAGCTGCTTCGAGCTACATCAACCTGCTTCAAGCTGCATCCACCTGCTTCAAGCTGCATCAACTTGGTTCGAGCTATATCAACCTGCTTCAAGCTGCATCCACCTGCTTCAAGCTGCATCAACCTTCTTCAAGCTACATCAAGTTGCTTCAAGCTGAATCCATCTGCTTCAAGCGAAATCAACCTGCTTCGATCTACATCAACCTGCTTCAAGCTACATAAATCTGCTTCAAGCTGCATCAACCTGCTTCAAGCTACATCAACCCGCTTCGAGCTACATCAACCTGCTTCAAGCTGCATCCACCTGCTTCAAGCTGAATCCACCTGCTTCAAGCTGCATCAACTTGCTTCGAGCTATATCAACCTGCTTCAAGCTGTATCCACCTGCTTCAAGCTGCATCAACCTTCTTCAAGCTACATCAAGTTGCTTCAAGCTGAATTCATCTGCTTCAAGCGAAATCAACCTGCTTCGATCTACATCAACCTGCTTCAAGCTACATAAATCTGCTTCAAGCTGCATCAACCTGCTTCAAGCGAAATCAACCTGCTTTGATCTACATCAACCTGCTTCAAGCTACATAAATCTGCTTCAAGCTACATCAACCTGCGTCAAGCTGCATCCACCTGCTTCCAGCTGCATCAACCTTCTTCAAGCTACATCAAGTTAGTTGCTTCAATCTACATCAACCTGCTTCAAGCGAAATCAACCTGCCTTAATCTACATCAACCTGCTTCAAGCTACATAAATCTGCTTCAAGCTGCATCAACCTGCTTCAAGCTGCATCAACCTGCTTCGAGCTACATCAACTTGCTTCAAGCTGCATCCACCTGTTTCAAACTGAATCCATCTGCTTCAAGCTTCTTCAACTTGCTTCAAGCTGCATCCACCTGTTTCAAACTGAATCCACCAGCTTCAAGCTGCTTCAAATTGCTTCAAGCTGCATCCACCTGTTTAAAGCTGCTTCAAGCTGAATCCACCTGCTTCAAGCTGCGTCAACTTGCTTGGAGCTATATCAACCTGCTTCAAGCTACATCCACCTGCTTAACGCTGCTTCAAGCTGAATCCACCTGCTTCAAGCTGCGTCAACTTGCTTTGAGCTATATCAAACTGCTTCAAGCTACATCAACCTGCTTCAAGCTACATCAACCTGCTTCAAGCTGCATCCACCTGCTTCAAGCTGCATTAAGTTACTTCAAGCTGAATCCACCTGCTTAAAGCTGCATCAACCTGCTTCAAGCTACATAAATCTGCTTCAAGCTGCATCAACCTGCTTCAAGCTACATAAATATGCTTCAAGCTGCATCAACCTGCTTCAAGCTGCATCAACATTTTTCAAGCTACATCAACCTGCTTCAAGTTGCATCAACCTGTTTCAAGCTGCATCAACCTGCTTCAAGCTATATAAACCTGCATCAAGCTGTTTCAAGCTACCTCAACCTGCTTCAAGTTGCATTCACCTGCTTTAAGCTGAATCCACCTGCTTCAAGTTACACGCAGAGGTTGCAGTTGATGTGCAGGACTGCACATCAGGACTTTGTTAGGACTGCAATCATACACAGGGTGCCGTGAAGAGGCCTTGCAGCTTATGCATGCCTTTGCAAATGCCTGCTAACGAAACCCCTGTTTTTAACGCAGACTGTTGGACAGGTTAATTTGGTCGGTTGGCAGACTGGTTGGTGAGTTGAGCTATGGAATGTTCTGTTTTTGTCTTTCATGTGATAGCCCTTCCATGTGCTCCTTGCTATGAAGGACAGTTATAGGTGGGGGGCAGGGGCCATTTGTTTGTTTGCAATTGATGGACACAGTGAGGTTGCAATTGATGGGCACAGTGGTTGCATTGATGGGCACAGTGTTTGCATTTGATGGGCACAGTGAGCTTGCAATTGATGGACACATTGGTTGCAATTGATGGGCACAGTGGTTACAATTGATGGGCACAGTGGCTGCAATGATGGACACAGTGGTTGCAATTGATGGACACAGTGGTTGAAATTGATGGGCACAGTGGTTGCAATTGATGGGCACAGTGGTTGCAATTGATGGACACAGTGGTTGCAGTTGATGGGCATAGTGGTTGCAATTGATGGACACAGTGGTTGCAATTGATGGGCACAGTGGTTGACATTGATGGGCACAGTGGCTGCAATTGAGGGCACAGTGAGGATGCATATGATGGACACAGTGGCTGCAATTGATGGGCACAGTGGCTGTAATTGAACACAGTGAGGTTGCAATTGATGTTTTTTTTCAGACTTTTTCAGTTTGTTTGCGCCCCCCCCCCCCCAATAATTTTGAGCACTAGCCGACACTGATGCCAGGCAGAGGTCTGAAACCAAGAGATCTATGTATGCCATAGAGTATTGGAACCTGGTCTGGTAGAACCATGTCTTTCAAAAACCTTGTTGGAGCAGGGATATGGTGAGGTCCTCCATAGTGTTATAATTTACTGCTTTGATCCATTAGCCAGTTGTTGGGGTCTATCTTCATGTCCAATTGGAGGGGATACAGGACCTACCAGAAATCTATGGTGCTGAGATGTAAAAGGCTCGCAGATCATTTACTAGGGAAAGGACTGTGAGATCAAGGATCACATCACACACCTTAGAAAAAAAGAGGTGGATCCCTGGGCAAGTCCAAAAGATATGGAAAATTGTATCCTCCGGGTCTCCACATCTCCAGCAGTTAGGAGGTACATCTATAAAAATTTTAGTTAATCTGGCCAGGACCTTAATATCTGAAAGGTATTTTAATGCTAGCCATACACAGATTTTTGTTACAATATTCGTAGACAAATTGTTGGGCTCTTTTGCATGGCGTGGACTGCAGCTGTGATCTGCTTGCTCAGCAGGGGATCTGTCTGCTGATCCCCACTGAGCAGGCAGATGACAGGTCTGTGTTCACATCATTAATGCAGAGCGGACATGAACACAGCCCGCTCTCCGCTATTGGTGGTCAAATGTAAATGGACCACCTATCCATTTACACTGGACTGCCATCAGATCATCTGCTCCTTTTTTTGGCGGATTGGGTTGGATTGGATGTACCTGGGTCCTTTTACACCTGCTGTTCCATAAAGGAGAATGGAGGCTGCGATCAGGTCCTCCTAAAAACGGATAGGTGGATCCAATCAGAACATCCACGTGAAAGGGAACACCAGCCAGAACATTTTTTCTTGCTGTCGTTGACTTAACACATTTGCCAAAAATGACGAAACGCACAGGGCAGAGCCTGCTGTGACGTCACCGTGTAACCTATACGCAATTGTCATCACTTTTTACCAAAAGATTATCCAGACCTGCTATTTAATTGAATCCCAGACACACTGAACAATTTTCGTTTTGTTACAATATGAACAATTTTTCCCTGGCAAAATCTTTATTCACAGTTAGAAATTTGTTCAATTCAGAAAAGTTTTCCATTCTGCTGTTTCGATCTTTCTATGTACTTTGGCCATAATTAACCTTGATTTGAACCATTAAAAAAAAAAAAAAAATGTTCTTAAAACAAACATTTTTGTATGAAATTCTATTGGTGTATAGCTAGTCTAACCCTTTCACATTTTACTGAAAAAAGTGTTTTCCCAGTTACACCAAGACAGCATGTGAATGAGAAGATTCCACCCCGCTTATCCGCAAAGGACCGTGACTTTATAAATCTGAGCCTACCCGGATTACTCCTGTTTTTCTTTTGTCCTCACTGCCATAGGGCTATCTGCATTCAAACCCCCTTACCTGCAGAAATAAGGAAATTGACCTGCAAATGTTAAATGCTCACTATATCTAAGGGTGCCGTAAAAAGGAGAAATACTTACAGATGGGCTCCCTCTGTCTGTTTGACTGGGTCACTGCAACCTCCTCTCTAGGCTGCTCATGGGCAAGGTCCCCCCCCCCCCCCCCCCCCATATACATTGCTGGGTTAACCACTTCAGCTCCGGAAGGTTTTACCCAAATCCTGACCAGGCATTTTTTTGCGATACGTCACTGCATCGATTTAATTGACAATTGCGCGGTCGTGCAATGCTGTACCCCAAAAAAATGTCCTTTTTTTCCCACAAATAGAGCTTTCTTTTGGTGGCATTTGATCGCCTCTGGGTTTTTTATTTTTTGCGCTATAAACAAAAAAAGACAGGCAATTTAGAAAAAAAAACAATGTTTTTAACTTTCTGCTATAATACATATCCAAAAATAAAAAAAAAAAAAAATTTCTTTATCAATTTAGGCCAATATGTATTCTGCTACATATTTTTGGTAAAAAAATCCCAATAAGCGTATATTGATTGGTTTACGCAAAAGTTATAGAGTCTACAAACATTGGAATAGATTTAGAGACTTTTTTTTAATTTTAATTTTTTTTTACTGGTAATGGCGGCGATCTGCGATTTTTAGCAGAACTGCGACATTGCGGCAGACAAATCTGACACTGAGTGACACCTTTTGGGGACCAGTGACACCAATACAGTGATCAGTGCTATAAAAATGCACTGATTACTGTATAAATGGCACTAGTAGGGAAGGGGTTAACACCAGGGGCGATCAAAGGGTTACATGTTCCCTAGGGAGGTGCTTACTAACTGTGTGGGGCAGTGTCACACTGAAGGAAAAGAGAGATCCATGATTCAGCTTAGATGAATCACAAGATCTCTCTTTCCCTTCCTAACAGATCCTCCCTGTGCCTTGTTTACACAGGCAGACGGCTGATCCGTCTCTCCTGTGAATGAACCGCGATGGCTGCCGGACCCGCTGATTGGCTCCAACTGTGTCGAATCACAGTGGAAGCGGCGCACCAGCAGGTATGAAGTATATATAAGCGGTTAAAACGTTGCAAGGCAATGTCATAATGTGCTAGTATGTATGTAGTATGTAGTAGTACATTATGTGCAACTTACCTTAAAACTAAGTCCTCCAGTGGCGCACTATCACCACTGACAGGGCTTCCATCTTCCCCCGGTCTTCCTTCCGGGTTCACAGCCTCCGGCTACATTAGTGACCGGGGCTGCGATGACGGCACTCCGGTGCATGCCGGACCTTCAAAGCGCACGCGCCGGTGACGTCAGCGGCTGCATGCAGCCTGAACATCTCCTAAACAGTGCAAGTTTAGGAGATATTCACTGTACCTACAGGTAAGCCTTATTATTGGCTTACCTATAGGTACAAGTTTAAAAACTGAATTTACTACCACTTTAATAGCCCTGCATTGTACACGATGATGCCAAGGAACTGCCCACAGGCCAGAGATTCAAAGAGAGGAGGACAGCCCTGGAGCCCACTGGAATAGGGAATAGATTAAGTGGGGGGGTCTGCAAAGGGTTTTTTTTTTTTCATTTTGAACAATGCTTGGGTTAATTGTGACACCTGTGACTTTAAGCCAATTAAATAGCGGGTCTGTCTCTACACCAGTAGATACCTGGTTAGTTTGCATGCTGTTTTCCTGAAGAGGGAGCACAGCTCTGCTCCGAAACGCATTGCGTACAGAGTATAGGGGCTGTAACATTTTATCAACTGGATTATTGAACTTTCTCCAAGAAATCGCTTTGTTTAGTACTGTTTGTGCTCTATTTGCTTTGGACTAAACCACTCATTATCTTAAGGTGAGCATTTCCTTGTGGGTGAATGGTGACACGTAGAGAAGACCTTTTTCTCTCCTATATCGCTAGATAATTTGTTGGAAGATTAGTATGGAATTTTATCTTTTATGAGGTACTTTGCTTTTGTAAAGCTTGAATACTGTGATGTGATCCCGGTCACACAAGGAGGTGAGCATATAGTGCTTACCTTGAATCCATTTTAAACCAAAAGATGCTCTCAGGGGTGCACCCCTTCGCTATCTTCTCAGCTTAGTCTTCCCACTTTGGTGAATTGGAAAGTTTTAGCGGCCTTAGAAGATTCTTTCTGTTTACTACCCTATGTGGAAGACTCTTTTGTGCTCCCTCTTTAGTTATTTTTATGTGGACTATGCCTGTAAATCATAGAGGCCACAATGTCTACTTTCCAATTTTTTTAGTAGGCAAAAGGTCAGGAGGATGAAGGTCAGTATTCAACCTGCTCCGAATAAACACCTTTTTTCAAGGGAAAAGAAACAGAATAGAGTCATCACAAACAATTGCTCAGTTGATACAAGCAGGAGATTATTTGCTCTTGATTGACTTTTTAAAGAAATATCTTCCTGTTCCGATAATTGTATCGGTGTGTCTTCTGGGCCTGGTGGAGGGAGTGGCTCTAAATAGAGCGCAACAAATCCTTTTGAGTATCCTCTTGTTTAACAGCTGTAAAGCTAGCATTCTCCATTGGAAACAACCTCTGGCACCGACCTTTTCTCTACTGGAAAGGTCTAATTAATAAAATGATGCCATATTATAAAGCCACATATCTAAGCAAAGGATGCCCCAAAACATCTGGCAAGGTTTGGCAGCTCTGGCTGGTCAACTCCTCTATCAATGCCTAAGCATCTTTGCAGCATATCCGCCTACTAATAATTATATTCCTTATTAATTCAGTCTTATTTATCCATACAATGGTTTATTATGGTCCCTAGATAGCTCCACAATTTTTACATTGACCTAGTGAGACATTGCCCAGTTTTGAGCCAACATGCTCTTGCCATAAAGCTTTGATATGTCCTTTATACTCTCACCTTATAGTTTAGGGATCCTGAATGTCTACCCTACTCTAGCCATAGGAATACTCTTGTCTGATTTTGATTGACTGAAATGAGAGGGGAGGGGGTTTTGTTGGCGTTATTTTATAAGGTTTTGCCTTTTTTTTATATTTTTTATATTTTTGATGATGCACTACTGGCATGGGTGTGCTATTTCTGTATGCACCTTCCTAGAGCCCTGTGAGGCTACCTACAATGAAGAAACTTTAGTTCCTGACTCTGCATGGTCAACTTAGAGACTATTTTTTTTTCCTCTCACCTATTATTTTAATTATTGTAATTTTGGGGTCCCCTACCCTACTATTGTACCTTGTCTAGGTCTATGTTTAATTTTTGTATATTTCGTTTTGTATGTTTTTTACAAAAGCAATAAAAATAAATTTATCAAATAAAATTAAAATTAAAAAGACTAAGTTTAAAGACGTATCTAAGATATCTAGAATTAGCAGTGCAGAATGATTATCGCAGCTTTCCTGAGCTTCACAGTAATAGACCAGCATATGCAGCGTTCCTGCCTACCCTTTGGCCAATGGCCTTTGTGCAGAGACAGGGCAGTACGTGGAGTGCTATCCTTCTTAGAGAAGGAGTGGGCACAGGCCCATCTGCAAGATCTTAATCTTGGAGGAGCAGAATATTAAGGCAGATGCTCTACTGAGGGTGATGGTAAACAACAAAGAATAAGGTTGTCATGCTGAGACTTTTTAGTGGATAACCAAGAAATGGTTCCACCACAGGTGGCCCTCTTCGTCTTGTTACACAACACAAAACTGGTACATTCTTCATCAGGCATCCTTGTCCACAAGTGAGGGGGATGGATGCCCTATCAGCACATGAGCAGTTTAGAACAGCATGCTCCTTTCAACCAATACTCTTAATCCTCAGATTCTTAAGGAGGCTGTGCCATGCGAATGTTCATATTCAAGCTGTCAAACCTTTTTTGCTGAGATAAACCTGGTTTCCCCTTCTGGGGTATATCAGCTGCCAATAGCCTCTGCCTCTTCTTCTACATTGCAATCTCCCTTACCAAGGAGCAGTAAATCAATCTTGCCCAACGCGGCTCTGACTGATGTTGTTAATGCTGAAACTGAAAGACTAAGTATGTTGGGCTGCTCCTGCAATGTGGTGAAAATGTTACTAAGTGCAAGGAAGGTGAATAGTAATAAGGTGTACAATAGAATCAGGAAAAACAGTTCCCTTTGGGCATTGGGAATTGAAATCAATCAGTGAGAACCAAGGTCTCAGATGTATTGGAATTCCTTCAATTAAGCCTGGACAAGGTTCTACTCCTGGCATCAATAAAAGTAATGATTTCAACCTTGTCAGCCTTTACGGGCTTCCAGTAGGCATCACATAGACTTATCTGTCAATTCACCCAAGCAGTTAGATGAATGAGAGCCCCAAAGTGGCCTATATTTCCAAAATAGACTTCCCTTTAGTGATAAATTACCAAGGAAAGACTGTAGTCTTTGTAATGTAATGCTTAGGACAGCCTTCTTAGTCACAGGGTATGAGAAATCAGGGCATAGAAGCTTTTGGTCCAGGGGGTTATCAGAATTTCACCTGAGTCAAGTGATAGCTCTTCCTTTCTGTCAAAATGATCAGCCCCAACAGATGCATACTATAGATGTGGGGCAATGTTACAGGACTACACTTTGACTAATGAGGCTTTCAGACTTTAGAACCAACTTTTCGTAAACCCATATGGCAAGAACAAAGGAAACATAGGTGATTGCACATTTGACAAGAGTGATAAATATTTATCATTTATGTATTCAATACTTATAAAGAAAAAAAGTTTTGCGCTAGGTGCCAAACAAACTTTAGTGATGCAAATAAGTGAAAAAACCCAGTGAGGGAGATCCTGCAGCTAGGCACTGTAACCCCAATACAAGGGCACATGCAGAAATATAACAGAAAAAAATATATAAAAAAAAATGTATTCAATACTTACCATAATTTTCTTTTCCTGACTACTCTCCACGGCAGCATAGTAACCCACCCAAATTGGAATGAGAATAGCTACAGAATAGGCATAACCCTGGCAGGCTCAGATATATTAATGGTCCCATGGGGGTAAGTGGGGCAGAGCCTACAATTTGTCTGCTGCCGTGGAGAATAGTGAAAATAAAATTTTTGCTAGTTAAGAGAGAGATTTCCCATCAACTTCTCTCTTGACAGGAAGGAATGGGAAATCTCTCCAATGTGGAAATAGACCACAAACAAAAGCCTGAAAAGGGCTGCATCACTTCCCTTACTCTTTCCAAGAGGAAAAATTAATTCATTTTAAGGTTATCCACTTAGAAATCTATTATGTCGTTGCTAATGAAGCCTGGGGCACCTTGAATTTGAGACACATCCCTGATAGTATCATGAGAACATATCAATTAGCAATTGTTGTATCTAATCTCATGATCTCAAGTGTATCTCTAGGTACAACCTTTAAAGCCTGGCCTGTGTGTACGGCAGGTGGTCTGACAGAAGCCGGCTGACTGTCCGGCTTCTGTCGAGGAGGCATAACAGAAAAAAGTCTGCCGATCAGCGCTCTCTGGGTTTGTCTGATTAATCTCAGCTTCTGCTATGGTAGGCAGTTGGTAGGATCTGGATTGGGCATACACAAGAGGAATCCATCACTCTGTCTTGTCTTGGGTCAGTGTCCAGAATGATGGGGAAAATATTTACTTGGCGCACATTAGTCCCCCTTAAAGTGACCAGTGGTTTGCCTGTGTAGTATAAAGAGATGGGTTTTGTAACGGAGGTCAGAAATATTGGATTTTTCTTTTTCCTTTATTTTATGAAATTGACTATCTCTAATCCAGATGCCGTGTGTAACAAAGTCAAATTATCTGCATAATTTGGTTTCTGTGTGTCCCCACAGGAGTTAGGACAAGAGGCCGTACTCAGTAGGTACCGCATAAATTATTGTATACTGTACCAGTAGAACCAGACACCTCAGCATTACCTGAATTTGAGAATTTGAGCTGAGGTCTCTGGCTGAATTCAAGGTACCATAGATAACAATGAAGGGGGTCAGACTGTGGAGAGCTTGCTTCAGTGATGGACAGAGGAGCTCATGGCTGCAGGTCTCCTTAGAAGGAGACTAGAAAATTTATGGAACTGTTGAGGCAGACTTTGCTTTCTGCACTGCTGGGACTTCTGTGTGGCCTTATGGGCACTGGGACTTCACTCTATCCTCTGCTTATCCTTCAACTGCTGCCTGTCTGGCTCTGAAGTGGAGGCCAAGACTCACAGCCATCCGAGGACCCGTGATGGGTTTGTGAAGGACCTCTGCCCTGTGAACATACTTTTACCTGCCTCTCTGCCTAAATTTTCTCCTCTGAGGCCACTGTTGGTTGGTGAGTCCCTGAATTGCTGCCCTGTGCCCCTGGACTTTGCTGTACTGGATTGTGGCCTGCTACTCACTGTGCCCAGATTGTTTCCCTGTGACTCTGAACTAAGTCCCTGCTTTACTAGATTGCTGCCCTGTGCCTCTGAACTTATCCCTTGATGTGCCCTATTGCCATCCTGTGACCTTCCCCTTGTCTGACTCCCTGTTTTTTCAGCCCCCCAAAATAAAGAACGCCTTGGCCAGGGGCCATAAAATCCCTCTTGATCTTCGTGTGTTTTCTGTTCCACCCACACCTCTGTCACAGGTTTGCTCAACTTTTCCTCTTCCCACCAGTATGGTTACTTTTTCTGGGAATGACGAGAGGAAGGTACAGTGTGTAGTATATATGACCAATTACTTAAAGCTTATGTGATGTGATATTAGTTGTACTGCACTTGGATTACAAGATCCCTTTTCTGTATTTACAGTATACACTATATATATTTTTTTATTATTAATAATGTTATTACATACTGTAGTTTATTAATCTTTGATTATTTTTTTTCAATCAATTGATAGTAGTTTTTTTATGTACAGTTGTGCTCATAAGTTTACATACCCTGGCAGAATGTATGATTTCTTGGCCATTTTTCAGAGAATATGAATGATAACACAAAAACTTTTCTTTCACTCATGGTTAGTGTTTGGCTGAAGCCATTTATTACCAATCAACTGTGTTTACTCTTTTTAAATCAAAATCACAACAGAAACTACCCAAATGACCCTGATCAAAAGTTTACATACCCTGGTGATTTTGGCCTGATAACATGCACACAAGTTGACACAAAGGGGTTTGAATGGCTATTAAAGGTAACCATCCTCAGCTGTGATCTGTTTGCTTGTAATTAGTGTGTGTGTATAAAAGATCAGTGAGTTTCTGGACTCCTGAAAGACCCTTGCATCTTTCATCCAGTGCTGCACTGACATTTCTGGATTCTGAGTCATGAGGAAAGCAAAAGAATTGTCAAAGGATCTGCAGAAAAAGGTGGTTGAACTGTATAAAACAGGAAAGGAATATAAAAAGATATCCAAGGAATTGAGAATGCCAAACAGCAGTGTTTAAACTCTAATTAAGAAGTGGAAATGAGGGGTTCTGTTGAAACCAAACCACAGTCAGGTAGACCAAGTAAAATTTCAGCCACAACTGCCAGGAAAATTGTTTGGGACGCAAAGAAAAAACTTCAAACAACTTCAGGTGAAATACAGGACTCTCTGAAAACATGTGATGTGGCTGTTTCAAGATGCACAATAAGGAGGCACTTGAAGAAAGATGGACTGCATGGTCGAGTCGCCAGAAGAAAGACATTACTACGCAAATGCCACAAAGTTTCCCACTTACAAGATGCCAAACAGCACAGAGACAAGCCTGAAACCTTCTGGCATAAAGTCATTTGGAGTAAAGAGACCAAAATTGAGCTTTTTGGCCACAACCATAAATGCTTCATTCGCAGAGGAGTCAACAAGGCCTATGATGAAAGATACACCATTCCTACTGTGAAACACGGAGGTGGATCGCTGTTTTTTGGGGATGTGTGAACTACAAAGGCACAGGAAATTTGGTCACAATTGATGGCAAGATGAATGCAGTATGTTATCAATAAATACTGGAGGAACATTTGCATTCATCAGCCAGGAAGCTGCACATGGGGCGTACTTAGACATTCCGAAATGACAATGATCCAAAACACAAGGCCAAGTCGACCTGTCATTGGCTACAGCAGAATGAAGTGAAGGTTCTGGAGTGGACATCTCAGTCTCCTGACCTGAAAATCATTGAGCCACTCTGGGGAGATCTCAAACGTGCAGTTCATGCAAGACAGCCCAAGAATTTACAGGAACTGGAGGCTTTTTGCCAAGAAGAATGGGCAGCTTTACCATTTGAGAAGATAAAGAGCCTCATCCACAAATACCACAAAAGACTTTGACAGTTGTCACCAGAACAAGTATCCACATGGGAAGATTCCCACATTATTTGTGTTCTGGTTAAAAAAAATACAGTATATATACATTTTTGAGTTCCTTAGTTTTTCCCCCATGACAAAAGAGAAAGATGCAGGCAGAAATAAAAGCCTTAAGCCGCATACACGCGGTCAGATTTTCTGACGGGAAATGTTCGATGGGAGCTTGTTGTCGGAAAGTCCGACCGTGTGTATGCTCCAACGAACATTTGCTGTTGGAATTTCCGCACATAAAACAGGTTCTCAAATTTACCGACAACAAAACTTGTTGTCGGAAATTCCGATCGTGTATGCACAAGTCCATCGCCCAAAGTTCACGCATGCTCTGAATCAAGCAGAAGGAGCCGCACTGGCTATTGATAAATATATATGATGGCTGTGCTTAGGACGATAACTAGGTATGCAGCCCCCCTGAAAGGAGCTTCCCTAGGGATCCTCCAACTAGTTACAAGTATATCTATAATGGGGTGTGGCGCTCCCTAATGGGTTATATGGGATAAGCAGCTATAAGGAGGAGGGAGCTAGCTACTACTGAATTGGTGAGCGTGTCCCTCCTATATCCAAATTAAGTGATAATTGCAAACTAAATAATACCCAGTGAAAATTATAAATATCAACATTCAATTGTACCAAAGTGTAAGCTTCTCTATGTGATAAAGAGAATCGTGATAAATAACGTGCACATTAACATATAGTTCCTTCTAAAATTAAAGAGAGTGAAGCTAGAAAGCTCTATTAATCCCCTATAAATAATAGTGATGTGCCATCAAAAAAATTACCATATAACATTGTGGGTTTGCACTGTACGAGGCCATAAACTGCAACCTCTACATATCAGTTCAAACATATAAACATAACATCAAACAAAATCATGTAGTGTTCATAGTCCATAAAGAAAATTTCTACAAAAATCGTATTCAAATTCTTCAAACAGAACCGTGACTGGGGTGCTCTCAATGTTCTTGGTGACTTTTGTGCTCCCCCTCAAGGGTCCCCACTCACCAAATCCAATCACCCCAAAGGGGCAATGAGCGTATGGGTATATCCTCCACGATCTCCTCACCACCGTAGTTGTTAGGGCACCCAGGGTAATCTCCGGTCTCCGTGTGAGTAGTTAAATTGTATTCATGGTGACTCCCTAATAAAAAAGAATATAAGGTTCCCATAGTGTAGTAGGTAAAATTTATTGACAGAATTCCAAAAAAATTAAATTTAAAATCAACAAATAAAAATAAAATTAAAAATTAAAATTATTTTTTTTTTTTTTTTAATTTTTTAAAATTAAAATTAAAATTTAAAATTAAATTTTTAAAATTAAATTAGAACCAAGTCCAGCAACAATGTACCAGATAAGCCACAAGTCCAGGTACAGCTATTGTGGAGTGGGAAGTATGCACAGAGTAGGCAAGTGAATCACGACAGCGTGACGCTAGATGGAGACAGTGCTGAGTGTTTGCACTCTACCTGCGTTCCAACAGCCCGTACCCGGAAATGACGTAGCGTGCGTGGCGTCGTTGTACACGTTTCGTCATAGACGTCCTCAGCAACGTGGCTTATCTGGTACATTGTTGCTGGACTTGGTTCTAATTTAATTTTAATTTTTAATTTTATCTTTATTTGTTGATTTTAAATTTATTTTTTTTGGAATTCTGTCAATAAATTTTACCTACTACACTATGGGAGCCTTATATTCTTTTTTATGAGGGAGTCACCATAAATACGATTTAACTACTCACACAGAGACCGGAGATTACCCTGGGTGCCCTAACAACTACGGTGGTGAGGAGATCGTGGAGGATATACCCATACGCTCATTGCCCCTTTGGGGTGATTGGATTTGGTGAGTGAGGACCCTTGAGGGGGAGCACAAAAGTCACCAAGAACATTGAGAGCACCCCAGTCACGGTTCTGTTTGAAGAATTTGAATATGATTTTTGTAGAAATTTTCTTTATGGACTATGAACACTACATGATTTTGTTTGATGTTATGTTTGTATGTTTGAACTGATATGTAGAGGTTGCAGTTTATGGCCTGGTACAGTGCAAACCCACAATGTTATATGGTAATTTTTTTCGATGGCACATCACTATTATTTATAGGGGATTAATAGAGCTTTCTAGCCTCACTCTTTCTAATTTTAGAAGGAACTATATGTTAATGTGCACGTTATTTATCACGATTCTCTTTATCACATAGAGAAGCTTACACTTTGGTACAATTGAATGTTGATGTTTATAATTTTCACTGGGTATTATTTAGTTTGCAATTATCACTTAATTTGGATATAGGAGGGACACGCTCACCAATTCAGTAGCACTGGCTATTGAACTTCCTTTTTCTTCCCTTTTTCGTACGTGTTGTACGTCACCGCGTTCTGAATTTTTGGCCAACATTTGTGTGACTGTGTGTATGCAATACAAGTTTGAGCCAAAATCCTTCAGAAAAAAATCCACGATTTTGTTGTTGGAAAATCCGATCGTGTGTACAGGGCATTAGAGGTTTAACCCTGTCACCATACTATTTTATTATCAACTGAGCATAATGTGAGTGACACAGCGCACTGTAATATTGATTGCTGTTGATCATGTGCGTTTTTTTAGGGGCATTAGGTAGGTAGCATTTTCCCAGTTCCTTCAATCCCTTTTTGTAATTAGCAAATGTATTTTTGTCAGAGAAAGAGAAAAAAAAATATGCCTTTTCCTTTCCCTATATCTCTTTTTTTGACTCCTCAAGTTACTTGCTTTCTTTTTCTTTCCTATTATATCTTCTTTTTCTTTTCTTTAAAAAAGTTTAGGACACAACACTATGTCTGTTCGAAGGGACATGTACTTAAAATACAGAGCCTGTGACTTCCTAATTTTATGTTCTACGTCTTGTCTCAATAGTTTTTTTTTTTTTTTACTTTTTTTAAACTAAATAAAAGTATAAAATATAACAAAATGTATTTTATCATTGTTTGAACCATTTCTCATTTTTTCTGTATTGTCAGCATCAATCGTCAGGCTCAAGAAGGATCACAGGGTTCAGAAAGCTTGTTGTTTATGTATACTGTATATATTTTCCCAGTTAGTCATTAAACTGTATCACACTTAGGTCATCCTCGTGTTTTTCTCTCTTGCTGAGAACAACATATTTTTAAATAGTAATTAAAAAATGGTAGAATATAGACTGAATGAAGCTACAAGATATTGGGAAAACCTGCTCTGCTACAGACAAGCAATGACGGTTGTCCAATCTGGTTATCTGAAAATGGACTGGGAGACAATTGTACCTAAATATCAAGGGTCTTACTGATGTATGGGGGGACTCTGATGGGAACACTGATATAAGGGGGGGACTCTGAAGGGGACACTGATATAAGGGGGGACTCTCATGGGGACACTGATATAAGGGGGGCTCTGATGGGGACACTGATGTAAAGGGGGGAATTCTGATAGGGACACTGATATAAGGGGGGCTCTGATGGGGACACTGATGTAGGGGTGGACTCTGATGGGGACACTGATGTAATAGGGAACTCTGATTGGGACACTAATGTAAAGGGGGACTCTGATGGGAACACTGATGTAAGGGTGGAGACTCTGATGGTGACACTGATGTAAGAGGAACTCTGATGGGGACACTGATGTAGGGGTGGACTCTGATGGGGACACTGATGTAATGGGGAACTCTGATGGGAAAACGAATGTAATGGGGAAAGCTGATGGGGACACTGATGTAAGGGGGTGCTCTGATAGGGACACTGATGTAAAGAGGAACTCTGATGGGGACGCTGATGTGGGGGGGGGGGGTTGGTCACTGATAGGGACACTGATGTAATAAGAAACTCTGATGGGGACACTGATGTAATAGGAACTCTGATGGGGACACTGATGTAATAGGAACTCTGATGGGGACACTGGTGTAATGAGAAACTCTGATGGAGACACTGATGTAATGGGGAACTCTGATGGGGACACTGATGTAAGGGGGAACTCTAATGGGGACACTGATGTAAGGAGGTGCTCTGATAGGGACACTGATGTAAGGAGGAACTCTGATGGGGACGCTGATGTGGGGGGGGGGGCACTGATGGGGAAACTGATGTAATAAGAAACTCTGATAGAGACACTGATGTAATGGGAACCCTGATGGGGACACTGATGTAATGGGAACTCTGATGTAATGGGAACTCTGATGGGGACACTGATGTAATGGGGAACTCTGATGGGGACACTGCTGTAAGGGGGGGACTCTGATGGGGACACAGATGTAAGGGGGGACTCTGATGGGGACACTGATGTAAGGGGGGACTCTGATGGGGACACTGATGTAAGGGGGGACTCTGATGGGGACACTGATGTAAGGGGGGACTCTGATGGAGACACTGATGTAAGTGGGGAACTTTGATGGGGACACTGATGTAAGGGGCAATATGATGGGGACACTGATGTAAGGGAGGACTCTGATGGTGACCCTGATATAAGGAGGAACTCTGATGGAGACACTGATGTATTGGGGAACTCTCATGGGGAGTTTGATATAAGGGGGGACCTCGGATGGGGACCCTGATACAGGAGGCACACTGATGTAAGGGGGTCTCTGATAGGGACCTTGATATAAGGAGGGACTCTGAAGGGGACCCTGATGTAATGGGGGACTCTCATGGGGAGCCGGATATAAGAGGGGACCTTGGATGGGGACCCAAACAAGAGGGACACTGATGTAAGGGGATGGCTCTGATGGGGACCCTGACATAAGGGACAGATGGAGATTTTATTGGCCCATGAATATTTGTAAAATATATGATGTAGCTCTCATACTGAAAAGTTTACAGACACCTGCTCTACAGACTCACTAGGATGTGCAAACGTTGCACTCTTTGAAGTGCACTCAGAATGCATTCAAGAAGTCTCTGAGTTCCTTCTAAGCTGCTTCTGATCTCTTTCTGAGCTGCTTTGATTTGTTTTGATGAAAACAAATGCCATTGTATTTAAGCCATATAGGGACTTAGGCACTGGAGCACACACCACCAAGTCAACTTTCTCAGGTTGAAATATTTTTGCAAACGACTGGCCATAGAGGTACTTTATGTTCCTCGTGGCCCCCCCCATTAGTCATGTACCTACGGAACGCTGGAAAAACAAGTCTGATCTATGGGGGCCCCACCTTGCAACTCACAGGACTTAAAGGATCTGCTACTGATGGTTTGGTACCAGATACCCCAATATAAATTCAGAGGTCTAGTGGCTTCCAGGCCTTAACTGGTCAGGGCTGTTGTGGCAGCAAAGGGTCTGTTTTGGCTGCAAAAAGGGGTTCCACTCAATATTAGGTGGATAGTCATAAAGTTTATGTCTGATCAGTGTATATAACGTATACCGTATACAACGTATACACACACACACACACACACACACACACCACACACACACACATATATATATATATGTTTATACTGTATCTATATATAAAATGTTATATTAGATTTTATAATATATCAAATATTTTAAGAAATGCAAAAGAAAAATGAAAAATGGGCTGGTTCACCCACCTACACCCTTAACGTTGTTCATGTATTTTCTTGCGCGCAACAGGAGCACAAAAATGAGAGAAGGAACTTTTGAATCTCCCAGGTACAAGATCTGGAATTTCGGCAGGAAGATCTCATAATTGGAGTGTCCAGGACATATAAGACGGCAGAAGATGACTCAGCTGACCAGTCTCCACCTATTAATATTACATTGGGGGAGACAGATCTTTTTAGCACCAAAGACATATCAGCAATGAAAAATGAATATGCTGAATATTTTGTTGAAACTCCCCACCTAACTGGTGCTCAAAAAAGCAGGCACCGATTTAAAAAAGACAAGACAGTCCCAGCAGGGACTGAATGCTGCACACATTGGCACATGATCTCATGTCAATGGAAGAATGAGTAATAGTTGTACTGGGAGCTCTATTGTTAGCAGAGCCCGGCTGTGATGTCATGACATTGCCATTTATTGCATACACTGCTGCGGCCATGCTGTTACATCACTTTATGCAGTTCCCAACCTGTGTGTACAAGGCAGTGAACTCCAGCTGAGCGGTTTCCTGAAAGCACAAACTGTACATAGAGACGTGTTATAAGAACGTTGTGTGTATTCTGTGTCCTAATGTTCTACTGCCAGGCTAGGATAACAATGGCGACCAGCCAGCCAATAACAAAAGACTGAAATTGTATCTTACGCTAAGCCAAGGCAGCCCATAAGATACAGCCAAGTGACTGTGTATACATTCACGGCCTGGTAATAAACAGACACTTGGATAAAAAAATACGGGGGGTCTCTTCTTGTACAAAGAATTTGTATTTTACAGGTAGTGCTTGCGGCAGGGATGATGTGGAAAGCCCGTAGCTCACTGCCACCGATCACCATACTTGCCGGTTTTCACCCGGGGATACTGCATTTTCACTTAGGCTACAGGATAACAGGCTCTGTTCTGTGCCATTATTAACTCCACTGCCTGTCCCACCCCCAGCACTGCAACGCATGTGTGCTGGATGTGATTGATGGTGAATTGCACTACGCATCTTACATATTTATGGTGCCCATGACTGCGTAATGTGTGTTGAAATGGTCAATTGTAGTTGCCATCAGAAGCCTATGTGACAGGGTAACAATGTAGGAGTGGAATGTGTAGACAAGGACAAAGTGTTGTCACCTTATAGCAGGAAGTGGCTGAACAGGATTTCAATTTATTAAAGAGTTGCAGATTTTAAACATTTTGAAAATGACGTTTGAAATGTCATTATTAGTGGGCATGAGCATTCTTCCCACTGACCGCCATTATAAGAAACATTCTTCCCACTGATCACCAATGTAAGGATCATTCTTCCCACTAACCACCAATTTAAGGATCATTCTTCCCACTGCCTACAGTTCATTGGCCTGGCATTAACAATGTAAGGGACATTCTTCCTACTGATCACCAATGTAAAGATCTTTCTTCCCACTGATCACCAATGCAAGGAACATTCTTCCTACTGTTCACCAATGTAAGGATCATTCTTCCCACTGATCACCAATGTAAGTATCATTCTTCCCACTGACCACCAATGTAAGGATCATTCTTCCCACTTATCACCAATGTAAGGATCATTCTTCCCACTGAACACCAATGTAAAGGACATTCTTCCCACTGACCACCAATGTAAGGATCATTCTTCCCACTAAACACCAATGTAAGGGACATTCTTCCCACTGACCACCAATGTAAGGAACATTCTTCCTACTGAACACCAATGTAAGGATCATTCTTCCCACTGACCACCAATGTAAGGATCATTCTTCCCACTGAACACCAATGTAAGGATTATTCTTCCCACTGATCACCAATGTAAGGATCATTGTTCCTACTGATCACCAATGTAAGGAACATTCTTCCCACTGAACACCAATGTAAGGGCCATTCTTCCCACTGGTCACCAATATAAGGGACATTCCTCCCACTGACTGGCAATACATAGTTACATAGTTAGTCAGGTGGAAAAAAGACACAAGTCCATCTAGTTCAACCAATAAAAGGGAAAAAATAAAATAAAATCTTACAATCCCTTATACACAAACCTATACCCACAGTTGATCCAGAGGAAGGCAAAAAAACAGCAAAGCATGATCCAATTTGCTACAGCAGGGGAAGCAATTCCTTCCTGATCCCCCGAGAGGCAATCGGATATTCCCTGGATCAACTTTACCTATAAATGTTAGTATCCTGTTATATTATGCACATTTAGCAAAGAATCCAGACTTCTTTTTAAAGCAAGCTACTGAGCTTGCCAGAACCACCTCTGGAGGGAGTCTATTCCACATTTTCATAGCTCTTACTGTAAAGAAGCCTTTCTATATTTGGAGATTAAATCTCTTTTCCTCCAGACTTAAAGAGTGCCCCCTTGTCCTCTGTGATGAACTAAAGTGAATAACACAACACCAAGTTCACTAAATGGACCCCTTATGTATTTATACATGTTGACCATATCCATTGTAAGAGACATTCTTCCTACTGATCAGCAATGTAAGAATTCTTCCCAATGACCACCAATGTAAGAAGAATTCCTTCCACTGACCACCAATGTAAGAAGAATTCCTCCCACTGACCTCCAATGTAAAGAGCATTCTTTCCACTGACCATCAAAGTAAGGGGCATTCTTCCCACTGATCACCAATCTAAGGGACATTCTTCCCACTGACCACCATTGTAAGGGACATTTTTTTCACTAATCACCAATGTAATGGGACTTTTGACCCTGCCCCTTTGGGTACATGCAGCTGCCGGGCAGCTCATTGGCATGGCACTGACAGCTGACTTCTGGCTTTAGACGAACATGCATTGAGAACGAACCAAGAGCCGAACCAAGCTTATCCTTTTTGGCGATGAGCTTGGGTTTGGCTGAACTTGGAAGGTAGCTGTCATTCCTGGGCCAATTAACTGCAGTCAAGACATTCCCTGATTCAAATCTGCACATACACAAAGGTGCAGAGATGCTTCTGACATAATTGACCTATTATGGCCATATTTGTTCAATGGCATTAATCTAATATGGGAATCCAATGTTTGGGACTGACAGCTGACTTCTGGGTGTGGCTGTACATGGGTTAAGAATCAAACCCGAGCTCATTCCTAATCCCTATGTACAATCAACTAGATTTGGTTCAGTGAGTGCTATGATTGCGATGCATGTGAACGAATGGGCTTGCAATCCATGGTCATACTAGATCAATGACATTGTCCTAAAAAGGGAATCCCATGCCTACAGTTCATTGGCCTGGCATTAACAGTGGACTTCTGGTTTCAGCTGAATGTGGGTTCAGATCAAACCCAGAGCTGAACCCAAGCTCATTCCTATACCCTATGTACAATCAACTATTCATCACTATAAGTGCTATGCATTTGAACGTCTGGGACCTTGATCCATAGCCATAGTAGGTCAATGACCGTGGCCTAATATAGGAATCTACTGCAATGACAGCTGACTTCTGTGTTCTGCTGAATGTGATTTCAGACCAAACCCAGAGTAGAACCCAAGCTCATCTCTAATCCATATGTTAAATCAACTAATAATCACCCTGACTGCTATGCATGTGAACATCTAGGTCTGCAATCCATGGCCATATTAGGTCAATGACATTGACCAAATATAGGAGTTCCCTGCCTGCAGCTCATTGACCCTGCACTGACAGCTGACTTCTAGGTTCCTCTGAACATGGGTTTAGGCCAAACCCGGAGCCAGACCCAAACTCATCCTTATGTACAAACAGCTATATACAGTAGGTTTAGTGATCTCTTTGACTGCAAAGCACAAGAATGTCTGAGCCTGTGATCCATGGTCATATTAGGTCAATGACATTGAAATAATATGTGAAGCCCACACCTGCAGCTCATTGGTCAGGCACTGACAGCTGTCCTCTGGGTCCCGACCGAACCAGAGCTCTTCCCTATATAGAATTAGCAAGATAGGTTCAGTAATCACCACAATCCTGGGCCATAATAGTTCAAGATTGACCTAATATGGGAATCCCCTGCCTGCAGACCATTGGCCCAGCATTGACAACCGACTTTTAGGTTTGGCTGAACATGGGTTCAGACTGAACCCAGAACCGAACTTAAGCTCATCCCTATGTGCAGTCAGCTGAATCACTTCAGTGATCCCTATAACTGCTATGCACGTAAATGTCTGAGCCTGCAATTCATGGCCATATTAGGTCAATGACTTTGACCTAATATAGTAATCCCACGCCTGCAGCTCATTGGCCTGGCACTGACAGCTGACTATGACTGCTATGCACATTGAACATCTGAGCCCACGATACATGACAATATTAGGTCAATGACATTGACCTAATATTGGAATCCTAGGCCTGCAGCTCATTGACCTGGCACCAACAGCTGACCTCTGGGTTTGACCAAACCCGGAACCAAACCCGAGCTCGTCCAGCTATGATCGTTTTGACGGCTATGCATGAGAACTTCTGGGCCCGTGAACCATTGCCATAGTAGATTATTGATTGCTATGTACGTGAATATTCGGGCCCACCATCCAGGTGTACCTTAACAGTTTAACCCTTCTCTTTAGTAAATAAACCCCATTGAAGAACATGGATAGTATGTAACAGTACACCATGTACAGGAATGTGCGTGAAATACTTCACTCTGTGTTGTGCATGTGCCTGATGTCATGCGACTAGAATTACAGGTAACACACTTCACCCATGAATCATATGCCACTCACAGGCTCCTGGCTCCCCGTAGGGCCTGTATATATCTATCAGACACTGGTTGTGTATATTGCATTATGTAATGAGCGCTTTCATAAAACCAGCGAGCCAAACACTCAGTCATTCGACTCGAGAGTACTAGAAGCAACCTGACTATTTGTGAGGATACTGTATTATTGATGGGAGCCTTATTTAATATTCTTCACGGCACTATAGCCCAGGGAAGGACACGTAAGTAGCTCCTAATACGCTGAATTAAATGCATGATTCCTGCTCTCTCCTTATGGTATGTTTCGCTTCTAAGTGGCTGCTTTCCTGTATGCTTTCACAGTTTTTTCTATAGATCCTGAGGGCTTCTTTTACAGACCTTACTGGAAAACTTGGCTTCCATTAAAAAACAAAGGAAAATCTGGATATAACCTATGACCTACAACCTATGTTGTATAGGCGCCGTTATAATTTAGGGCTAATGCACATGGTCATTATTAATTTTCTAATATCCGCGCAGAATTCTGCTGGCAGAGGCTGACGTAAACTCATAGAGTGTTGTTTGAAAATGTTTCAATTTAAGAACGGTTGTTTGATTTTCTAATGGTTAGCGGGGTCAAATCATTGTTCGTTTTCTACCACAGTGACCAAAAATTAGAAGGAGCATAATGGAATTTTTTTCCCGAAAGAAGGGGAGTGTACATGATTTTTGTTCATGAAATTGTGCTCATGCCAAAATCAAATGTTAAAGGATTAAAAATGTTTAAAAAGGTAACATTTTTAAGTACTTTTAAATAACATTTGTCTATTCGTCGAATGTGCAAAGAATTTTTGTAAGAAATTCACCAGTGCAGTGGTAGTCCAACTTCTTGATATGGGGGGGGGGGGGGGCTTTGAGTGTGGCCCTCAACATCACCAAGTGGGGCCGCACATGAAATTCAGAGGACAGCAGCTACACAACAGTTTATAGTGAAAGACTTTGGGTATGATACAAGAGATGGTCAGAGACTGCGGACAGGATAAAAGAGATGGTCAGAGGCTGTGGACATGATACAAGAGATGGCCATAGACTGTGGACATAATACAAGAGATGGTCAGAGATTGGGGATACAAGATGGTCAGAGACTGTGGATACAATATAAGAGATGATCGGAGACTGTAAGCATGATACAAGAGAATGTCAGAGACTGTGGATACAATACAAGAGATGGTCAGAGACTGTGGACATGATACAAGAGATGGTCAGAGACTGTGGATACAATATAAGAGATGATCAGAGACTGTAGACATGATACAAGAGAATGTCAGAGGCTGTGGACATGATACAAGAGATGGTCAGAGACTGTGGATACAAGATGGTAAGAGACTGTGGATACAATATAAGAGATGACCAGAGACTGTGGACTTGATACAAGAGGTGGTCAGAGACTGTGGATACAATATAAGAGATGATCAGAGACTGTAGGCAAGATACAAGAGAATGTCAGAGACTGTGGATACAATATAAGAGATGGTCAGAGACTGTAGGCATAATACAACAGATGGCCAGAGACTGCAGACATCATACAAGAGATGGCCACAGACTGTGAATACAATATAAAAGATGGTCAGAGACTGTAGGCATGATACAAGAGGTGGTCAGAGACCGTGGATACAATATAAGAGATGATCAGAGACTGTAGACATGATACAAGAGATGGTCAGAGACTGTGGATACAATATAAGAGATGATCAGAGACTGTAGACATGATACAAGAGAATGTCAGAGGCTGTGGACATGATACAAGATATGGTCAGAGACTGTGGATACAAGATGGTAAGAGACTGTGGATACAATATAAGAGATGACCAGACACTGTGGACTTGATACAAGAGGTGGTCAGAGACTGTGGATACAATACAAGAGATGGTCAGAGACTGCAGACATGATACAAGAGGTGGTCAGAGACTGTGGATACAATATAAGAGATGGTCAGAGACTGTAGGCATAATACAACAGATGGCCAGAGACTGCGGACATCATACAAGAGATGGCCACAGACTGTGAATAAAATATAAAAGACGTGTTACAAGAGATGGTCGGAGATTGCAGACATCATACAAAAGATGGTCAGAGACTGCAGACATGAAACAAGAGACAGTCAGCGACTGCAGACATGATACAAGAGATGATCAGAGACTGATTAGGCAGTTAGGCAGAGAAAAATAGCCTCAGAAAATGGGAGTGTCCAAATTGAGGCTAAAGTAGGTTGTAAGCTTTGAGGACCTATATAGGATCAAGGACTGGCTGTGAAAAAGCACAGAATCAAATTCTGGTAATGCACATATCACTATGATTTGAATGTTTCGATTTAAAGATTGTATCTCTGTGATATTGATTTCACGGAATGACCATTTAGTAATAAAAAATATATATATATAAATATCTATATCTATATATATATATATAGATAGATATATCTATATATATATATAGATATAGATATACAGGGCTTTTTTTCAGCGGGAACGCGGGGAACGCAGTTCCGGCACCTTCTGCACTGAATGTAGGTAATGGCAAAGGGTGCTGGGGTGTGCTGGGGGCTGGGAGATCTATTGTTGATGGGAGGAATCTACTGTTGAGGGAAGGGTCTATTGTTGTTGGCTGCTGAAGGGTCTATTGATGCTGGCTGCTGGGGGCCAATTGTTACTGGGAGGGATCTACTGATGACAGAGGGTTTATTATTGCTGGCTGCTGGAGGGTCTATTGATGCTGGCTGCTGGGAGATCTGTTGTTGCTGACAGGGGTCTATTGTTGCTGGGGTGGATCTGTTGTTACTGGAGGGTCATTTTGTTGCGGTGGGGGGGTCTATGGTTGAAAGGGAGGATCTATTGTTGAAAGAAGGGTATATATCTTAATGCTTATTAATAAAATCTATACAAATTACTCAGCACCACAAAATGATACTTGGTTATGTATTCTCTAAAAAATCTAAAAAGGGCCGTAAAGAAAGGTGGGTAGAGGATGGAACCAAGGGACGGTGAAAAGGGAAAAGAAGGGAAAAGGGGAGTTCCTGAACCTATTCTCTGAGAAAAAAAGCCCTGTATATATATATATATATATATATATATATATATATATATATATATATATATATATATATATATACACACTGTATTTATTGGCGTATAACACTCACTTTTTCACCATGAAAATTGGGTGCAAATAGTGTGTGCGTGTTATATGCCAATACTTCAATTTTAGCTGCCTCGGAGGGGACAAGGAGGGAGGCGGGACGAGCGCCATCAGATTAAAAATTGTGAGAATCTCCTGCTTACTTGGCGGCCTCTGTAATAGGAAGCTGCTGCATTGAAGGTAATGGTGAGGCTGCTGCATTGATGGCAATGGTGAAGTTACTGCATTGATGACAACGGTGAGGCTGCTGCATTGATGGCAGTGGTGAGGCTGCAGATGGGCACTGACCCTTATGTTGATTAAATATTAAATCCTTATTACATTTTAATTTTTTTCCTGAAACTTCCCTCTTATAATTAATGTGCGTGTTATACGCCGATAAATACGGTATATACTGTATATATATATATATATATATATACTGTATATATATATATATATATACTGTGTATATGTGTATATATATATATATATATATATATATATATATATATATATATACTGTGTATATGTGTATATATATATATATATATATATATATATATATATATATATACACACACAATTTTTTTTTCTTTGAACAATAGGAATTCATCCAAATTCTGATGTAGTGGGAGGTGTTCTGTAGTTCAGAAGCAGAACACTCAGGCTTACAAATGTGGCTTGGGATTTAGGTGCAGCAAAGCCAGCTTGGTCAGCTCAAACATGAAGTTAGGAGTGCACTGGATTTCAGGCAGATAAACAGTTATTTTTTGTACTTGCAGTTTCCTTAAAGCAACAGAACATAGGGGGATGTGCATACACTGCAGAGATATACTGAAGAAAATTTCGTTTTTTTTGCCTGGACATACGCAGGGGCATTATTGGGAGCATTAGCCCCTCCCTGGTTACAGAAGTGAATATCAGACCCCTTCTACTGCAAGACTTCAATGTTTTTCCAACAAACAGTTTTTCACATTTTTTTTTCTCAAATGACACCTTTTTTTCTTGCTGATTCTGCATTTTTAACTGACCCACAGCTTCATAAATACACAGTAAAATAATCCTCAAAGTCTTCCTCTAAAAGAAAATAAAAAACTGGTAATTGCACGGTTATGCAATGCTGTACCCAAATTAAATTTATATATATATTTTTTACACAAATAAAGCTTTCTTTTGGTGGTATTTGATCACCACTGGGTTTTTTATTTTGTGCGCTATAAACGAAAAAAGACCAAAAATTTTGAAAAAAAAAAGATTTTTTGCTTTCTGCTATAAAACATATCCAAATATTTTTTTTTAGAAAAATCAAATTTCTTCGTAAATTTAGACCATTATGTATTCTGCTATATATATATATATGAATACATATATACTGGAATTTTTATTTTATTTTTTTATACTAGTAATGGTGGTGATCAGCGACTTAAAGCGGGACTGTGATAGTATGGGGGACAAATCGGGCACTAACTGACACTTTGTGGGAACCAGTGACATTAATACAGTGATCGGTGCTTAAAATATATGCTGTCACTGTGCAGTTCAGGTCGCCCAGGTGTGAATGGAGCCTAAAGTTCATGTGTGTGTAAAGGCAGGTGTCCCAATACTTTTGACAATATAGTGTATCTGTGGGTAAGGACAGATCTTTGCATCAGACCAAAAAAGAGGGACAAGTGGAGAGGAAGGAGAGACAGGGGGATTTAAAATAAAAAAGTGATAGTTGAGATTTTAATATACGACAATATTACCAGGGCGCATTTACACGAGTGGCGGTTCACGTTTCTGAGGGTGGTAGAGTAGTGGCTGCCAAGCATTCAAATTATGCCACCTTACGTTTGCCAATTTCATTTTTTATTTTTTGCAACTGAACAGGGATTTTGAATAAGAAGACCACGTTGCAACTTGTGTTGCAGGTGTAGTGCAGCCCCATTTATTGGAAAAGGGTCATATATAGCGTGACCTGTTGTATGACTTATATAAATGTTGCTGTGGTCAGGGGGCGGTAATTGTATGCGAATCGTGTGCCCCGTACACACGATTGGACATTCCGACAACAAAATCCATGGATTTTTTCCGACGGATGTTGGCTTAAACTTGTCTTGCATACACACGGTTAGACAAATCTTGTCGGAAATTCCGAACGTCAAGAACGCGGTGACGTACAACACGTATGACGAGCCGAGAAAAATGAAGTTCAATAGCCAGTGTGGCTCTTCTGCTTGATTCTTTCTGAACATGCGTGGAACTTTGTGCGTCGGAATTGTGTACACACGATCGGAATTTATGACAACGGATTTTGTTGTCGGAAAATTTGAGATCCAGATCTCAAATTTTGTGTGCCGGAAATTCTGATGGAAAATGTTCGATGGAGTCCACACACGGTCGGAATTTCCGACAACAAGCTCCCATCGAACATTTTCCGTCGGAAAATCCGACCTTGTGTACGGGGCATTACAGTTCCTTCCTACCCCACTCCAGTGATTTAATGCTGCACAGACAGCTGCACAGTGACCGCACAGCATGGGGATTGCCTATGTGTTTACTTCTAAATATGTCACATTCCCCACATGCCTCCTCTTCTCTCCCTGCAAATGATTTACTACAGTATATGCATACAATTACCTGGCCTGTCAGTCACTCTCGGAAACGTCTTCAAGGAATAACATATGATTAACAGCTTTACTGCTCTAGCAACAAGGCACACATACCTGGAAGTTATTATGCACTATGACAAAAAAAAAACACATTTATTTACAAGCGTGTAATAGTAGCATAGTAGTAGTAGCGTGTAGGTAGCAATGATATTACAATGACATGTGTTGCATCAACAGACAAGACAAATAATTTGCATTGACAAATGTTATATAACTCCAGCCTTCTCTTTCTTGCACAATACGATACAGTGATGTCAACCAGGCGGCCATTAGAAATCATGGGGCCCCGTACAGGCAACCTGATAGGGCCTTGTCCAGCCTACCTGGCATTCCCCTCCTCAGGTACCCCTTAGTTAGGGTTACCACCTGTCCGGGATTCACCCGGACAGTCCAGGTTTTGAATCATGTGTCCAGGTTTCAGACTGTCTGAAACCCAGGTACATTATTCAGACAGGACTGCACCCCCCCAACTTAGGCATGCCAGGGCACATCCTATTCACCCAGTGCGATCCCCCCTTTCGCCCAGGTTGCACACACCTATGCTCCCCATTAACCAAAGTACCACAACCACCCAGTGCATAGGCCCTCTCCCTCCCTTCTCTGTCCTGCCCCTGAGCAAGTGAGTACACTAAGGTAAGGGGGACTCAGATGTAAGGGGTGCTCTGTGGTCTCTGATGTAAGGGGGAGCTTTGGGTACCCTGATTTCATGGGGAATGCTGGGGATTCTGATGTTAGTGGGGGCTTTGGTAAGCAGAAACCCCCTTACATCAGAGTTACATTTTATACCACAATCCACAGTGTTCCCCCGTAAAAAAAAAAAAAAATTGCTGTGTGCCGTTGTGTTCGGGTTTGGCTTGAAGAAAAGGTGGCAACCCTACCCTTAGGTATAATGTAGGCTTTTACCAATCCCAGCCCCCTGCTAGCCTTGCCCAGTGACCCCTTTCCTTCTTTACACAACAGGGGTCTATTTAAAAAAAAAAAAAATATCGACAGCATTCACACAGCTGTTGGGAGTAATCCCTGTATTGTGTCTAATATGTGTATTTCCTGTGATCGTCAGCTCCATCTAGTGGCCATATTACTGTATTTACCTGATTGGATTTATTGTTTTTTCACCTTAATGCATCCTATACATTAAGGTATAAAAAAACACCTGGCAGTGACCGGCCCCCCAGCCCCCCCGTTTTACTTACCTGAGCCCTGGAACTTCATCTGGCGGGGACGCGCTCTTCCTCTGCCCGGGGTTCTCGGCTCTTGATTGGATAGATTAATAGCAGCGCAGCCATTGGCTCCCGCTGCTGTCAATCAAATCCAATGACACGGGCGCCAGGCGGGCGGGGCCGAGTCATACATTGGGTGGCTATGGAAGCGGAATGCTGGACTCGGGAGCGCGCCCGCAAGGTATCCCCCCCCGGGAGGGTGCTTCTCCTAGGGTAGTAATGGCAAACCTTGGTTTGGAACTACATTTCCCATGATGCTCATGCACTCTGCAGTGTAGTTGAGCATCATGGGAAATGTAGTTCCAAAACCTCTGGGGTGCCACGGTTCGCCATCACTGTCCTAGGGGGTTATCTGATGTGGGGAGGAGCCGCGAGAGCCGCCGGGGGACCCCACAAGAGGATGTTCGGGGGCCACTTTGTATATTCTTGGACACAAACTTAGGCACCTTTCAAGTGAGCGGTCCAGTCAGGTCAGTTTTTCAGATGGACCTAATCAGAAGCTCCATGCCTCTGCCTCTCTCCTCCTCATGACGTCACTGGTTGCCAGATGCCAGGCGGGCCGCGGCTAGCAACCAGTTTGGCTACCATGTGCAGCTGCACCAGATTGGGAGTGCTCCAGTTTTAGTAAATCTACCCCATTGCATCTATTATGTGTATTTTCTATGATCATTGGCTCCATCTAGTTGGCATAATGCAGTATTTTCCTTAAAGTGATTGTAAAGCTTCGTTTATTATAAACGAAGCTTTAATAAACGAAGCTTTACAATCACTTTAAGGAAAATACTGCATTATGCCAACTAGATGGAGCCAATGATCATAGAAAATACACATAATAGATGCAATGGGGGTAGATTTACTAAAACTGGAGCACTCTCAATCTGGTGCAGCTGCACATGGTAGCCAAACTGGTTGCTAGCCGCGGCCCGCCTGGCATCTGGCAACCAGTGACGTCATGAGGAGGAGAGAGGCAGAGGCATGGAGCTTCTGATTAGGTCCATCTGAAAAACTGACCTGACTGGACCGCTCACTTGAAAGGTGCCTAAGTTTGTGTCCAAGAATATACATTGATTTATTTTTGGTCTATCACAAGATACAGGCATAGGAGCGGACACAAAGATCACATGACATCTCTTTCCGTTCTGGACCGACTCTACATCCCCTCTATGGATGGTGGAGAGCACCCTTGTGAAAGAAGCCCAAGTCTGCGTCCAAGTCTGCTTCTGTGGACCTGAATAGTTGTAAATGGATATAAACGAACGTACACACGTTTACATCCAGTTGGAACGGAGGGCATCTGTGTGAAAGAAGCTCAAGTCTGTATCCAAGTCTGCTTTTGTGGACCTGAATGGATGTAAAAGGATATAAACAAACACACATACGTTTACATCCAGCTGGGGCGGAGGGCAATGGTGCGAAAGGAGCCAAAATTTGCATCCAAGTCTGCTTTTGTGGACCCGATGGAATGCAAACGGATATAAACAAATGCAAAAATTTGTAAATCCAGCTGGAATGGAGGGAAAGGAGCCCAAGTCTGTATCCGTGTCTGCTTTTGTGGACCTGAATGGATGTAAACGGATATAAACAAACACACATACGTTTACATCCAGCTGGGGCGGAGGGCAATGGTGCGAAAGGAGCCAAAATTTGCATCCCAGTCTGCTTTTGTGGACCCGATGGAATGCAAACGGATATAAACAAATGCAAAAGTTTGTAAATCCAGCTGGAATGGAGGGAAAGGAGCCCAAGTCTGTATCCGTGTCTGCTTTTGTGGACCTGAATGGATGTAAACGGATATAACGAATGCACATATGTGTACATCCATCTGGGACAGAGAGAAAGGAGCCCACATCTGTATCCGTGTCTGCTTTTGTGGACCTGAATGGATGTAAACGGATATAAATGAATGCACATATGTGTGCATCCATCTGGGACAGAGGGAAAGGAGTCCATATCTGTGTCCAAGTCTGCTTTTGTGGACCCAATTGAATGCAAAGGATATAAACAAATGCGAAAATGTAAATCCAGCTGGAACAGAGGACATCTTTGTGAAAGGAGCCCAAGTTTGTGCCCAGTTCTGCTTTTCTGGACCCGAATGGATGTAAATTGATATAAACAAATGCACATACGTTTACATCCAGCTGGAACGGAGGGCACCCATGTGAAAAGGGGTCCAAGTTTTCATCCGTGTCTGCTTTTGTGGACCTGAATGGATGTAAGCAGATGTAAACGAATGCACATACATTTACATCCAGCTGGAATGGAGGGTGCCTGTGTAAAAGGGGTCCAAGTTTAGAATACGGCTGTAACATAACAAAATGTGGAAAAAGTGAAGCGCTGTGAATACTTTCCTGGATGCACTGTACATCTAGCTGGAACAGAGGGCATGGCCGCCTGAAAGGAACCCAAGTCTGCTTTTGTGGACCCGAATAGATGTAAACTTATATAAACGGACGCACATACGTTTACATCCAGCTGGAACGTAGGGCGCCCCAGGCCAAAAGGAAAAGGGGTTTCTAAAGTCTTATACAATGAACATGGAAGGGGGGGGAGTTATTTTTCTGGTTGTGTACACAATGTGAATGTTTTAACCACTTCCTGCCTGCTGTATGCAAAATGACATCCGCAGGGTGGCTCCATTATCTTGATCGGGCATCATATGATGTCCAGCAGGATAAGCCACTCGAGTGTGCCCATCGGTAGTGTGGTGTGTCGCTCTAACGCACCGCATCTCCGATCTTGGTAAAGAGCCTCTGATGAAGGCTCTCTACCATGGGATCAGCTGTGTCCAATCACAGCTGATCACATAGTAAGCAGGAAGTGCCATTTATTGCCTTTTCCTCTAATCGCGCTGACAAGGAGCGAGTAGAGGACAGCCGATCAGCGGCTCTCCTGACACAGGGGGTCTGTGTTGATAATCAGCGCATTGATTATCAGTGCAGACCCATCAAGGATGCCCACTAGAGCCCACCAGGGATGCCAACCTGTGCCCACCAGGGATGCCAATCAGTGCCCATAAAGGATGCCAATCAGTGCCCATCAGTAACGCCTGTCAGTGCCTTCTCATCAGTGCAGCCTATCAGTGCCGTCTATCAGTGCCACCTATCAGTGCCCATCAGTACTGAATATTAGTGCCTCATCATCAATGCAGCCTTATCAGTGCTCGTCAGTGCAGCCTCATCAGTGCTCGTCAGTGCCCGTCAGTGCAGCCTCATCAGTGCTTATCAGTACCGCCTCATCGGTGCCCATCAGTGCTGCATATTAGTGCCTCATCATCAGTGCAGCCTCATCAGTGCCCATCATTGCAGCCTCATCAGTGCCTGTCATTGCAGACTCATCAGTGCCCGTCATTGCATCCTCATCAGTGCTCATCAGTGCAGCCTAATCAGTGCTCGTCAGTTCAGCCTCATCAGTGCAGCCTCATCAGTCCCCGTCAGTGCAGCCTCATCAGTGCAGCCTCATCAGTGCTCGTCAGTGCAGCCTCATCAGTGCCCATCAGTGCAGCCTGATCAGTGCCCATCATTGCAGCCTCATCAGTGCCCGTCATTGCAGCCTCATCAGTGCCCATCATTGCAGCCTCGTCAGTGCAGCCTCATCAGTGCCCGTCAGTGCAGCCTCATCAATGCTGCACATTAGTGCCTCATCATCAGTGCAGCCTCATCAGTGCCTGTCATTGCAGCCTCGTTAGTGCTTGTCAGTGCAGCCTCATCAGTGCCCATCAGTGCAGCCTCATCAGTGCAGCTTCATCAGTGCTGCACATTAGTGCCTCATCATCAGTGCAGCCTCATCAGTGCCCGTCATTGCAGCCTCATCAGTGCCCATCAGTGCAGCATCATCAATGCTCGTCAGTGCAGCCTCATCAGTGCTCATCATTGCAGCCTCATCAGTGCCCATCAGTACTGAATATTAGTGCCTCATCATCAATGCAGCCTTATCAGTGCTCGTCAGTGCAGCCTCATCAGTGCTCGTCAGTGCCCGTCAGTGCAGCCTCATCAGTGCTTATCAGTACCGCCTCATCGGTGCCTATCAGTGCTGCATATTAGTGCCTCATCATCAGTGCAGCCTCATCAGTGCCCATCATTGCAGCCTCATCAGTGCCTGTCATTGCAGACTCATCAGTGCCCGTCATTGCATCCTCATCAGTGCTCATCAGTGCAGCCTAATCAGTGCTCGTCAGTGCAGCCTCATCAGTGCAGCCTCATCAGTCCCCGTCAGTGCAGCCTCATCAGTGCTCGTCAGTGCAGCCTCATCAGTGCCCATCAGTGCAGCCTGATCAGTGCCCATCATTGCAGCCTCATCAGTGCCCGTCATTGCAGCCTCATCAGTGCCCATCATTGCAGCCTCGTCAGTGCAGCCTCATCAGTGCCCGTCAGTGCAGCCTCATCAATGCAGCCTCATCAGTGCTGCACATTAGTGCCTCATCATCAGTGCAGCCTCATCAGTGCCTGTCATTGCAGCCTCGTTAGTGCTTGTCAGTGCAGCCTCATCAGTGCCCGTCAGTGCAGCCTCATCAGTGCAGCTTCATCAGTGCTGCACATTAGTGCCTCATCATCAGTGCAGCCTCATCAGTGCCCGTCATTGCAGCCTCATCAGTGCCCATCAGTGCAGCATCATCAATGCTCGTCAGTGCAGCCTCATCAGTGCTCATCATTGCAGCCTCATCAGTGCCCATCAGTGCAGCATCATCAATGCTCGTCAGTGCAGCCTCATCAGTGCTCATCATTGCAGCCTCGTCAGTGCCCGTCATTGCAGACTCATCAGTGCCCGTCATTGCATCCTCATCAGTGCTCATCAGTGCAGCCTAATCAGTGCTCGTCAGTGCAGCCTCATCAGTGCAGCCTCATCAGTCCCCGTCAGTGCAGCCTCATCAGTGCAGCCTCATCAGTGCTCGTCAGTGCAGCCTCATCAGTGCCCATCAGTGCAGCCTGATCAGTGCCCATCATTGCAGCCTCATCAGTGCCCGTCATTGCAGCCTCATCAGTGCCCATCATTGCAGCCTCGTCAGTGCAGCCTCATCAGTGCCCATCAGTGCAGCCTCATCAGTGCAGCCTCATCAGTGCTGCACATTAGTGCCTCATCATCAGTGCAGCCTCATCAGTGCCTGTCATTGCAGCCTCGTCAGTGCTTGTCAGTGCAGCCTCATCAGTGCCCGTCAGTGCAGCCTCATCAGTGCCCGTCAGTGCAGCCTCATCAGTGCAGCTTCATCAGTGCTGCACATTAGTGCCTCATCATCAGTGCAGCCTCATCAGTGCCCGTCATTGCAGCCTCATCAGTGCCCATCAGTGCAGCATCATCAATGCTCGTCAGTGAATGAGAAAATGTGCTCATTTACAAAAAATTTTAACAAAAACAAAGGAAAAAAAATTGTCCACATTTTCTGTCTTTTTTTATTTGTTTAGCAAAAAAATAAAAAATCGCAGAGGTGATCAAATACCACCAAAAGAAAGCTCTATTTGTGGTGAAACAAAATCATACAAATGTCATTTGGGCTCAGTGTTGCATGACCGCGTAATTGTCATTCAAAGTGTGAGAGCGCTGGAAGCTGAAAATTGGCCTGGGCAGGAGGGGGGTAGAAGTGCCCGGCATTGAAGTGGTTAAACCCAGCCTGGTATAGGGGAAGCCTGGTATAGCTGAGCCCCTGGCTGTCAGGTGGCACTACAAGTACCAGTAGGTCCTAAAAGAACAAGGTAGTCATGGCAACCCTAGACTGATGCTGTGAGGAACTGATGTAAGAAAAAAAGCGCCAAAATGAAAATGTCTCATGAAGCTTTCACTTCACACTGTTCAGCTGCAAATCAAAGTATATTTTTATTTCATTATAAGAACAGTTTAGAGTTGGTTGCCATTAGCAACCGGGTAATCCTCCTCAGCACGCTTCTCACACAGCAGCCTCAGGACGTGCCTGCAGGCTCCTCCCACTACTCTCAGCGTGCCTGCAGACTCCTCCCAGTCCTCTCACTCTGCGTGACCTGCTGAATCCCCACACTCAGCGTTCATGCCAGGCTCCACCCACAGGGCGGGCCGTAGCGGCTCTCGTAGAGCTCCCGACGCAGGCTCCTCCTACTCCTCCCTTCACGACGTCACGTGACGGCTCGGCGGACTACACGTCCCGTGAAGCCTTGCGCAGCGCTGGGCTGAGCTCCGCCAGAGGGAGGTCAGAGTGAGGGGAGCTTGGCTGGCTGGTGAGCGCTGTGCCCCGGCCCGGCCTGGGGGAGAGGGAAGGACATGAGCGAGAGGCCTGAGAGTGGAGAGGAGCGCAGTGTGACACCCCCGGGGACACCATGACCTCCAAGGGTGAGTGAGGGGCCCCTGTGAGGGCTTATATGGGGGGTGGGGGGCTCTGTCTGTGACTGGTGTGAGGGGGTGGGGGAGGTCCTGCTGGCTGGTGCTGATGCTGAGTGGTCCTGAAGAACTTCTGTGGAGGAGGAACACATTGTGGGGGTCTGTAGTTTGGTCAGAGGGTGGGGGGGGGGGCTACCTACAGCTGACATCTCCTCTGACACTGGGGGCTCTAAGACCATCTACTTTGTTGTGATGTCTCTGTGGTTTGGGGGAAACTTTTCTGGGTTGCACTAAGTTCCTGAGGATGCCTTTTGTGGTTGCAATAAGTATGGAAGGTTCTCCTGAGTCAGGGAATCTGTCTCGGGTTGTCGTGGTGGCCCCAGGAGATCAAAATTAATGTTTTGGATGGGAAAAAGTCTTTGGGGGGGGGAATCATATTGTGAGTTGCACTCGGTTCAGGGGGTATCGGTGTTTTGATCAGATATGTGCGATCTTTTCCAGAGGATGAGTGTTTGAAACCTTGCTTGAAGGGGAACTCATTGTGGGTTGCACCCAGCCTTGCACCTGTCTCGGGGGGGCTTTTTATATGGGTGCACTCTGCTGCAGGAGGACCCGTCGTAGGTTGCGCTCTGCTGTAGGAGGGCTCGTCGTAGGTTGCGCTCTGCTGCAGGAGGGCCCGTCGTAGGTTGCGCTCTGCTGTAAGAGGACCCGTCGTAGGTTGCGCTCTGCTGTAGGAGGGCCCGTCGTAGGTTGCTCTCTGTTGCAGGAGGGCACGTCGTAGGTTGCGCTCTGCTGTAGGAGGGCTCGTCGTAGGTTGCGCTCTGCTGCAGGAGGGCACGTCGTAGGTTGCGCTCTGCTGTAGGAGGACCCGTCGTAGGTTGCGCTCTGCTGTAGGAGGACCCGTCGTAGGTTGCGCTCTGCTGTAAGAGGACCCGTCGTAGGTTGCGCTCTGCTGTAAGAGGACCCGTCGTAGGTTGCGCTCTGCTGTAGGAGGGCCCGTCGTAGGTTGCGCTCTGCTGTAGGAGGACCCGTCGTAGGTTGCGCTCTGCTGTAGGAGGACCCGTCGTAGGTTGCGCTCTGCTGTAGGAGGACCCGTCGTAGGTTGCGCTCTGCTGTAAGAGGACCCGTCGTAGGTTGCGCTCTGCTGTAGGAGGGCCCGTCGTAGGTTGCGCTCTGCTGTAGGAGGGCCCGTCGTAGGTTGCTCTCTGTTGCAGGAGGACCCGTCGCAGGTTGCTCTCTGTTGCAGGAGGACCCGTCGCAGGTTGCTCTCTGTTGCAGGAGGACCCGTCGCAGGTTGCTCTGTTGCAGCTCTCTGTTGCAGGAGGACCCGTCGCAGGTTGCTCTCTGTTGCAGGAGGACCCGTCGCAGGTTGCTCTCTGTTGCAGGAGGACCCGTCGCAGGTTGCTCTCTGTTGCAGGAGGACCCGTCGCAGGTTGCTCTCTGTTGCAGGAGGACCCGTCGCAGGTTGCTCTCTGTTGCAGGAGGACCCGTCGCAGGTTGCTCTCTGTTGCAGGAGGACCCGTCGCAGGTTGCTCTCTGTTGCAGGAGGACCCGTCGCAGGTTGCTCTCTGTTGCAGGAGGACCCGTCGCAGGTTGCTCTCTGTTGCAGGAGGACCCGTCGCAGGTTGCTCTCTGTTGCAGGAGGACCCGTCGCAGGTTGCTCTCTGTTGCAGGAGGACCCGTCGCAGGTTGCTCTCTGTTGCAGGAGGACCCGTCGCAGGTTGCTCTCTGTTGCAGGAGGACCCGTCGCAGGTTGCTCTCTGTTGCAGGAGGACCCGTCGCAGGTTGCTCTCTGTTGCAGGAGGACCCGTCGCAGGTTGCTCTCTGTTGCAGGAGGACCCGTCGCAGGTTGCTCTCTGTTGCAGGAGGACCCGTCGCAGGTTGCTCTCTGTTGCAGGAGGACCCGTCGCAGGTTGCTCTCTGTTGCAGGAGGACCCGTCGCAGGTTGCTCTCTGTTGCAGGAGGACCCGTCGCAGGTTGCTCTCTGTTGCAGGAGGACCCGTCGCAGGTTGCTCTCTGTTGCAGGAGGACCCGTCGCAGGTTGCTCTCTGTTGCAGGAGGACCCGTCGCAGGTTGCTCTCTGTTGCAGGAGGACCCGTCGCAGGTTGCTCTCTGTTGCAGGAGGACCCGTCGCAGGTTGCTCTCTGTTGCAGGAGGACCCGTCGCAGGTTGCTCTCTGTTGCAGGAGGACCCGTCGCAGGTTGCTCTCTGTTGCAGGAGGACCCGTCGCAGGTTGCGCTCTGTTGCAGGAGGACTCTTTGTGGAAGCTGCAGTGGGCATTTTTGCTGGTTTCTGGTACTTGGGGCATTTTGTCATAGGAATCTTTTGTAGGTTGTACCAGTATCTGATGGTAGTTCTTTGTAGCATCAATTTTTGAGGCTCCTCAATTGTTGGTTACATAAAGTGATTGTAAAGTCATGTCGTACTTACTCACTCTGTGCAATGGGTTATTCTAGGGGAACCCTTTGTAGGTTGTACTGTGCTCTAGGAGGACCCCTGCAGCAGTAATCTTCCAGGTTTGCTGAACCTGTAAAAAGCACTCGTCAAGAGTGCCGACTACGCCCAGCCTTTCCACCTCTCTTCTCCAAGCTGTACTAGAGCTACCATCAATGACAGCGCTGTATAAATTGAGGTGGACCTTCATCCTCCATTCATAGGCTTTCATTGATGATCTAGTACAGCCTCTATGACTGGAGGTGGGGTGGATAGGCTGGGCATAGTTGGCACTCTTTAAGAGTGCTTCTCACAGGTTCAGCAACCCTGGCAGATTACTCGGGCAGAGGACTGAAGATTTCAACTGAAACAGCCACCAGCACAAGTGACGCTTCTAGATGAATGAAAGTACCATCCCTTGTGCTGAATATATATTTTTTTAAATTTAACTAAACTTAGTCTAAGTTTTTTGGGGGGATCTCTTTGTAGGGTCTCCTTCACAAGATGCTCAGGACGTGGTTTGTCTGCAGTTGGCAGCAGGTGTAATCTGGTACTGATGTGGAGTGGCTCTGGGCAGTTGGCGGATCTCTGTAGCTTGACCTGAAACTTAAAGAGGAACTTCAGTCATTTCTGGGGAATAAAAAAAATAGGTCAGCAGCTACAAATACTGTGAAGCTGCTGACTTTTAATAAACAGACTTGCCAGTCCAGGAGTGCAGCTCTGTCCTCACCCGGGCCGGTTCTTCGCTAGTCTTCGGACCCCAGGGGCCGCCATCTTGGATGTGGGAAGCTGGCTTGCGACTTCCTGGCGCTTCCACAGCCGGCTTTCCACTGCACATGCTTGAGATGCCCCGTGCTTTCTGAATAGTCCTGAAGTCTCCTGGGACATGTGGCGAGGTGAACCTCCAGACAAGCAGGCAGTAAGTGGGAGTGGGTTACTGTCAGAAGGGGGTACCTGCTCCCCAGAAAAAGACATTTCAGTATAATAAAGGGGGAGGCTTGAGGATGAGCGGAACTTCATATTTTAGGCAAAGTTACTCTTTAAGAGCGTCATCATCATGTGGTCTTAAGATGGGGTGGACAGATTAAAGTATGGAGGGAATGATTGTAAATTGTGCCAAGCTTGATGGGTTCTTTGTGTGTTTGGTGGTGTTGATGATGCATTGTCGCTTGAAGGAATGCTAATGAAGCCTTCTCTGCAAGTGCATCATAGCCTGAGAATCCTGGCGAGAGGGTCAGTGTCATGCAAGCTGCAAAACGGGAGCTTTGGCTTGGACCTTTTGCATTTAGTGTGGCTTGTAGTCCACATAACTGAACACTTGCTCATGATAATTTGCGTCCCTTCAATGGATTGTGCCATTGCTAAACAATGCATGGGCAACCCACAGCCCTCTAGCTGCAAGGTGGGCATGTCTTTGTACAATTCAGGAATCAATTTTGAGGAGCCTAGAGGAACTTTTTGGAATAAAGTAAGATGGGTTTCAGCTGCTAAAAGTAGAAATGGTGCAAAAATTAGAAGCCAACTGTAATTTATGTAAAGGAGCTGGTTCATGAGATCGGTCGGTCCTTCAGTTTTATGATCCAGCATGCCTGTCCATCCACTGGCTTGCTAGACATGCAGGGACTCCTTTCCTTTCGTGTCTTCTCGATGGACTTGTACCTGGCCTATAACATGCGTATTTTCTAAAAATGTATTGCTGTTCTCTGGACACCCCAGTCCGGCCTTTCTCAACCTTTTCAACACAGAGGAACCCTTGAAATAACTTTCCGGTCTCAGGGAACCCCTGCTAGAAATGACGATATCTACAACTCCTGAAACATGAGTCTGATGGTCAGTGGGAAGAATGCTCCTTACACTTGTGGTCATTGGGAAGAATTGCCGTACTTCCTTACAGATCAGTGGTGTTAGTGGGAACTTATCTGAGAGGAAGAAATTGCTCAAGGAACCCTTAGCAACCTCTGGGGACACCTTAGAGTAGAGAAACTGTCTAATAGAAGAGTAAGGATATTGTATTAAGAGTACAGTGAAGGTTGCGTTATTGCAGCTTTGTGGTGGATGTCTCTGCCCTAGTACTAGCTGGCACTCTGGTAGATTTCATCTGAGGCCTCAAATGCTACAGGTATTTTGCTATGCGACAAGACTGCCTTTGATTTTACATATTATTGAAATCATCGAATAAAACCAAATGATCAGCTATCTCTCTTCTAAAAGACTGATCTGCACTTTAGGATGAGACACTTACAAACTATTTCTAAGCCTGACCCTTCAATATATCATACTGATGATAACCACCAAGTGCAAAAGTTTGTTTCTTAATGCGAATAGCATTGTACTGAGGAGGAGTGGCTTTGCACTTGGTGGTAAAATGTTATTCAATGCTAACGTTTTACAAGCAGTTTACTTGGGCACTTGCTGCGTCTGCGTGTTTAAAAGCTGCCTTTCATCTCCATTGAGCTGGTCCACAGATCCCTGCTGCAGGTGCCCTCCCCTAGAGTGGGCTTCATTGCCTTTGGGGTCCTATGGAGCCACCCTTAAAGTGGTTGTAAACCCTTCCATTTTCCCAGTGAAGGGACTATCCTCAGATGATACACAGAGATGAAACAAATCCTCCTACACAAGGTGTATCTGTTTATCTGCAGTCTTTACATCTGTCCAAAGTGCTGAATTTTAAAGGGGTTGTAAACACTCGCTGTTTTTCACCTTAATGCATTCTATGCATTAAGGTGAAAAACCTTCTTTACTGCAGCAGCGCCCCTGAGTCCCCTTATACTTACCTGAGCCCTGAAATTCGCACGATGGGAACAAGCACACCCGCTCCGGCCGGTGTCTCGTGTCCTGATTGGATAGATTGATAGCAGCGCAGCCATTGGCTCCCGCTGCTGTCAATCAAATCCAATGACCCGGGGGCGGGGCCCTACATTTGGCTTCTATGGACACCGAATGCTGGACTCTGGAGCGCTCCTGCAAGGTAACCCCCCCCAGGGAGAGCGCTTCTCCTAGGGCAGGGGTGTCAAACTGGCGGCCCTCCAGCTGTTGCGGAACTACAAGTCCCATCATGCTTCTGCCTGTGGGAGTCATGCTGGTAACTGTCAGCATTGCAATGCCTCATTGGACTTGTAATTCTGCACCAGCTGGAGGGCAGCCAGTTTGACACCCATGTCCTAGGGGGTTATACGATGCGGGGAGGAGCCGCAAGAGCTGCTGGGGGACCCCGGAAGACTAGGATCGGTGCCACTCTGTGCAAAAGGAACTGCACAGTGGAGTTAAGTATGACATGTTTGTTATTTAAAAAAAAAAAAAAGCCTTACAATCACTTTAAGGATGAGCTCAGGCGTGTTCGCAACTCCACGTGCCTGCGCCTGCCAGGAAGCTGACACTCCACAGCGCTAATCGCAGGCAGTGAGACATTTTGCGATCCACGGCTGCACAGTTCAGGAAATGTCTCAATACCTGTGATTAGCGCTGCAGAGTGTCAGCTTCCTGGCGGGAGCGGGCACATGAAGTTGCGAACACACCTGAGCTCATCCTTGCTGAATTTATAAAACCTGTTTGAGATTTCAGATAAAAGGGGGCGGAGAGCTGAAGTTGCATACTGCAGAGTTCAGTGAGGAGAGCCACACCCCCTGCACACAGGAACGGAGCTGAGGTTGGTAATCAGCTGGAAGTCCCGCTGTCACCTTTTTTTTTTTTTTCTCTTGGTGTCAGGAAAAGTGATTCATGCTGATAGCAGAGGAAGGAGGCTGCAGACAGAAATGACACTTAGTGCTCTGGATTGAAGTTTACACTATCGAGTGATATGCTTTGTTCATATTTCATGTCTGAGGTTTACAACCAGATCTTCACTGCATCTGTGCACCACAAACCGAAAATGACATTTTAATACATTTTTATTATTCAGTCTACCCCATTCAGCCATGTCTCTGTACTTTATTTTGGTGATAAATCTCTTTGAAAAATAACCCCTAGGCCTAGGATTTCTGGCTGTGGCCATCTTGAGTAAGGGCAGATGATTCATGCAACATTTACTTCCTGCCCTTAGCTCCCGTACATGTACAGGAGAGTGTGCTTATCTGAGAATACCCCTCCTTCTCTCCTCCCCACCTGAAGACTCCTGGGATGTATGCCATTGTTTGCCTAGGCAGGAAACCAGGAAGTAACTGAAAAAATGTAAAAAAAAAAGTTTAAAACAAGAAAAAATATAACATATCTTCCTATCTATTTACTAATACTAGCGGTATGAGGATTAAAAATAATCAGTATTGATTGGGTGATGTTCCACTTTAAAGCAGAGCTAAAGTTCCGCTGTCAAAAACTCTGAGCAGGCTCTTTATTGCAGAAGAGACATTCAGTGTCTCTTCTGCAACAAAATACACCTACCTACCTGCTTGCTTCTTATGCGCAGCTCAGCTTGCATCGCCAACATGGTCCCTGTGTGCCGGGATGGCTTACTCCTGCTCAGGAGTGATGACGTCATGCTCCAGCCAATGAGGACGGCAGAAGACTGGCACCCAGCAGAAGATACCAGCAAGGGACGGGGACCATAGAAGAAAAGGTACGTTTTTAGCTCTGATTCAAAGTGGAACTTTATTCATAAAACGAAGTCCTGATAGATCAGGTTGTTCCCTTTTGCAGGTATAGCGATGTACAACATTAAAAAAGAAGAGCCTATACTGTTTTATATCCAGTAATACACTGGATCGCCCTGCTCTGCACATGCTCAGTTGATCCCAAAACAAGAGCCACTAGAGGCCAATCTGCTGACAGTCAACACCAGGGATATGCAATTAGCAGACCTCCCAGCTGTTGCAGAACTAAAAGTCCCATGAGGCATAGCAAGACTCTGACAGCCACAAGCATGACACCCAGAGGCATGATAGGACTTGTAGTTTTGCAACAGCTGGAGGTCTGCTAATTGCATATCCCTGGCCTACAGATTTACTGCTGCTCTGGGCTTCAGCAAAATGGCAGCCTCGGGCAAGAAGAAACTAGAGCAAGGCTGGAGGCAATTTACAGCACACACTCATTTTGGTAGTATAATTATTAATGTGGAGTGTATGTTCCTTGCTAAAGAACATGATTTTTTTTTTTTTAATCAAGTTGTTATGGGTAAAGTTCTGTTTTAAGTGTTTGCCTTCGCGGGAGAGGCCACAAGGCTGTTTTAGGACACTACCTAAGCCAGCACAGGCAACAAGAAAGGGCTAGACAGGGCTTGGTAGTGCATGGAATTGTGGGACACGTAGTCCCGAGGAGGGGGGATGTTCTATACTTTACTGTTTTTTTTTTTTTTTTTTTTTTTTTTTTTTTATTATGCACCTAGTATAAGTAGAAATTTGGGGAAGTGGCACAAAGCATAGTGGAAGCTAGTAAGCAGATCTGACTAAATCTTTCTACAATTTTCTGTACTAAAACATGTATTTCCTCTGCTCAGCTATGCCATACATACCTGATCCTGTGGAAGAATGTGAGAGTTTGATACTATCTTAAATCTTCCGCATGTTCCTGACTGTTCAGACACCGGGCTCCATGAACAGTAATTGTATGCTTTATGCAATTATAGAGGGATTATTTGCTTACTTTAGGTGTGCATGATTTGTTTCTAGCAGAGTTTTTTTTTTTTTTTTTTTCTTTTTTTTTTAAGCCATTGCTGATCTTCTGGCAGATTACACTGCATTGTGGTAGAATTGTTTTCTTAACGGATATGGTTGTATTTCACACGTATCCCTTTGCAGCAGGCGGGGAGTTAAGTCATCCATTGGGCAAGAGTGGTGGCTTCAGGAATGTGAATGAATACGGTGATTCAACCGGGTGTGTGACGGCAGACAGGCCAAAGATATTTTGTAGATCATGGAAATTTTTGGTTCATATTAGGGCGGCATCTGTTAATGTATATCTGGTGTGATCAGAATGGTCTGTGCCCACTTTTCAGCAACTTTCCTAAAAGAACCCAGAGTTTGTCCGCGTAGCAGAGACATCCATTGGAGGATGTAAATGATGAAAAGCTTAGGTGTTAGAATATGTGACAAGAGGTAATGATCATTATATCACATGCATACTGTGTGTATGAATAATAATAATAAAAAAAATATAGTAAATAAAAAAAAAAAAAAAAAAAATATATAAACTTCTCAATAAATATATCTCTATCGATATAATATAATTTGTTTTATTTTATAATTTGTGTATGTGAATGAATATATAACAAAACAATTAACCTCATTTTAATCTAGAAGGTTATATTTAATTTGTTAATAATAACCATTTTCCACCTCTTCGGAAGGTCTGTTTCGGGTCTCTGCCAAAAAAACAATCTAGCTCTAAGCCCAGGTTCACACAGAAGGCGGGTTTGAAATCGTGTGAGTTCAGCTGAATCGCATTTTAATCTCAGGCTTTCCAGCCTGGAGGAGAGATGTGGGGTCTTATTGACCCCACATCTCTCCACAAAGAGGACCGATCACGCACTATTCCTATTACAAGGGATGTTAATAGGAATAAAAGTGATCAAAACTTTTTTTAAAGAGAATGTGTAAAAGTAATAAAGAATAAAAAAAAAATTATTGAAAGAACCCCCATCCCTGCGTGCTGGCACATAGAAGCGAACGCTAACGTAAGTCACGCCCACGTGTGTAAACGGCGTTCAAATCACACGTGTGAGGTATCGCCACGTGCGTTAGAGTAAAAGCAACAATTCTAGCTGAAGACCTCCTCTGTAACTCCTAAACAGGTGACCTGTAAAAAAATTGTAAAGCATCACCTGTAGAGATTTTTAAGTACCGAAGTTTGGCGCCATATCACGAGTGTGCGCAATTTTAAAGAGGTATCTATTTACTCGGTGTAATATCATCTTTCACATTATACAAAAAAAAATTGTGTTATCTTTAGTGGTTTTTTTTTATATGCATGAAATCACTTTTCTCCCAAAAAAAGCGTTTGAAAAATTGCTGCGCAAATACTAATATATAAAATATATATATATATATATATATATATATATATATATATATATATATATATATATATATATATATATATATATATATATATATTATATTATAATAGTGTAAAACAGTAGTGTATAATGTTTGGGGGTTCTGAGTAATTTTGTAATTTTTCTACCAAAAAATGATTATTACATGTAGGAGAGAAGTGTCAGAATTGGCCTGGGTGGCAAGGGGTTAATTAAAGTAATATACAAATAGTTATCATATATTGTTTTTAAGGCAATTTACTAAATTTTCAAAATCTGTACTTTGTTTTTTAAATTCATGAAACAGTTTTTTTTTTTTTCCTCCAAAAAAAGCATTTGAAAAATCGCTGCGCAAATACCATGTGACATAAAAAGTTGCAACGACCGTCATTTTATTCCCTAGGGCAGGGGTAGGCAACCTCGGCCCTCCAGCTGTGATGAAACTTCAAATCCCATCATGCCTCTGCCTCTAAGAGTCATGCCTCTGATTGTCAGGGTCTTGCAATGTCTCATGGGACTTGTAGTTTCACCACAGCTGGAGGGTCGAGGTTCCCTACCCCTGCCCTAGGGTGTCTTTAAAAAAAATGATATATATGTTTGGCGGTTCTGAGTAATTTTCTAGAAAAAAAAAATAGATTTTTACATGTAGGAGCGAAGTGCCAGAATTGGTTAAGTGCTTAATACCAGCACTGGACCTGTAACATTAAGGCTCGATTCACACAGGGGCAACACGACTTCAGCGCGACTTTGCAAGGCGACTTCAATACGGCTTCAACGCGACTTCAGCGCGACTTTAAGCAATTTACAATGCGACTTCAAGTCGCCTCCAGGACAGGCGACTTTGGCTGTGGCCAATCACAGAATAATCAGCTCTCTGGGAGGGAGGGGGTTTGCCTGGGCGAACTAATTTTTTTAACTGTAAAGTCGCTTCAATATAGATGGAGATCCGACTTGGAGGCGACTTCCATTGAATTCTATGGGTACAGGTCGCCTAGAAGTCGGATCCAAGTAGTACGCTCTGAAGTCGGAGCGACTTCAGTAGTGTCAATTAAGACGCTCTCATTCACTGTAATGCAAATCTCACAGTAAAGCGACTTGGGGCGACTTGAGGGCTTACAAGTCGGATCCCAAGTCGTCCTAGTGTGAACCGACTCTAACTCATCAAGAGCGCCGACTATGCCCGCCTTTTCTGCCCCCCTCTTCCATTCATAGAAGCTGTGCTATAAGGTCAGTGCATAAATTATCTAAGATCGGAAGATGGGCTACCTCCTCCTTTCATAGATTGCTTTTCACTGATGGATGAATAGAGGAGGGGGCAAAAAGGGAGGATTTAGAAAACCAGGGAAGACAAATTATAAGCCAAGAAAACATAAGAGTTAAACACCCAGTGAGTCGTGACATAAACCTGTCATAGGAGAAAGATGGGGGCAGTCATGATTTTCCATTAAAAAAAAAAATTACAGAGAATTTATAGTACAGGATTATAGGAGAGACAGATGGATCTACAGTGTTTGGATTTTAGTGTAAGTTAGATAATGAAAGCAAGCATCTGATTGGCTGCTCTTTCAGGGAAGTCGAGCGTCCATCGGACTGCATCCCAGCGATCCGGGGAAATGCTGATTTACAGGAACAAACGTTTACATACAGTAAAGCCCAAGGAATATAATTCAGCAATCGTTCACGCAAATTGCTTTTAAAATGTTGGGACAACATCAGATAGCGAACGATCGCTAGACATAATTTGAGAAAGGGAAAGTTTATGGTAAATAAATCTGACGTTGTGGTAATTAATGGCGGGGTGTGGTGGGTCAGAAGATTTCCTGGATAAATAGAAGCTGGAGGAGATGGTTTACCCAGAACACAAGTTATCCTTTGGAAAGGGAGAGGCGAATGTTTATATTCAAATTTATTTCCTTGTCCTCCCATCACTGAGAGAATTTATATTGTCCCACTTCATAGGTGGAGAAATGGGGGGAAAAAAGGTGACGGTGCTTCCAATATATAAAAAACGAGTTCTATGTTGTGATACAGAACATAGTATTAGGAGTACAATATGGATGCTAGGCCTCTTCCACATAGACAGCAGTTTCTACCTCTCTCTGTAAAGCGATCTGTGTTGGATCGCTTTAAGGTGGCAGAGTAATGGTTTCTAGGTGTGAGGACAGGAGACGATCCTGCTGCCTCCTGAATGTGGTGTGTGTTGTTGTTGTTTTTTTTTTTTTTTTTTTTTTTTTCAGCTGAACAGGGATTTTGCAAGGAAACGTTGCAACACAACTGCAAGTTAAAACATTTTGCTCAAAGCTGGGGAGCGGCCCCCGGGGGCCAGTTTGCCAGTAGGCAGGTTTGACAGGCAGTGCCTATGTAGTCCCCTCTGGCTGCATGTTACATTTAGTTGGGCGGTTGGGGGGGGGGGGGGGTAGTAAAACTGGCTCAACTGCTTGTTTTGTTTTGCCACCCCTTGGCTGTCTGTGTGAAAGTGGTTGTAAACCCTTCCATATACCCAGTGAAGTGACTGGCCTCAGGTGATACACAGAGATGAAACAAATCCTCCTATATAAGTTGTACCTGTTCTGTCTTCAGTCTTCTCTTCACAACATCTGTTCAAAGTCCAGAATTTATAAAGCATGTCTGAGTTGTCAGACATAAGGGTGTGGGGAGCTCTGCGGAGCTGGGTGTGGGGAGCTCTGCGGAGCTGGGTGTGGGGAGCTCTGCGGAGCTGGGTGTGGGGAGCTCTGCGGAGCTGGGTGTGGGGAGCTCTGCGGAGCTGGGTGTGGGGAGCTCTGCGGAGCCGGGTGTGGGGAGCTCTGCGGAGCCGGGGGTGGGGGGCTCTGCGGAGCCGGGTGTGGGGGGGGGTGAGGCTCTGCGGAGCCGGGTGTGGGGGGGTGAGGCTCTGCGGAGCCGGGTGTGGGGGGGAGCTCTGCGGGGCCGGGTGTGGAGGGGGGCTCTGCGGAGCCGGGTGTGGAGGGGGGCTCTGCGGAGCCGGGTGTGGGGGGGAGCTCTGCGGGGCCGGTGTGTGGGGGGGGGGGGAGCTCTGCATGGCCAGTTGTGGGGGGGAGCTCTGCGGAGCCGGTTGTGGAGTGCTCTGAAATTTGATTGGAGGGAAGGGACACACCTCCTTCACACAGCAAACAAGAACAGAGCTGAGGCTGTCAGTCACAGGCTGTGTGTTGGAGCTCCTTTTCTTTCTCTTGGTGTCAGGAAAACTTGTCATAAGTGATTCATGCTTATAGTAGAGGGACGAGACAGCAGACAGAAATGACGCTTAGTAATCTGGACGGAGACAAGCACACATTATAGAGGGATATGCTTTGTTCAGATTTCATGTCTGAGGATTACTAACACTTCAAAGTGTATTAAGGCCTCATTTACACAGGCGACAATAAAAATAGGTTGTTGAGCCGCACTTTCACCACCTCCTGATTGCCCGTCTGCAAGTCAACATGGTAGCTGGCTATTTTAGTTCCTATGATGCTGCAAAGTCGGGGGAGTGGAGGATTGAATAGGTAAAGCCCATTTCTCTGGCCCCCTTAGGCCTAAACTTTTACAGTTCCCCACTACAGGGGAAGATTCTTCATTTGCCTACCCTTGCACAGATGTACCCCACTCCAAGGCACTGGGTTCATAGCTTTTCTAAAAATCTGATTGGCTGGCTTCCTTTGCTTTGGCACCTGTCATGTGACCTGAGACAGCTCAGCAGTGATGGTGAACCTTGGCACCCCAGATGTTTTGGAACTACGTTTCCCATGATGCTCCACTACACTGCAGAGTGCATGAGCATCATGGGAAAATTAGTTCCAAAACATCTGGGGTGCCAAGGTTCTCCCTCACTGGCCCAGAACAATCAGCATTTTCTGGGTGAGGATAAACCGGCTTCCCAGGGTGAGGTGGTGAGAGGGTTTCGGTTTATTATTAGTCAGGAGATGTTCTTTAAATAAAAAAAAAAGGGAACAATAAAGCCCTGCACAGGAAGTGTGCTAGAAAACCTGGAAGAGGTGATCTTGTCACATTCCTCTCATGCTCCTTACATGGGTGCGTCCTCTGACCTCCCTGCCCTGCAATTTTATTTTCTAACTCCGAATCTCAGCGGTTTCCCTGCCCCAAAGTTCAGCTCCCGCCACACCTCTTCCTTTGCCGAGAGCTGACTTGGACTCTGGATTGTGTTAGCTTTTCTTATCTCAACTGAAGACATTCACTGTTTAGATGTGCGCCCATTCAGGGCAAAGTCACAAGTTTTAATATAGAGCGGAGATAGTAAACATATACTCGGCTTATGCTCGCTCGCCAGGCCCCTGCAGAATCATAATCTACATTTCTATACACAACACTGGGCCAAAGCCAGCAAAGGGTTACAATATATCTAAACCCAAAGAACGAAAAAAAGTATTGTAATATTTCAGCTTACCAGTCCTTAGATTTGGCTGCATTAGTTTTAATTCCTGCCAGTAATACACTTACTGTCCTAGGATGACAATGTTCACTACCTACCTACCACATGTGTCAAACACAAGGCCCATGGGCCAAATCTGGCCCATCAGGCCATTTCATGTGAGCACCTCTCGTGCAGCTGCAGCAAATTGCCTTGTTTCAGCAGTTGTCAGTAAAGACGTCAGTTTTGTACCCTTAACACATCAATGCCCGGCACCGCTGCTGTTTTGCATGTAACCGCTCGAAGAAGCAGTACATTTATGTTGGGCCTCTGGCTTGCCCTGGGTGCAGACTACAATGAAAGAAAGCATCCATGAGGCTCTGGGACTTTGATATGAGTTTATACAAAGTAGTGATGGGGCAAAAAACCATTTGAAGAGCCCACTGACTCAGGTTAGGCTGCTCGTGATGGACAAGGCTACACTCCCAGTGGGTTCCTTAGCAAGTTACCAGTAAAAAAATTATTGCATGTGTGCAAGGAGCACCAGGCCAAAAAAAAATGAGTCGAAATGAATTTATTAGCATTGTGCTAAAAGGCAACTAACGCGTTTCGAGAGTCAAACGCATTTGCAGTCTTTTAGCACAATACCAATAAATTGTCTTTATTTTTTAGTCTGGCGTTCCTTTTTGTTTTTTGTTTTTTTATTAAATTTTTTGTTTTTTTCTGGTTGCCCTGCATGCAGACAATTTGGGGACTGGCATTCTCACACACTTGTCGCAACCCTTGTTGCCCTTCTGAAAAGCAATCTGTAGTGGAAGCAGCCACATTCACTTGATTTGGGTTGCTTTGGCAGCACTACTCCCTGGCAAATGTGAGGGTGGGTTATACGTTTTTGCTGTGGTGTGTGTACCGCCCGGAGCAGCTGCATATTCTCCTTTAGGTGGGCTTTTGTTTTTGCTGCCCATGTAATGGGGGGGGGTTAAAAGGGACGCCTTTATTTTAATTTCCATTCCATGTGACAGGAAGCGAAGGGAAGTCTTTATAGGGACACAGACAGTATTTCTATTCCTGCAGAAGAATTTCAACAGTGAAAAAAAAAATGCATTGTTTTAAAATATGACAAGTTCTAACCCTTCCCAGCCCTATCCTACACAAAACGCTTTATAGCTCATATCCAGGCAAAGCTCCTCCAACTCCCCCACCCACTCAAATACCTTCTTAGTGTTATTCTTCACTCGCATAAGTCTGCTGTCCTCGTCCCTCGCCTGGTGATTCAGCACTGCAGTCTGTGCCAACGCCAACTGGAGCCTGAGAGGACCCAGCCACTGGGCAGCCAATAGAAAGCATCCCCCATTACCCAGGCAGCAATATGGAGGCCTCCCTCCTCTATTTTGAAGGAGATAAATGATTGGAGACCACAATTAAGTGAGTAAAGGGGGGCTCTTTGCTTTATTTTTATTTTTTTGGGTGGTGGGTAAGCTAATGCCTGGAGTTCTGCTTTAACCACTTGACCTCCGGAAGGTTTTACCCCCCCCCCTTCATGACTAGGGCATTTTTTTTGCTGTTCAGCACTGCGCTTCTTTAACTGGCAATTGCACGGTCATGGAATATTGTACATTAAATTACAATTTTATTTTTTTCACACAAATTGAGCTTTCTTTTTGTGGCATTTGATTCCCCCCCTCCCCCCCCAATTTTTTTTTTATTTTTTGTTCTATAAACGAAAGACTGAGAATTTTGAAAAAAAAAATTGGTGTATATTGGTTTGTGTGAAGGTTATGATGTCTACAAGCTATGTATGTAACTAATTATATATATATATATATATATATATATATATATATATATATATATATATATATATATATATATATAATTTTCTGTACTGGTAATGGCGGTGATCAGCGACTGTGATAGGGTGGCGGGCAATCTGGCGCTAACAGACACTATCTGGGAGGGTCACTAACTGACACTGACTTCAATAGTGACACTAATACTGCATACTGTCACTGTACTAATGATACTGGGGGGAAGGGGTTAACATCTTGGAGCAATCAAAGGGTGTGCTTAAAGCAGTTGTATGCCCTGACCCCCCAAAAACACGGGCGATCTCTTCAGGTCCACCTGTCAGTTTTTTTAGGCGGACCTGAATGGACGCTCCATAGACCTCTATGGAGCATCGGATGTCAGTGGTGACATGTCTGCTGACATCCGACCCGCTCCGATCCGAAAAAGTGTGATGGAGGAAAAACCTATTTTTCCATCCATCTGCGGATTGGTGACGACGGACTCTACGGTCTGTCTTCATCCGATCCCCCATAGGGGAGAGCGGCGCTCTGACAGGTCCGTCCCTGCACAGTGTGCAGAGACAGACCTGTCATCTGCCTGCTCAGCGGGGATCCACGGAGCGATCCCCTGCTGAGCAGAGCGGGCCCCGTACACGTCCGTGTGAGCCCTGAGGCAAAGGCATAACGAGCTCCGCATACTAGTTCATTATGAAATACTTACCTTAGAACAAAGAGCCCACACCGCCTCGCGGTCACCGATGAGAAAGCTGACATGTTGCCTCAGAGTGCATACAGCCAATGACGACGTTGGCGCATATGCGGGAGTGACGTCATCGTGCCCCCGACCACTCATGTAGCCAGACACTGCGAACCCGGAAGGATGACCAAGTGAAGATGTCAGCCGTCTCAGCGCTGACATTGCGGCACTGGAGGGCTTCGTTCTCATAATGTGCTAGTATGCAAATGATCATTGGCTGAAATCAGTTGCCAAACTCGTGCTGTGTCCAATCGTGCACGCACCCCGAACCCGGAAGAAAGGTTGGGACGTACAGGTACGTCGCCTGGCCTGGAGCTCCCACCCTCTCACAGTACATGGCGAAAATTCCTATTTGGAATTTTTTTTTTTTAATAATTATTTGTTGTGTGTTTGGGTATGACAATGTTCTACTGTTACATCAGTAAGACCTAAATGATTAATGTTCTGTGCCTCCTGTTTAACCTTCTGTTCCATGGGATCTTCTGACCCTGGTTTGATCATCTCCAGTTGTAATCAACTAATGTTTTTTTTTTTTTTTTTTTACACCACCTCCCTTTTTTCAGGAGGGTTGTATTTCTATCGTACTTGTTTTTCATGCTATGTACTTATGCTATGATAAATGCTTAGGCCGAAACGCGTCAGTATTTTGGATGTTACTGCTATGATGCTTAACCACTTCAATACCCGGGCACTTTTGCACCTTCCTGCCCAGGCCAATTTTCAACTTTCAGTGCTGTCACTTTTTAAATGACAGTTGCGCGGTCATGCTACACTGCACCCAAACTAAATTTTTATCATTTTGTTCCCACAAATAGAGCTTTCTTTTGGTGGTATTTGATCACCTCTGCGATTTTTTTTTTTTTTAATTTTTTGTTAAACTAATAAAAAAAAGACTGTCAATTTAATTAAAAAAAAAAAAGTTTTTCTTTATTATAAAATTTTGTAAATAAGCAAGTTTGTTCTTTCACTGATGGGCACTGATAAGCTGCACTGATGAGGTGGCATTGATAGGTGGCACTGGTGGGCACTGATAGGCGACACTGGGCACTGAAAGGCTGCACTAATGGGTACTTATGGGCGGCACTGAAAGGTGGCACTGATGGGCACTGAAGGCTGGCACTGATAGATTTCACTGGTGGCACTGGCAGGCATTTTTCTTTGGCACTGATTGGCAGCTGCCTGGGCACTGATTGGCATTTCCCTGGTGGTCTAGGGTGGCATACTTGGTGGTCCAGTGTGGTGGCCATCCCTGGTGGTCCTGGATGGGCATCTGAGGGGGGGGCTGCGCTGATAAACAATCACCACAGACACCCCCCCCCCCCCTTGTCAGGAGAGCAGCCGATCGGCTGTCCTCTACTCGTGTCTGTCGATCAATGGCTCTTCCTGTTTACATCGTGATCAGCTGTGATTGGACACGGCTGATCACGTGACAAAGAGTCTCTGTCAGAGACTCTTTAACTAGATCGGAGTTGTGGTGAGTCAGACTGACATGCCGCAACAACGATCGCGGCGATGCGCGCCCCCGAGTAATTGTAAAGGATCGTTTTTTTAATTTTTTTTTTTTTTTTTTAAATAACAAATGTATCATATTTACCTCCATTGTGCAGCTCGTTTTGCACCGAGTGGTCCCGAACCTGGTCTTCTGGGGTCCCCTGGCAGCTCTCTTGGCTCCTCCCCGCATCAGACAACCCCCTAGGAAAAGTGCTCTCCTGGGGGGGGGTTACCTTGCGGGCGCACTCCCGAGTCCAGCATTTGCGTCCACAGACACGAATGCCGGACTCGGCCCCGCCCCCCCCGGCGCCTGCGTCATTTGGACTTGATTGACAGCAGTGGGAGCCAATGGCTGCGCTGCTATCAATCTCTCCAATCAAGAGTCGGGACCCCGTGGAGAGAGGGAGAGCGCGTCACCGCTGAGGAGATGAAGGGGCTCAGGTAAGTAAAACGGGGGGGTGGGGGGGCCGGTGACTGCCAGGTGTTTTTTCACCTTCATGCATAGGGTTACAACCCCTTTAAACGTTTTTCAATGAGGAATCTGTCCAGTTGGCGGCTTGTTCTTGTTATGGATTCATTGCGAATTTAATAGCCAGACCACCGACTACTCTGCACTATACAGCGGTAGAGCTTGGGTGAGGTTTGTCTTGTCATTTCTGGAATTTTATCTTTACTGGCCACATGCTTGTTTCAGGTCAGCTGTTTGGGTATTGAAGCCGGGGGGGGGGGGGGGATCATACCAGGAAAGTGGCACTTCTGGGAGGAGAGGAGAGCAGCGGGAGATCTCGCACGTGGTCAGACTTCTGTTGTCCATCCTTAGTATTGGACACAGAAATAAAACATGATCAGGCTGAGAAGTGGTCAGTTTCAGGTGCCTCTTCCTTTTTTTTTTTTTTTTCTCTAAATTGCGATTTATAATGAACGCTTGCCGGCTTTTTTACTTTTTTTTAAAAATTTTTCAGCAGAGTAAATAATTGCCAAAAATGAAATGTTGTGAATAAATTGCAAAGCGTTTTCTCATTTTAAACCTGTGTGAATGTTCTAACCGTCCCCCATTGTGTTCTCTGTATTTCATGCTTATCTGAAGTCAGACTTGTTATTGCTCTGCTTAAGTAATTGCAAAATAATTAGAAGGCAGTTTTGGGAGTAAAGAGGCGGCCGGCTGTAACATTGAATCACCTTTTGATGAAATAGTTTTCCTATGGAGTATTCTTCCACATACGATGACCTCATCCTTTTTTCTGGGCAAAATCAGACTTGTAGTCCCGGCGTTTGAACAGGTCAGGCAAGTACATGGCCCAGCTTGTGATGTGAACACGTTGGGCAGGTCTGCCAGTGCCGGTCTGGTTCTATTCTCTATCTCTGCCCTGTGTGTAGTGTGGGGGGGGGGGGGGGGGGGGGGTGCTGCTCCTTCAACAGTTCACACAATTTAACCACTTAAGGACTGAGCCTCTTTTTGAGATTTGTTTACAAGTTAAAAACTTTTTTTTTTTTTTTTTTTTTGCTAGAAAATTACTTAGAACCACCAAACATTTATACTTTTTTCATTTTTTTTTTTCTTTCTAACACCCTAGAGAATAAAATGGCGGTCGTTGCAGTGCTTTCCGTCACACTGTATTTGCGCAGCGGTCTTACAAGCGCACTTTTTTGGGAAAAAATACACTTTTTTTTAATTAAAAAATAACAGTAAGGTTAGCCCAATTTTTTTTTTTATATCATGAAAGATCATTTTAAGCCAAGTAAATTGATACTCAACATGTCACGCTTCAAAATTGCGCCCGCTCATGGAATGGCGACAAACTTTTACCCTTAATCTCCATAGGCGACGTTTAAAAAAATTCTACAGGTTGCATATTTTGAATTACAGAGGAGGTCTAGGGCTAGAATTATTGCTCTCTCTCTACCGATCGCGGCGATACCTCACGTGTGTGGTTTGAACAGCGTTTTCATATGCGGGCGCTACTCATGTATGTGTTATCTTCTGCACGCGAGCTCGGCAAAACGGGGCGCATTTAAAAAAAAAAAAAAAATTTATTTATTTTTTTTCTCATTTATTTTACCTTTGGTTTATTTTTTCACCGTTTAAAAAAAAAAAGAAAATTGTGTCACTTTTATTCCTATTACAAGGAATGTAAACATCTCTTGTAATAGAAAAAAAACATGACAGGACCTCTTAAATATGAGATCTGGGGTCAAAAAGGCCTCAGATCTCATATTTACACTAAAATGCGCGACTTCATCGCGGCTTGTGTTAGACTTATATAACAGAAGCCATTGAAAGTCGTATTGAAAGATAATCTTACACCGAGTAAATTGATACCCAACATGTCACGCTTCAAAATTGCGCCTGCTCGTGGAATGGCGACAAACTTTTACCCTTAATCTCCATGTGTGACATTTAAAAGATTCTACAGATTGCATGTTTTGAGTTACAGAGGAGGTTTAGGGCTAGAATTATTGCTCTCGTTCTACCGATCGCAGCGATACCTCACATGTGTGGTTTGAACGCCGTTTTTATATGCAGGCGCTACTCATGTATGTGTTCGCTTCTGCACCCGAGCTCGGCGGGACGGGGCACGCTTAAAAAGTTTTTAATTTTTTATTTTTTTTTTTTCTCATTTATTTTCCTTTATTTTTTTATTTTATTTTATTTTTTTTTTTTTTTTCACCTTTAAAAAAAAAAACAAAAAAAAAAATGTGCCACTATTATTCCTATTACAAGGAATGTAAACATCCCTTGTAATAGAAAAAAGCATGACAGGACCTCTTAAATATGAGATCTGGGGTCAAAAAGACCTCAGATCTCATATTTACACTAAAATGTGCGATTTCATAGCGGCTTAACAGAAGTCGTTAAAGTATTGAAAGATAATGTTACGCTGAGTAAATTGATACCCAACATGTCAAAATTGCGCCCGCTCGTGGAATGGCGACAAACTTTTACCCTTAATCTCCATAACAGAAGTCAATGCAAGTCGCACCAAAAAGTAGTGCAGGAACCTTTTTCTAAGTTTGCACCAATTAGAGCGGTTCCATTGCAGTTAATGGGGCACGAATTGTCCTATGACAAGTCTCGGAAATGTGAACTGAGGCTAGAAGGGCTAATTAGACTCCTTGAGATTACGCGGGAAGTTTTAGCTTTTGAATTTTTATACCCGCCTGATCCACGCTAAGCAGCCCCGCCACCTCTCGGCAGGTATGTCACTTCTTTTTTCTGTACATACCTGAAACAATCCCATTCACTCTTATGAAGTGATCATCATGCATTGCAGTGATGGATGGCCTCTAAGAAGGAATGGGTTTTCTCCTGGCAAGGGGCAAAGGTTTGCTGTGGGCCACACAATGTGAACAGGTGACTGTAAAATTTTGTGTGTGTGTGTGTGTGTGTGTGTGTGTGTGTGTGTGGGGGGGGGGGGGGGGTTTAGCTTAACGGATATACAAGCCTATAATTAACTCACTAAATCCAAATCAATTAAAGGGACTGTAGTGCCCTTTTAGGCACGGGTAGTCGTTCTGTTTACTCATTATCCTCTATGGGAGGGAAGGTAAAGGCTTGTGATTGGTGGTCATTACCCTACACTCGGTCTGTTTCCTTTTATTTAATGAGAAGTAGGTCACAAAATAACATGCAGGGCTTGTTAACATCCTTTTTTTACAAGTAGAACTTGGTTTCACTTTTGTCTGTCTGTCTGTCTGGGGTTTACAGGGTAATAAAGAAAACCACCAATTAGTGTTCTGCTGGAGGCCGTAGGTCGGCATGTAACCCTGGGAGGGGGGGGGGGGGGGTCTCCTGGTGGTCCTCCTGGTCCTGACGTAAAGGGATTTCACTGATTTTAGATTTTTTACCTTCCAGCCAGACTTTTTGTGTGAAGTTGGGGATAAAATTAAGATTTGAACATCATCTGGGCTGCTTTGTGCCTATTACCTATCGTAGGTCTTACTGCTGCCATGCTCGGCATTGTTGATCCGGTTTGTGAATCATGTGAAGATTCTCAGCTGAAGGCACAAGGGGGGCGTTTAATTTGTAGAATCGCTTTCATGTCTGGCTGCCTGCCCTCTCAGGTTTCCATGTCTGGGCAACCGCCACTCCATAGAGAACAATGGCTGGTCCGATCGGGTCTGCCTAAAAAAACTCACAGGCTCACCTGATCGGGCTGCCCGGGTGAAACCAGCCTAAAGCAGATCTTCACTGCATCTCTGAGCATCACAAACACTATTCATTTTTAATGCTCAGGTTAACTTCCACCCCACCCCTAAATCCATCCAGGTCTCCATGCTTTTTTTTTTTTTTTTTTTTTGAGAAATCACTTTGAACCCCCCCCCCCCCCCTAGCATTTCTGGCTGTGGCCATCTTCAGTAAGGGCAAATGTAGCATTTACTTCCTGGAATCCATCTGCCTTTAGCTCAAGCATGCATGCAGGAGAGTGTGCTTAGCTGAGAAGACCCCTCCTCCTCTCTCCGCCCCCCCTCCTCTCTCCGCCCCCCCCCTCCTCCTTTCCCCCCCTCCTCCTTTTTTCCTTCCCCTCCTCCTCCCCCCCTCCTCCTTCCCCCCCCCTCCTCCTCCTCCTCCTCTTCTCCCCCCCCCTCCTCCTCCTCAACCTCTCCTCTCCCTCTCCTCCTACTCTCCCTCTCCTCTCCTTCTCCTCTCCCTCTCCTCTCTTCTCCTCTCCCTCTCCTCTCCCTCTCCTCTCTTCTCCTCTCCCTCTCCTCTCCCTCTCCTCTCCCTCTCCTCTCCCTCTCCTCTCCCTCTCCCTCTCCTCTCTTCTCCTCTCCCTCTCCTCTCCCTCTCCTCTCTTCTCCTCTCCCTCTCCTCTCCCTCTCCTCTCTTCTCCTCTCTTCTCCTCTCCCTCTCCTCTCTTCTCCTCTCCCTCTCCTCTCTTCTCCTCTCCCTCTCCTCTCTTCTCCTCTCCCTCTCCTCTCCCTCTCCTCTTCTTCTCCTCTCACTCTCCTCTTCTTCTCCTCTCCCTCTCCCCTCTCCTCTCCCTCTCCTCTCCCTCTCCTCTCCCTCTCCTCTCCCTCTCCTCTCCCTCTCCTCTCCTCTCTTCTCCTCCCCCTCTCCTCTCCTGGGATGTATGACATCATTTGCCTAGGCGAGAAACCAGGAAGTAACTGAAGAAATATAAAAAAAAAAAAAGTTTAAGGCCCGGTTCACACTGATGCGAGTTCATGACGAATGCGATGCATCAAAAACACTTTAAATTTGCATTTCATCCTTAAAGTCATTGTTTTCAATGACGGTCGTTCACATACATGCGTTGCGATTCCTCTACGAATGCGATGCGATTAAAAAAGGGTCTTGTGCGAGTTTACTGCGTTGTGTTGCGAATTTAGTCTCCATAGACATTAATGTAAATCGTTCTTGAATCGCATTGATGGTTCACATATTTTTTTTTACATTGATTCCATTGGCTAGGATATTTATCGCAGCAATGTCCAACTCCTGAAATTCGCGGTAAATTCGCACCTCACAAAGGACAAAAAAAAGGAACAAAATCACAGCGCATCAGTGTGAACCAGGCCTTAAACAAGTAAATCTGATATACTTTCCTGTCTTCACTAATGCTAGCAGCATAAGGATTAAACCATAATCAATGATGTTTGGGTGAAGTTCCACGTTAATAAGACAAACTTGGCAAATCTCAAGTACCCTTTACTATCTCTGTCTCTGCATTCAGGCCGTTGATTGGTCTTACTTCTTTAATCTTTAATCGGTAAGCTTTGTTGAAGCTTTTAAAGTCCCGTTCAGCTCCAGTTTGTAAATGTTGAACATGGATCCTAATGGGAATGATGATTGTTACTTTACCTCAATACAGGGCACTTTCACCCCCTTCCTGCCCAGGCCATTTTTCAACTTTCAGCGCTGTCACACTTTGAATGACAATTGCGCGGTCATGCTACGCTGTACACTGTCACTGCTGGGTTTTTTGTTTTTTACAAAAAAAAAAGAAAGTTTAGAAGCCAAAAAAAGTTTTTTTTAATTTCTGTCAGTAAATTTTGTAAAGAACTATTTTTTTTTTTTCTTCACAGATGTGCGCTGCTGAGGCTGTACTGATGGGCTGGCACTTATGGGCACTGATTAGGTGGCAGAGATGAGGCACTAATATGCTGCACTGGTGGGCACTGAAAGCCAGCACTGGCATCTCTAATGGGCACTGATTGCTTGCACTGGTAGGCATGGGTTGCGCTTTTTTGTAATCGAGGCACTGATGATCAGTGCCCTGACTACCTGTTCTGATGTCCTCTGCAAGGAGATGCCGCTGATTGGCTCTCCTTGCCACACACTCTGTCAGTGTGAGGTGAGGAGAGACGATTACCTGCACTTCCTGCATTTACATGTGTCCAGCTGTGATTGGACACAGCCGATCACATGGTTAAAGAGCCGCATTAGCGGCTCTTTACAGAGATCGGGGTCATGCCGTGCCGTCATATATGACATCCACCCAGAACGAGAGCCTCTGTCATTTGACGGTGGGGGGCAGCAAGTGGTTAAGCAAGCTGCTAGCAGGCTTCATCAAGCTTTCAACAAGCTTTAAGAAGTTCTGAGGCCTGCTAGCAGGTTGCTTAAAGAGGAACTGCAGTCTGCTCACAAAATTTGTAATAAAAACATCTTTGCCATTCCGAAGCTTCCCTCCAACCACTTTGCATATTATTTTATATATACTGCGATTCTGTACTTGCCAAATATGCTGCAGAAATCTCCCTCCCACTGAGTCTGGCTGCATCCATTTTAACTGTGGGCAGCTGAAGCTGCTGCCTGATCACTTCCTGGATTTACACAGACACACACCTCCAGCTCTGAAGCTCTCATTGGCCCTCTTATGACTCATCCCCCCTCCCTTCCTGGCAAACTCCCACAAGAGTGAGAGAGAGCTGTGCATGATGTCATAAGCCTAGGCTTTTTACCAGACAAGAAGTGGGCTTTACTGGCAGAAAAAAAATGTTTTACGATCCAAAGTTAAAACAACAAGGGCAAAAGACTTAATAGATGGAAAGTTGAAAAAATGACTGAAGATCTGCTTTAAAGTGGCAATCAGCACTCCCATTAGGATCTGTGTTCAACATTTGTAAACTGGAGCTGAATGGTACTTTTTAAAGCTTCAACAAAGCTTGCTGAAAGCTCTGCAAATGCTTTATCAAAGCTTGCTGGTCACACTGCTCTTATACAAGCTGAAGCCTGTGTGAAAGAGACCTTAAAGTATAGGCCAAGTGTAGTAATCAAAGGGTGGTGCAGGGCCTGCCAGCATTGATACAACTTGAATGTATTGTTTAGGTGTGTCCTATTACATAGTTCTGGTAAAGTTGAAGGAGATTGTAAAATCATATTGTACAGTATAAAGCCTGCTTAAAGTGTGTAGCTTTAACCACTTCAATACAGGGCACTTATACACCTTCCTGCCCAGACCATTTTAATTGCGCGGTCATGCTACACTGTACCCAAACTAATTTTTATCATTTTGTTCTCACAAATAGAGCTTTCTTTTGGTAGCATTTGATCACTTCTGTGGTTTTTATTTTCTGCTAAACAAATAAAAAAAAAAAAAAAAAAAAAAAAAAAGACCGAAAATATTGAAAAAAAAACACTTTTTTTTTTTTTTGTTTGTTTCTGTGACAAAACTTTGTAAATAAGTAAGTTTTCTCCTTCACTGATTGGGCTGCACTGACAGGCACTGATGGGGCGGCACTGATAGGCATCTATTGCCGGCACAGATTGGCATTCCTGGTGGCCATGGGTGGCATCCCTGGTGGTGACTAGTGGTGACATCCCTGGTGGTCCTGGTTGTGTCCCTGGTGTTCCAGTGTGGGCATCCTCGGTGGGAGGGCTGCGCTGATAAACAATCAGCACAGACCCCCCCCCCTTTCAGGAGAGCAGCCGATCGGTTCTCCTCTACTTGCATCTGACAGACGCGAGTGAGGAAAAGCCGATCACCGGCTCTTCCTGTTTACATTGTGATCAGCTGTGATTGGACACGGCTGATCACATGGTAAAGAGTCTCTGTGAGAGACTCTTTACCTAGATCTGAGTTGCGGTGAGTGAGACTGACACACCGCAACAACGATCGCCGCGTTGCGCGCCCCCGGGGGCGCAGCGGCTTGATATCCTGGCAACGTCATATGACGTCCGGTCAGGATATCGCTACCACTTTGCTGATGTCATATTGCTATATGGCGGGTGGCAAGTGGTTAATCAGAAATCTGAGTCTTGCTCGATCACTTCAGGTTGGCCCCTTTTGTGGGTAGAGCGATGTAAAACATAAAAAATAAGCGCCTATACCATATAAAATCCATTAATACACTCTCACCCTGGTCTGCACATGCACAGTGGCTCTCCTATTCTTTAATATTGTGCCGTAAATCGGAGCTACTATCTGCTGACAGGCTTAAGGTTTACTGCTGCTTAGGAGTTCTGGGCTTCAGCAAAATGGCAGCTTCCAGCAAAAAGAAACAGGAGCAATACTGGAGGCAATTCACAGCACACACTAATCTTGGTAGCGCAGTCATTAATGTGGAAAGTATGTTCCTTGCTAAAGATCATTCAAATTATGGGAAAAGTTCCACTTTAAGAGAGGCTTTCCCCTCACTTTAAACATTAGGAACTAATGGGAAACCTCACTGATTGTAACTTTACAGCAACAAAAAAAAAACTCCATCTACTTATTAGAGCGAGGGGAGTCGTGGTTGGCGTGGCTCAGCCCTGAAGTCAGAATTGGGGGTCCTGGTTACTAGTTTCAGGGGGTGCATAGAGGATGGTTTTGGTAGTCGTAGACTTTTTCTGGTGGTGGCCTTCCTCCAATGAGCCCAGCCTGGCATTTATGTGCCCCAACTAGGGCTGGCGTCATCAGGAAGGAGTGGTTATGTGAATGCCCCTTAGTTCTGAAGATTGGAGTTCTGTATTAAAACACACTAAAATATAAAAACAATCCCTGTGTTTGCTTTATAAGAGCCATAAACCCTGTGATCCTATAAAGCAGAGGCGGTTCAGGTTCTCCATTCTCCTGTTGCCATAATAAAAAATATATTCTGGTTGCCTACGCTGTAGTGTTGACAAGCGGGTTAAGTGCTTTGTTCCTCTCATTTTTCCATCCGGATAAAATCACAGCAGCCCACGGACAGACGTAATAAAGGGGCCACAGGGGGGCCCGCTGTGTGACACAGGCACCGAGGTGTCACTGAACGTTGGCGGATATTTTAATCAATACATTAGGTATCTATTTATAATCTGGATCTCTTCCTGTCTAGTCGGGAACGGCTGCAATGCTCTTATGGCTGAGCGTCGGCCTGGAATGTTATCCTCTCTCCATTGTGCCCGTTTGATTAAGGGGGCACTTATGTTAGAGATCTGAAATTTGTATTAAATGGATTTCTTTGTTTTGGGCAAATTATGGAAGGCCTTAAAAGCACAGTCCACCTTTTTGAAAGAGAAAAAAAAAATGGTTGAGTTCACCTTTGTGGAAAAAAATCATAAATGCACATATTTTTGCATAATTTTTATTTTTTATTTTTTATTTCACAGGAGCCTGCAGAGCATTGCACCTGTGGAATCAGGGGATCGCTGGTGCAAATGCCAGGAGGTGATGTGAGGCCACTCCCATTCATCAGACAGCGACAAAGCTGTCCCTTCTCACACTGCAGCAATAGATAATTGCTGTAGAGATCTATTGTAGGCAGATTGCTTATTGAAAGTGATTTTCTGCTGTAGAGCTGCATGAGGGGTACTGGTTCTGGTATATATTGTCACTTCTGACAAGAGAAACATGATGGGGGAGGGAGCTCCAGCACACAGGCTGTGATTGACAGCCTCAGCTCTGTCCCTGTGTGCTGTGTGAAGGGGGGGGGGGTGTCTCTCTTCCCTCCTTATTAGCTCCACGAGCTCTCCTCACTGACCTCTGCAATGTGTAATATCAGCTCTCCGCTAGGGCTGTGGAAAAAATCGATTTGAATCGAGTAGAGCGGTCAAAATCGATTCAAACTTTCAGCAAATCAATTTTTTTTTCCCACCAGGACCGGCGCTGACACTGCGCCGGTCCTAAGGAACTGCGGGCAGGAGTTTTTAGGCTAGGCCGCAGCTTCGACCTAGTCCGCGAAGCCAGACGCCGTGGACTAGGCTGAAGCCGCGACCTCGCCTAAAAACTCCTGCCCGCAGCTCCTCAGGACCGGCGCGGTGTCCATTAAAAAAAAAAACAAAAACACTCGAATCGAGTTTTTTTGGAGAAAATCTCTCGGCTCTACTCTCCGCCCTCTCTTTTTTTTTTTAGTGAAAAAAGTCAGCATAAAATAAGGACACTTACCTGTCCAGGGTGCCCATGATGTCCTCACCTCAAGCTGATCTGTCCCTCGGCTCTCGGGTGGAGGTGCCGCCATCTTCGGTAAGGGAATCAGGAAGTGAAGCCTTGCAGATTTACAGCCTGGTTCCTTACTGCACATGTGCGAGTCGCGCCGTGCATCCTCACCGGTCCCTGCTGTTTTCTGGGACCTGTGCGTCTCCCAGAAGACAGTGGGCGGGGGGGACGGAGGAGGGGCCAAACATGGCGTAGATTACCGCAGAGCCTGCGGTAATCTATACCCGGAAGTGGGAGCAAATACCTGGGTTATACAGGTATCTGCTCCCTCCTGAAAGGTGCCAAATGTGACACTGGAGGGGGGAGGAATCCTAAAAGTGGAAGTTCCGTTTTTGGGTGGAACTCCGCTTTAAGATCCAGATAAGAATAAAAATCCCTGTACTGGTATGTACTATTCCTGTACTAATATGTACTGTGTATCACAGGGTTTTGTTGCTGCTCCTTGTGACAGGTTCTCCTTAATTGTGATTATCCTGCCGGCTCTCTTATGTGTCAGCTGCCTGTAGAGCGTACTCCCGGAGTGCACGTTGTGCTAAGCTCAGTTTCCCAGAATAGAGGCCGTCTCCAGACTACCTCTAGGGACGTGTCTCTCTCAATGAAGAGCAAATATTTCATGTCACGGCTGTTTAGCACACGTGCAGAAAGCGCTTGCTTGTCAATATTATGAGCGGGCCTGAGATGGGAATGCTGATTTAGTTTTTTTCACTTTCCCTAAACACAACTGCCACAGGCTCACATAGCTGAGAATCCACAAATTCAAAGTGTTAAGTTACTCGAGCGCAGGGGAGCCGTGTGGCTGAATGTGGAACAGGCCGTTACTACAAATGCTGCAAGCTACGCAGCTAAATTAATTATAGAGGGGGCTTCAAGCAAATGTTTGTTTAGAGTACACTAAATTCTGGTTTAAACAAATCCTTTGAAGTATCTATTCCTAAAAAGGAAGTAAACCCCGCCCCCCCCCCCCCTGCAAAGTAAAGGGCATAATGTGCTAGTATGCATCGCATACTAGCACATTATGTGACTTTTACCTGTAAGCAAAGCCTGCTTGGTCCACATCCATCTTCGCCGGTCTTCCTTCTGTGGCCATGGACTCTGGCTGTGTGACTGGCGTGAGCCGCCAGTCACGGCACACGCTCCCGAAGAAACGGCACGGGCGGCCATTCCTTCAGAGCGCATGGGGCGATGACCTCATCAGCGTAGTTTACAGTAAATATCTCCTAAATGTCGCACATTTAGGAGATATTTACAGTACCTATAGGTAAGCCTTATTCTAGGCTTACCTATAGGTACAAATCATCAAAAGGAAGGTGTACAAACACTTTAAAGTGAAACTTAAAGTGGAGTTCCACCCACTTTTACAACTCTTCAGCATCCCTCACTAAACTGCGCACTGTAAATGAATTGGATATTTTTTTATTTTTTTTCTCAGCACCTACTGTATATCTGCTGTATTCATTTTTCACTTCCTCCTCCCTGGCCGCGGCCCATCGCATCATTTCCTGTTTGCAATGCCTTCTGGGAAGGGGAGGGAACTTCCTCTGACACTGCCGTTGCTATGGAAACCTGACCTGAAACCTATTACACTGCTTGTGCTGCACTGAGCATGTGCGAGATCTGCAAGGATGAGATCCAGGAAGAAATACAGTCTGGCTTCAGATGCCCGGACTTAAGATGGCCACGGCCTGCTGTAAGTTTATAAAATAACAAACTACTGCTATAAACTAACAAAACAGACCTTAGTTTACAGACTAACTTTACTAGAATACATTAAGCTTGTGTATTATAGGGGTATTTTTATTTAAAAAGTATAATTTCGGCCGGAACACCACTTTAAGGTGTTTTTATCCCAACACTTCATATTCCTGATATGTGGCTGCTGTACCATGTACTTGTATGGGAAAGTATCCTGTTCTCTTTTTGTATTGCTTCCTTTATGTGAAATCCCTGGTGTTCCTGTCAATCCCTCTGCTTTCCTATTAAAAACTGACCACAGTAAGCAGGAGAGCACGACGTGGTCAGTTCTTTAGCTATCGTGGGAGCTGGGTGTACTCTCCTCCAATGATCAGGCATGTCATGACACCCCCCCACTGCACAGCCATTCCCTGGCAAGCTCAGTGTGCTGCTGTTTCTCCTCCCACCATCTCTTATGCAGCTGAGAACAGAGGGAATGTGATTCCTTATTAAAAAAAAGTGTGTGTATATATATTATACACACAGTGCCTTGCAAAAGTATTCACCCCGCGTGGCATTTTTTGTGTTGTTGCCTCACAACCTGGAATTAACATGGATTCTTTGAGGATTTGCATTTACAGAACATGTCCACAACTCACAACTTTGAAAATGTTTTTTTTTTTTATTGTGAAGCAAACAACAAATAGGATAAAGTAACCGAAAAAGTCAATGTGCATAACTATTCACCCCCCTAAAGTCAATACTTTGTAGAACCGCCTTTTGCGGTTATCACAGCTCCAAGTCACTTTGGATAAGTCTCTATGAGTTTGCCACATCTTACCACTGGGATTTTTGCCCATTCCTCCTTGCAAAACTGCTTCAGCTCCTTCAAGTTGGATGGTTTGCGCTTGTGAACAGCAATCTTTAAGTCTGACCACAGATTTTCTATGGATTGAGGTCTGGGCTTTGACTAGGCCATTCCAACACATTGACATGTTTCCCCTTAAACCACTCAAGTGTTGCTTTAGCAGTGTGTTTGGGGTCATTGTCCTGCTGGAAGGTGAACATCCGTCCTAGCCTCAAATCACACACAGAGTGGTACAGGTTTTTCTCAAGAATATCCCTGTATTTAGCACCATTCATCTTTCCCTCAACTCTGACCAGTTTCCCGGTCCTGACTGCTGAAAAACATCCCCACAGCATGATGCTGCAACCACCATGTTTCACAGTGGGGATGGTGTTCTTTGGGTGATGTGATGTGTTGGGTTTGCGCCAGACATAGCGTTTTCTTTGGCCAAAAAGTTCAATTCTAGTCTCATCAGACCAGAGCACCTTCCTCCATACATTTTGGGAGTCTCCCACATGCCTTTTCACAAACTCAAAACATGCCATTTTGTTTTTTGCTGGAAGCAATGGCTTTCTTCTGGCCACTCTGCCATAAAACCCAACTCTATGGAGCGTACGGCTTATTGTCATCCTATGTACAGATACTCCAGTCTCTGCTGTGGAACTCTGCAGCTCCTCCAGGGTTACCATAGGTCTCTGTGCTGCCTCTCTGATTAATGCCCTCCTTGCCCGGTCCGTGAGTTTTGGTGTGCGGCCGTCTCTTGGCAGGTTTGCTGTTGTGCCATGTTCTTTCCATTTGGTTATGATAGATTTGATGGTGCTCTTAGGGATCATCAAAGATTTGGATATTTTTTATAACCTAACCCTGACTTGTACTTCTCAACAACATTGTCCCTTACTTGTTTGGAGAGTTCCTTGGTCTTCATGGCAGTGTTTGGTTAGTGGTGCCTCTTGCTTAGGTGTTGCAGCCTCTGGGGCCTTTCAAAAAGGTGTGTATATGTAATGACAGATCATGTGACACTTAGATTGCACACAGGTGGACATCATTTCACTAATTATGTGACTTCTGAAGGTAATTGGTTGCACCAGAGCTTTTTATGAGCTTCATAACAAAGGGGGAGAATACACACATGCCAATTATCAGTTTTTTTTTTTATTTCGGAAAAATAGTTTTATGTATATATTTTTCTAATTTTACTTCAACTTAGACTATTGTGTTCTGATCCATCACATATAATTCAGATTTAAAAAAAAAATTTAAGGGCTGTAAATAGGGTTGAAACAACTAATCGATTAATCGACAACTAATTGATTATGAAATTAATCGATTACTATTTTCATAATCGATTAATTGGCCAGTAACATAATGGGGTTAAAAAAAAAATAAAACAAGCCCTTTATAGTACAAAAAGAGCAAATAATCACTACTGTAGATGTTACTTTCACAGTTCTACAGTACAGTCTCCTCATCCTCATTCTCTCTCTTTCTCTCTCTGTATGTATGTATATAATATACTTTTTATTTCTATTTTAAACTGGGTTGTTTTACAAGGTGATTGTTTACAATCACTTTAAAGTGCAACTTTACTCATGAATTGATGAAAAAAAATAATGTTCTTTAGCAAGGAACATGCATTCCACATAAATAATTATGCTACTGACATTGGTGTGTGCTGTAAATTGCCTCCAGTATTTCTCCTATCGCTTCTTGGAGGCTGCCATTTTGCTGAAGCCCAAATCCCCTGAACAGCAGTAAATCTTTAGGCTGTCAGCAAATGGGCCTCTACATTTTTAGGCACGGTGCTGAAAAATGAAGAACAACTGAGCATGTGTAGAGCAGGATGAGACGGTCTATTATTGGATTTTAAACCATATAGGCACTTATTTTTAATATTTTACATAGCTATATCTGTGAAAGGGGCCAGGACTTCTGACTAAAGGTCCACTTTAATGGTAACAATGAAATTGCTATTTAATTTAATTTAATATTATTCGACCAGACAAGCACGAAAATTTTCCTCGTACGATACCAGATCGTACGATTTTTGTTTTTTTTCTGTCGTACAAGAATTTTCGTGACTTTAGTAACCTATTCAATTACTACTTCTTTTTTTTGTCGTACGATATTCGGATTGTGTACGGGCCATTAGTAAATCAACCCCAATGTGTTCCTAGAAAGAGCTGCAATTTTTTTTTTTTTTTTCAGACGTTATAGGTACATATCCTGAATAGTGGAGTTTATTTTTTTATTCATTTATTTATTTTATTTTTTTTAATAATGAAAGACAGAATATTATCCAGTGACCCAAAGCGCATTTTTCTTTTTTTTTTTTTTATTTTGGCGGTAGATATAAGGCCGGTCAGAAGTTCTAAGCGTCCAGGAATTCTGGAAAGGTCAACACCACCTCCTCAGTTCTATGATATCAGCACCCAAGTATGCCTATGAGGACTGGAGGCGCACACTAAATTGTCTCAGGCTAATGGCATTTCTGCACAGTCATCCCCCATAAACAACCCTAATACAAGAGTCCACACTGTTCCAACTACTCGGCAAAGGCAAATTCTGTGGTGCTATCCAGGCATGATGAGAGTTGTAGTTCCTGTGCTAGGGCTTGGAGAGGAACTTCATTCTCCCTCTGCCCCCCCCCCCCCCTTACCTGGTTTGCTGGGTTCTCTTAAAAGAGAAATTTGGGGTTTGGGTTTTTTCAGAATCATACTTACCTAGCTGGATGCAGCATCAGTCCAATGTTGCATCTGTCCCCTGCCGGCTCTAATGCTGAGAACCAAGCAATCAAACACCGCTGATCGCTCGGTTCTCAGAGCTCCTGAAGCATAAAAATTTGGGGGGAAAAGATATTTTTAAATTTTTTTTGTAAAAACCTATTTTTTTTTTTATAAACACTCTGCTGTCATCTTAAATTATTAAAAAAATGTTTCTTTATGTACAGAGAGTAAACAAGGAAAGATAAACTCTGACAGCTGTTTACTAACAAAGCCACGTGATCACCATGTGATAGCCGCAGAAGGCATATGAGGGCAGCCATATTTGCTCATTACATTTCTAGGCTGTGTTTCCTTTTTAAGGATGGCCATAGATTTGTTTTTCTTCTTCAGCCAGTAAGGTGGATGAAGGAATCCCACCTCCCCCATTGGGGCATTGTATTCCAACAGTGGCACTCTCACCCACCCCCCCTCCCCCTTTGGGGCATTGTATTCCGACCATGGCACTCTCAGAATGCACCGATCAGCGGCTGCAGCTGCTGATCAACAAAAATTCTCCAACATTCCTGGCTGACAGTTTGACTTCTGTTGAACAGGAGTGGCCACACATTTGGTAATGCTGCACAATGACTGATCCTCTTTCTGTGGGAAGGCCTCCATACACCTCTCTATTTTCATTTTTTTTCCGCAGGCTGAATGGGTGGTGCTCACAGGGCCATCCACAGCTTGAATCGGGAATCGCCCAAAATTCGAGCCATCTATGGGGGGCGTTAAATCTGTGTCAGATCGGAACTTGCTGACAACGGCTCTGTAGAAAGGCCCAATTACAATACTGAGGAGAGGATTGTGCCCATTAACCTTGTGTGCCACCTTCCATTTTGGCAGGTCGCATGGAAAAGCGGCAGTGGGTCCTGGACCCAGAGACTAAAGCCGGACGTTTCTTTTTTTTTTTTTTTTTTTTTTTTGGGATGACATCCACTGATCTGTGGATAGCTTACAATTTGGCTTTATTTGCATGGTAGACTAGCAGAAGTGTGAGCAGGATGAAATCCAGCATTCTCAGAAAAAATCCTAGTGATTTAAATGTACTGTACAGCAAAGTGCAGAGAGTTCAGCAATCTGAGGAATGTAACGTAGAGCACAGTGTCCAAAGTGCAGCTTGCTTAGTATATTGTAAAGCATGCAAAATGTGTTCCATGATATTGACATGGAATTTTGTAGATGGGCAACTCCTATCCTCATATTGATTAGTGGTTCCAATAACTACTGCAGTAGGGAACAGACACAAAAGATACGCTCAGCATCTTTTCAAATAACTGCTCTGCTTTATTATGACGCAATTGAAGGTTTTTATACACATGATTATGTAGGTATCTCGTTAATATTACAATTGTATGTTTATGGTAACAAGGGGCGTAACATAGGCAGGCTAATTCTAGGGCAGTGTGCAATACATACAAAATAGAATACAATTACATACCGAACTTACACATTTCCTTTACAGTATGAAGCAAACCGTACAGCTTACAGAATATGATACGCTATATGTGGCATGTACAATTTGTTTACAGTATGCAGAGATCTGCAATATGTGATGTAAAACGTGGTGTTCAGAATACAACGGTACACAAATATTGAATGTGCAGCATGTTGTACAAAGCGCTGTGTTCTGTAATGTACAGATTATTATACTGAACCTGGTGATCCAGAGCTTGCAGTATGGAGCACATTGTAAGACTACATTCACGCCTTGACGTTTGCCGTGTTTCTGTCCACGATTTCAAAGTGCTGAAGTGTGAATGACAAATCGCAGAAACGCACATTTGAGATTCCATTCGTTTACATGGCACCTAAAATTGCAGTGTGGTTCTGCCGTGATTGTCTTGCGATCAATCACGGCAAATCGCAGCACATGAAGTATGTCGCCCAAAAGTAGCTCCTGGACTTCTTTTTTTTTTTTTTTTTTGGAGCGACAGACTTCACATGATGCGGGTTGCTGTGATTTTATCACGTGACAATTGCGGCAAAACTGCAGCAACATTTTAGGTGCCATTCAAATGTGCGTTTTGAGATTTGTCATTCACACCTCGGTGCTTTGAAATCGCGGGCAGAATCGTGGCTAATCTGCCCACAAATCAAAACGCCAAGCTGTGAGGGTAAGGGACCAGAGTGTAATGTACATAGTGCAGCAGTCCTGTGTATAGAGATCAGTCCTCTGGGCAATATGATACACAGCATGTCATTTTTCAGTGCAGTGGTCTGTAGTATCTAATGTAAAGCATGTTTTATAGAAAAGCAGGGGTCTGTAGTGTATCGTATACAACATGTTGTATATAGTGCAGTGGCCTGGAGCATGTAATGTGCGAGGTCTGTAGTATGACATGTACAGCATGTTATATTAAGTGCAGTGGTCTGGGGTAGATCATGTACAGCATGTTGTGTGTGTGTGCGTGTGTGTGTTTATAGCGCAGGGGTCTGTAGTATGTAATGTGCAGAGCTCTGTAGTATGCCATGTACAGCATGTTGTATATAATGCAGAGCTCTGTAGTATGCCATGTACAGCATGTTGTATATAATGCAGAGCTCTGTAGTATGCCATGTACAGCATGTTGTATATAATGCAGGGGTCTGTAGTATGCCGTGTACAGCATGTTGTGTATATAGTGTAGTGGTCTGTAATATGTAATGTGCAGAGGTCTGTAGTATATCATGTACAGCATGTTGTATATAGTGCGGTGGTCTGTAGTATGTAATGCACAGAGGTCTGTAATATGCCATGTACAGCATGTTGTATATAGTGCAGAACTCTGTAGTATGCCATGTACAGCATTCTGTATTGAGTGCAGTGGTCTGGAGTATGTCATGTACAGCACGTTGCTTAGTGTGCAATCCGGAGTATTAAAGGGGTTGTAAACCCTCGAGATTGAAAACCTTCTGGTAGTGCAGCCCCCCCCCCCCCCCCCCTTTATTAACTACTAACCTGAACCCGAATGTTCCAGCAACAGGGACGAGCACAGCAGCTCCAGTCGCTGTCTTGGGTCCTCATTGGATAGATTGATGGCAGCGGGAGCCAATGACTGCTGTCAATCAAATCCAGTGACGCAGGGGCGATGCCGAGTTCTGGTGTCTGTGTCGATGGACGTGGCAGCAGGACTTGGGAGGTGTCCTCATGGAAAGCGGCTCTCTGTGGGGGCACTCGATGAAGAAGAGGAGGATCGGGGCCGCTCTGTGCAAAACCCTTGCACAGAGCAGGTAAGTATAACGTGTGTTTGTAAAGGTTTGTGTGTGTGTTTTTTTTTTTTTTTTTTTTTTTTTTTTTTGTTTTTTTTATCACTTTAAATAGGACGTAAACTTCCTCTGCAGACATTTACCAATAGGTAGTGAAAATATCTCCTAAACGTGTACTGTTTAGGAGATATTTACATTATATGCAGCCAGTGACGTAACTGGTGCATGCACTCTGAGGGAACGGCCATGGGTGCCCTTCCTTCCAAGCCCTGTGGCGTCAATCACAGCGCCAGAGCCTGTGAACCTGGAAGAAACTCCAGGGATAATGTCCGCGGTGTGCGGGCGCTGCTGTAACAGCTACATTCTAAGATGAGTCTTTCATAATGAGCTATGCAATGCATACTAGCTCATTATGCCTTTGTCTTGCAGGGTTTTTTTTTTTTTTTCTTGCGGTGTTTACAATTTTATAAAATAGCAGGGATTTCCCCTCACTTCCTGTTTTGGCTATGGGACAGGAAGGGAAAACTCTGCAATGGGACACAGATGGCGAAAAAAAAATTAAATTCTGATGGGTTATAACCCTCCCTTACTCTATTCAAAATGGAAAAAAAAAAATGTTTCCTATAGTTCTACTTTAATGTATAACTTTGTATGGAGTGCAGCGGTCATATTAATTTATATTGTTGTATCGAGTGCTGAAGTCCAGCGTATGTAATGTAGAGCACAGTATATAAGGAAGATATAAAGTTCTGTTTTATATTGCTGTCTGTGTCCTTTTTGGGGAGATCCTCCTCCATTTTCACTCCTCCTGAATGTTTCCTAATGTTTTGGATGCCCCCTCCTGTCACAATGGGGGTTACGTTCCATCTGTTCTGCAGAGAACAAGGTGTTCAGCATGCGGCAGGCAATACGTTCCATTTCCGGGTTGTTACATAGCAGCGTGCCATCTGCTGCAGGCAGGCCAGCTCTGGTCACTCACAAGCTAAGCTGATTTCCCAGCCCTCGGGCCAAAGCCTCCGCGTACACGGGCTCTCGCTTAGAAGCCGTGATCACATGACATGTTTGTTTTGAATTTTTTTTGCGAAGAATTTAGGCTTCTGCCTAGAACGGCTGTCAGGTGACTCCTGTCTGAAGGTTTGTATGTACTCGCAGTTAGGAATTTAATGATATTAAATCAATTTTTTTTTTTTTTTTATTTTGTTTTTTTTTTTTATATGCCTATACATTTTTTTTTTTTATTGCATTAAGTTTTTATAGGGTTTTGAAACGAGAAGCATACAAAAAAATTCAACATACAGTAGAAAATTAAGATACACAGAAAATTTAAACTGGAGTTGAGGCGTGAAATACATGAGGATTGTGTAACTTAAGATATAACTTGAGTACACAGTATACATTTTCCTTAGATAACCTTTTCATAACAGTATTAATTATTGGACATTGAACAGTAAACACACACAGTATCTCACAAAAGTGAGTACACCCCTCACATTTTTGTAAATATTTTATTCTATCTTTTCATGTGACAACACTGAAGAAATGACACTTTGCTACAATGTAAAGTAGTGAGTGTACAGCTTGTATAACAGTGTAAATTTGCTGTCCCCTCAAAATAACAACACACAGCCATTAATGTCTAAACCGCTGGCAACAAAAGTGAGTACACCCCTAAGTGAAAATGTCCAAATTGGGCCCAAAGAGTCAATATTTTGTGTGGTCACCATTATTTTCCAGCACTGCCTTAACCCTCTTGGGCATGGAGTTCACCAGAGCTTCACAGGTTGCCACTGGACTCCTCTTCCACTCTCCTCCATGACGACATCACGGAGCTGGTGGATGTTAGAGACCTTGTGCTCCTCCACTGTCCATTTGAGGATACCACACAGATGCTCAATAGGGTTTATGTCTGGAGACATGCTTGGCCAGTCCATCACCTTTCCCCTCAGCTTCTTTAGCAAGGCAGTGGTTGTCTTGGAGGTGTGTTTGGGGTCGTTATGTTGGAATACTGCCCTGCGGCCCAGTCTCTGAACGGAGGGGATCATGCTCTGCTTCAGTATGTCACAGTACATGTTGGCATTCATGGTTCCCTCAATGAACTGTAGCTCCCCAGTGCCGGTATCCTGTCGAGAAAGGTCCCCTGTCGGATAGTGTCATAGCGCTTGCGCAGTACAGAGGACAAAGACGCTGAAAGTCTCCAAACATGAACAGGTGTTCATTAGTTGTACATGGCGCCTACGCAATTAAGACTTCATTGTGCCGCACGCTCCTGATGTCCCAACTTATCAGCTCTGCCCATCATTGTAAAATACGGCCTCTTCTGTAGGAATCCGCCCCTTACACGCGTCTCAATAATACGTCCGCCCCTTTGAGAAATCCTCCCCCATTGTATGAGCTCTGCCCATCATGCGGCCTCTTCTGTATGCATCCGCCCCTACACCCGCCCCTTGCAGAGTTGCACGAGCATCGGGAGCATGTGGCACAATGTAATCTTAATTGCGCAGGCGCCGTGTACAGCTGATGAACAGCTGTTCATGTTCGGAGACTTTCAGCATCTCCTTTGTCCTCCGTACTGTGCAGGACTGCGACGGGGGGACCTTTCTCGGCAGAACACTGGCAGCACTCATGCAGCCCCAGACCATGACTCTCCCACCACAGTGCTTGACTGTAGGCAAGACACACTTGTCTTTGTCCTCCTCACCTGTTTGCCACCACACACGCTTGACATCATCTGAACCAAATAAGTTTATATTGGTCTCATCAGACCACAGGACATGGTTCCAATGATCCATGTCCTTAGTCTGCTTGTCCTCAGCAAACTGTTTGTGGACTTTCTTGTCCATCATCTTTAGAAGAGGCCTCCTTCTGGGATGACAGCCATTCAGACCAATTTGATGCAGTGTGCAGCATATGGTCTGAGCACTGACAGGCTGACCCCCCACCCCTTCAACCTCTGCAGCAATGCTGGCAGCACTCGTACGTCTATTTCCCAAAGACAACCTCTGGATATGAGGCTGAGCACGTGTACTCAACTTCTTTGGTCGACCATGGCAAGGCCTGTTCTGAGTGGAACCTGTCCTGTTAAACCGCTGTATGGTCTTGGCCAACGTGCTGCAGCTCAGTTTCAGGGTCTTGGCAATCTTCTTATAGCCTAGGCCAGTGTTTTTTCAACTCCAGTCCTCAAGGTGCCCCAACAGGTCATGTTTTCAGGCTTTCCATTATTTTGCACAGGTGATTTCACTGCCTTGGTAATTACCACAGCCATTTTTATCTGAAGGAAATCCTGAAAACATGATCTGTTGGGGTGCCTTGAGGATTGGAGTTGAGAAACACTGGCCTAAGCCATCTTTATGTAGAGCAACAATTAGTTTTTGTTCCATGAGGTGCCATGTTGAACTTCCAGTGACCAGTATGAGAGAGTGAGAGCGATAACACCAAATGTAACACACCTGCTCCCCATTCACACCTGAGACCTTGTAACACTAATGAGTCACATGACATCGGGGAGGGAAAATGGCTAATTGGGCCCAATTTGGAAATTTTCACTTAGGGGTGTACTCACTTTTGTTGCCAGCAGTTTAGACATTAATGGCTGTGTTTTGAGTTATTTTGAGGGGACAGCAGATTTACACTGTTATACAAGCTGTACACTCACTACTTTACATTGTAGCAAAGTGT